>NC_139658.1:12757633-12940133 GCF_951799395.1 Argentina silus | reverse complement strand
AATGTGACAGAATCATACAGTGCCACGTGAATGTAAGAGGTACCTGAACTACCAAAGTGTGCCTAAGATCGATCTAGGGGACTCATTGGATGTTAATAATAATAGACGTTACTCTTGGGCAGGATGATGCATGTTGGTGCTGAAACTCTCACTAGCATTAGCTGTTATTATATGAACCCAGGACTAGCCATAAGAGTCTTAATTAGTAGCCACGGGTCTGCTGTAGTGAAACTACTAAGGTACTCAGGTTTGAGCACCATGGAGATACCTGTGGAATGTGGGGGTGGTATCCATAGGAATAGGTCACAGTGCGGTGGTTTCCATGGGAATGGGTCATTTGAGAGGTGGGAGGGTGACCTTTTACCCCTGTGTGTCATCTCAGGCCTCCCCCAGTATGAGAGAGCAGAGTAGACAGGTGCTGAACGACGGCTCATGTTGGACCATTATCGGCACGGAGGTGGTGGAGTACACGTTCAGCGAGGGCTTGGCCTGCGTTCAGACCTCAGTCAGCCCCATACCTGTCATCAATGGGCTGGAGGTAAGGTTGATCACTACAGTAGATTGAAACTACAACATACAGAGCTAAATATACCAATGAGATGAGAACTGTTAACAACTCAGAGGCAGAATTGTGGATTTTGTGTGTGGATATTGCCAATGTGACTTTCAGGGGACATTGATGAAAACATTCTTGATTACTTTTTATCACTTTACCTGTACAATAGTACTGTGTTTCCAAGACAAAATTTCCTCTTGGGGACATCAACGGTTATCTTCTTGTTAAGAAGAATAAATTCATGGCTGTACATAATCCGCGTGATTACATGACAGCAGGATTTCCCTGCGTTATCAGGTGAATGGTGGAGGACACGTGGCTATGCTAGAGCTACATGGAGAGAACTTCGGCCCTCATCTCAAAGTCTGGTTTGGAAGTGTGGAGGCAGAGACCATGTTCAAGTGAGGTTTGGTCAACTGGCATCTAACTGACTTGTAGTTCATTCAAACACAATATTTGGTTCAGTGAGTTCAGTATTTTAAACCTTATATTCAGATATAGAGGTTACTTACCCTGAAAGCATGGTTCAGACTACTTACCTCAGCTGACTTTAGCCACCGCTTACAAAAAAATATATCAACCAGTGATGTGGATTCAAAAGGAGGACATACAAAAAAACTTTAGGTTACAGTTACACATGCAACCCCGTTTCTCTGAAGGAGATGAGATATGCACCCTTGCGTACCCTATTTTGCTGAAACTGTATGCAACTGTATGGCTGACCCGTAAAAAAGCGGCAATCTGGTAAGATGTATCCCTCATCTCCTTCAGAGAGCCGGGGGTTACATACTGTAACCTAAAGTTCTCTTTCAAGTCGACTCAGTTCGACATCTCACTATGGGATATCTATACAATGCCCGATTGCCAAAGCCAGTACAGAAAACCTGATAGAGTCCATGGAATTGTACCCGGTCTACCCTACTCAGCTCCAGCGCCCAGGGCCGCATGCGCCAAAGAAGGTGCAGTGACATCAATAGAAGTAGCTAGGCTAGTGACTAATTCAATCTCTTGTTAACGAATCAAACTAGAGAGAACCAGATTCCTGTGGAGAAGAATAAGCAACCTAATGCCCCGGGGAGAGCTGTGAACTTTCCAGTGGAACAGTTAAGCTAGGTAGCTAGGTTCTATGAGAAACTGCAGACGGGCTTGCAAATAAGTAAGTGAAAAGAATGAAATGGCAGTGCATTGCAGCAGCCTATATAGGCTGGGCTGAGGTGGGGACTGCCATGCAAAGCACTCCCGGCCTGTTCCAGGCGTGATTGAACAGGGTTTCAGTGAATAGGGTACACAAGGATGCATATCCCATAGTGAGATTTTGAACCGAGTCAACTGAAAGAGAACAGTGCAGATCTTTTATGACTACCCCCAGGTGACTGCAGTTTGTGAATTACAAGGCTGTCAACCAGCAGTTGGAGAGACCCGACTCTTTATCACTTCCCCTCTCATTCAGTTTACCACATCAACTCCAGGTGCTAAACGGAACAGCACTGGGATACAAGAGCTTTGGCCATATTTAAACAAGGCACCTGGAGCTCAGTTGATCACAAAAGTTGCCTTAAATATTAATGTTTGGGTGGAATTTTCCCATGAGGCTTTGCAGTACTATTACTACAAAGACTATATACTGTAGCCACATTCTTGACCTAAATTTAAAATTAGTTATTTTGCCATTGGTTGAAGAACAGATGGTTCTTTAATTCCATCATGCTCACATTGTCCTTTAAAAATTAAGTATTTCAGATTCGGCAACAAAACATGCATTTTTAAATTTGTTGGTGAAAACAATGTACTGGATCCAAGGTCTAGACCGGAGCTCAAGTAGTTGAATGCTGTTGGCCTTGCTTGGCTGAGCCGACCCACTCTTCAGCCCCTTATAGAGGTGTGCGGAATGTTCCACTGCAGCATCAGGTATCCCTGAGGTTTTAACTCATGTGACGGAGCTTGTGCTGACGTCATCACCTCCCTCAAACCTCACCCAAAACGCTGATACATCATATGTTAGGGTCTGGCCAAAAGGTTCTGCAAATATCCTCACAACCACAAGATCTGTGTTTGTACAGTATAACATCGCCATAATCCACAATGTCTTCTTTGTATGAAGTCTGCATGATCTTCCACTGCTATATAAGGGGACTAAAATCATGGTTTTCAAGTGAACAACAACAACAACCAGACTATAGAGATCCCTGGATATTGACATATTTGTCACCATCAAGTCTTTGTTAACCCTAACCCTTATTGAATGCACATGTCTACGAGCCAATATGAACCAACCAACTCCATTATGTTTATTGAAACAACTCTTTAACCTGCATCACCACAACTGTATGACTATGTAATTAGAGCAATTACTAAATGACCAGGTAATAATAACATGTTATTATTATGTTGTCACTAGATTAATATCATTGTCATCACACAGGTATAGTCCAAAAGCAGCTCAAAGTGTGTCCCTCCTTTTCACCACAGGTCTCCCAAGTCCATGTTGTGTGTTGTCCCGGACGTTTCCATGTTCAGTGGCGAGTGGAGGTGTCTGCGGCGGCCTGTCACAGTCGCCCTGTCCCTCCTCCGTGTGGATGGCCTGATCTACCGTAGCACGTTCAGCTTCACCTACACCCCGGAGCACCAGGCCCCCCTGCAGCCCCGGGGGATGCTGGAGAACAACCTCAACTCAGATACCCTCATAGACACTATCCACCAAGAGTTCACACGCGCCAACTTCCACTTCTTCATGCAGAGCTAGCGCTAACGAGAGTTAGCAAGTGCAACAGAAACTTAGCTAGCACAAAATTCAAGCAAAACTTTTTTTTTGTCACATAATAACAATAGGAGAGCTAGCCGGCATTAAGGAGAGCTAGCTGGAGCTAAGATAGCTCTGACAATGTTCTTGAGTATCGAATAGCTCACAATGGCAAACTCATGTTGTTGATTGCAGAAACATTTAGGCACTGTATGACAGAATAGTTCAAACATCTCTAAGCTAAGCTAAAGAGAATGCTAATGCTATGAGTTACACTCTCTTGCCCCAGTATCAGCTCCTTCAGTGCCTGTTCAGTGGGACCAGTGGCACTGGTGAGTGATAAAACATCTAAATGGAAAATGAATTGTGAATGCCTTCGAAGAAAAACTACAGTGGAGGAAAAGGCATGGGGCGACAGAGCCGAGGAGGATGTTTTTTCTGGAAAAAACCACAGCCATCGCTGAGACATGAATATTATGAGAGAAAGCAGAGTGAAATACTGCCGGGCTCCATATTTCATACCCCAAGAAACCCCTTTTATGTGAATATATGTGAAAAGATGGAGGGATAGGTGTAATTTAATCTTGATTTGTGACTGGTTGGACAGTGGCGGTGTATGAATGGTAGTCTGTTGGTCTGCAGCTGTAATTGTAATTGTTTATATATACAGGTCATAGTGATACATAATCAGTGAAGCTGTTTTAGGCTTCTGAGGGGTTTGTAACGTGGCTTGTATTTGCTCTGTTTGTCTTTCTTAACTTTGCTAGTCCTGTAAACAGGTGGGGTGGTTTCTTGTTCATTGTATTACTTGGGGATATGATATATTGATAATATAAATTATGAATTAAATTAATCAAACACATTTTTATTTGTCTATGCATTCCATGTGAATTGGCAATAAACAACAAGTGAACAGTCCCTTTCAAGGTCAAGTTACTTTGAAAGAGCCAAATACCCCCTTTTTCCAAACACAATTTTCCAGCCTAATGAAGCGTTTGGTAATAACATGCCTTGATGAGGCTGTGCTGCTGTATAAAACCAGGATCCAAATACCATGCATATTTGCCATTCTCAGCATGACAATCCTCCAGTTATGAAAGGTAATGGCTAGCGGCAACAACACTCCCAGGGACAATTAGGAGGCTCAGAGATTACAGGCTAGGTTCTAGTCCCTGACTGGCTGTCCTCTACTGCTGCTGCTGGGGCAGCGTGACAGGCAGATACGTATCACTTGACCTGGGAAGACCAGCAGAACAGAACAATACTGCCTTGTGTTTAATGCGTCCAGGCTGTGTGTGTGTGAGTGTGTGTGTGTGTGTGTGTGTGTGTGTGGTCAAATCATTTACAATATACTCACTAGTATTAATACCCCACTACTACTGTTGCTGCACCTCCCAATACTACTGATGATTTAATTTTTCTATCAAATAGTTGTTTACTTTGTATTATTAATTTTGCGTGAGTGGCAAAATTAATAATACAAAGTATTATTAAAAAAAACTCCAATAGGTCCATATCCTGGACACTGCTTAGTATTTGATATGTTAGAATCCATAATACATGGGTGTGCTTTCCCCTTTTTTTGGATATCATGTTGCCTTTGTTTGGGACTACCGCACCGCAAGCTAATACTTATTATAACTCCTTGAAACGAAAACCTGTTCATTGGATATTTTCAAATCGTCAAAGATCTCTAAAAAGCCAGAATACGGTGTTGGCTGAAAGAACGGATTTACTGCATGTGTGTGATTGTCTTGAGGGAATAGAAAGGCATGTGCCTCTCTTCCCTTCTTCATTAACAACACAAACATGCGTGAGAGGAGGCTCACTGGCACAGCAGATCTCTGTGCTCCCCCTAATCTGTATCATGTGTTGAGGATGAAGAACCCCTCAATCTGGCGCTTTGCATGCAGCAGAGAGACGCCCGGTGGAATGGCCCATTGGCCCTAACATGAAAGGACCCTTTCTTGCCACTTCCATTTCGATCGCCTCCCTACTGCTTTCTATAATGGGGATTCTAGAAGCTCTGAGGAGTCCATTTCTTCCTCATAAACAAGTCATCATCGTGCTCTGTGTGTGTATGCGGGCATGCATGTGTATTACTGTGTGTATGTGTGTGTGTGTGTGTGTGTGTGTGTGTAAGTGTAAGTGTAAGTGTAAGGGTAAGTGTGTGTGTAGGGCCGACAGAGCCCTGGCTGAGCATTAACCTGGTCATGTCAACAGCTCTGCTCCCTACAGTGTATTCCAGAGGCCCTGAGTTCTAACTGCAGGATAAAAGAGGCTACTGTCCAGCAGTCTGCTTCTCGTGGCTTAGGCCTTCTCCTGCAACTCATCACCCTTGTATCAAACTGCTAACTGTACCTCTGGTCTGGAGACAAAGGGATCCCAGATCAATGCCATGGAGAGGTTGCTCACAGCTGGATGGTGGTGAAAGACGCTGTCTGAAAGGAATACCGTAGAGACACAGGAGAAATATGAGGAGAATGTTGATGGTGATTGTGGACTGTTACTAGTAATTACTCTTGTGATATTCTGGTCATAATGTAGTGATGAGAGGCTATAAATTGGTTACATTTGATTTACTGTACTGTATATGACCTGGGTTGGGTATATCTTGTCCTACTTTATGTTCAGCAAATAAAAAAACTCACTTTGACACATTAGGAACATGTATCTTTATGCTTCCTCATTCTTTCCTTTTGACAGGAGCAAACATAACACCAGATTCCACTTGTTCACTTGTACATGAAGAATTTCTTAGGCATGAGAGGAGTGGAGAGCACAGGATGTTGCCGTGGGTTACCAGACAGTTGTAGGTCAACCTGAAGAGCACGCTCAGGGCAGAAAGAATTTATGAGCAAAAAAACTTCTCAGTGATATGAGTCTTTTAACAAACAATTCAGCCAGAATTATTATTTGTGTATATTACTCTACATTTTTAGCGCTATTGCTCTATGTTGTAAGATGATGCAAGTGTGACCAATCCAATTCAAATTTGGGACTCCTGCCCACTGTGCAAGACTGTGTTAACCCACTGAGCTAAAGTCTAAATGTTAGCTATGGGAGCTAACGCAAGTCTACACGTCTTAGGCAGGATAACTTACCGCGCGAGCATGGCTAATTCTTCCCAAGAGGTGTCTTTGGTGGTGCAACACGTGCAGTTTGGACCGGAGAGCATGTGGAGAATGTTTGAGCAGGGGAGTGTTTTGTGCAGGGGGGAACTCCCTGGCTCTGGTAGGGTGTCCTTAATGACAGATGACCTGCCATGGCGGCACTGACCTTCACATCCTTCCGCCAGCCGGATGAAAATCCTTCACGTCCGTGGAGATCAGAAAGACCCGGAAACACACACAAAGACAGCGACACACACATACATGCACACATACACAGGAGGGCGATTTCCAAAAGTCCAGCTGCTAAAGCCTGCCCCAGCTGTATAATTAGAGGGTAGTTAAATAACAACAGTGTCCTAGCTAAATAACGACTGTGTTTTTGTAATTAATTGAGAGCAGTCTAGAGAGTGGCTGAGAAGTGAGTCTGTCTTCATTGCACTCCCTCTCACCTCACCGGAGTGGTAATCCTGCGGGAAAGCCTTTCCTGACAGGATGTACTATAGGTCCCCTTTCAGTGTTAATACGACCCTCCATTCACACACTCCTTCACACATGGTCACGTGTACAAACACCAAACACACACATTTACACAGACACAGACACACACACACACACACACACACACACACACACACACACACACAGTAACACCATGACATACAGACACAGACCGACAGACACACACCTCTCTCTCTGTGACTTAACACAGTCACACAGATTTGTGCACTCCCTACACTTAGCCATATGCTGAGCCATGCTAGTGTGCTGTGTGGCAGTAAAGGGAAAAAAGGCAGGGGCTCTTAGGAGGTGCTTGTATGAGAGGTAGGGAAGCCTGCCTCTCTCAGACCCTCTGTATGCTCATGCGTTATTACAGCTTTATAGTCTAGGAATCAATCTATTTTCCTTACTGCTTACAACGATGATATAGATGTTTGTATTGAGTGTATTAATGTCTTCCACAAATATTGATTGATTGATTGACTATTGATTGTATAGTACCATGTGATAAAACTGAGAGAATGGCCAGAAAAGCAACTGTGGAGGGGAAGGAATCCAAATTCTATCTTTTCCACAGACAGACAGACACACACACAGACACACGCACACAGGGTTATATAGACAGAAAATCACTGTCCTCACCGCCAACAAAACACAATGAACTTCCTGTTCGGTGCAGGATGTGATGATATCATCAGTGAAATGGAGATGATAGATGTGATCCTAGGTCGATGTAGAATCATTTGGCCAATCAAGTATTCTAAAGCCACAAAGCAAAAAGTGCTCTCAGACTGACATCAGAGTGATTGTTACATTTTCAGCAGACATATTACATCTCCAGAAGTCAGAGAAATGTTTTAGTTATAGTTGACATTTGATCTCTTCAATTTTGTTAAATGGAATAAACTCCTGGCCTTAAAGGTGCAATCTGTATTTCAAACAAAAACAAAAGGGGCTCCCCGACACTTTTTTGGTAAACAGGTGAGGGATGGGGCTGGAGAAATGTAACCACTCTCAATTTCATAGGCCAAGTTATGGATGGAAGGACTGACCATTGTAACACCACTAGGGGTTGGTGATAAAAAAAAATCTGTTTTTATTAATCAAAATACAGAACTCACAAAACTAGGGTAGCAGGGCAAAAGATAAATCAAAAGTTAAATCAGAAACTCACTTAAGGAACAAAACTGGTAACATTCACCATGTCAAAGTAATAGTAAACTTCAACGAAAAGTCTAATATGCTGGTCTGGAGGCCAACGTGACTCCTCTCCAGTCTTCCCTTGGGAAGTGAATTCCCATCTCTTTAGTAGCAGCCAGCCCTGGATTGGGGAATCATCCTCGGGTGTGGCTCTCGAAAGGGAGGATTCCAGGGAATGTAGTGTGGGGAAACAGCCATCTTGGAGAGCTGCCCCATGAAATGTCACACGTCCCCTTCCACAGCTCAGCCGTATAGGGGAATAGCGGTAGAACACCCTCCTGGATCAAACACCTTTATGCTAGCCACCAGGGACAGGGCAATGGGCAGCTCTCTCTACATCTCCTGTGGATCCATGTACAGCTGGGCCACCCAGCCATAACACCTTCTGGCTCACCATCTCTGCACACAAGATAGAGGGATGTTCAGCTCATCTCTCTATTGGGATGGCTTCTCTCGACCAGACCTTTTTCCCCAGAGTCGGTTCCCTGGGCACTTTTCCTGCTCTGTCACATCGTCCACGGTAGCCAGCAGCAGACTCTTGTTTCAGTGGTTTTCATAATCACCACCGGTCTCAGGTCCTCCATCTGGTTGGTAGCTGGTTCCTTACCCAGGAGCTGTTCTTGAGTGAGTCTTCAAGTGGGGATATTACATTGACAGTAGCATTAGTGCAGAATGTATCCACTGACCTTCATTTGATGAGGCCTGATGGCTCCTTCCATGCTAAGCTTCCACCAGTCACAGGAGGCCAGTCTTCCGCACCGGCTCAGTGGGAGCACGTTGTGGGAAAACAACATCTTGATATCAATCTTCACCCATTTCTTCAGCTTGCTTGGTTTACCTACTTCAGCTAGACACTGCATTTCTTTCTCTCACATTTCGGAGGCCAGAACTTTCTTCTCCATACCTGAAAAGGGCCTCCTTCAGCCCCTGGCAGGGTTCCTTCTCTTTAAAGAGCTCTGATTTCAGAGACTTGTTTTCTTCTTGCTCTTTGGTGAAAGACTTTCCCTGCAAGTTAAACTTGTCTTGCAGCTTGGTGAAAGCCTGTTCAGCCACACTACAGTTGAAAGATTCTTCAGCTAAACAGCCCCCAAGACTCACCACTTAATTCTTGAGGTTCAATTCCCCCTCTGCTCTACATTTGACTTCTTCACTCCACAGTCAGACTTAATTTTCTAACCCAGAAACATATTTCGAAAGACACAGGTTCTCTTTGTTCAATGCCAGCTCCCTCTGATGGGCCTCTCTCACCTTCTCATCTATCACCTGGTCTTTTTCACTTACTTTGTTGGTGAGGTTGTCCACTGCATCGTGCTTCACTCTTCGAGCAGCTTGATCCCTAGCCAACTCAGCCTGAATCTTCTTCAGAGAAGAAGTCGCTCTCCATTGGTGGCCATGTCTGGCATCGTGTGGGAGGTAGCAGGGCATAGGGTTTGTCAGCAAGGAGGGTAGTGATGAGAAATATTTACAGAGGCACAGGGTAAAAGCAGGCTTGCTGTATATTTATTCGAAACAAGGGGTTAATGTTCACAGCTGAAACTGCAAATGAAAATCCTAGCTCACACAGAGCATACCTTAGGCTAAGTAGAACTCAAAACTGATAACTGAAAAGGGTTCTTCAAACTATTACGGCCGGGCTGTACTCATCTTATTGGCCTTAGTCCAACCTCTTCGAAACCTCAGCAGTCAATTTTGCCCGGCCCAGTCCGGTCTGGCCACGCCCAGGTAGAGTATGAAGGGGAGCTTGGCCTAACAAGGTGATTAGCCTCAGGTGTGCATGGTTCACCGCAGCCTAGCTTGCTGATTGCATCAAAGAGAGCATGTTAGCTAATGGGGTGGGACTTCGGCTCCAACCAGGGGCATTCCCTGGGCCCAGCCCAAGGGGGTGCCACACTCCTTCCCCCTCAGCTCTGACCCTCTCCATAAGCCAGACCCACAGCTCTTCACATGTCCCATGAGTCATAGTCTGTCAGCTTTTACTCTTCTCAAAAACTCACCAACTGTAGTGCCTGATTGTTGAGGGAACTATAAACTGCAGTTTTTCCTCCCAACCTGTAGGGGTGCCAACATATGTAACACCACTGGGGGTTGGCAATGCCTGCAGGACCTTAAACAAGGCTGTGTTCAGACAGGCAGGCACATGGGAGGTAGACATCATTGCACTTTGCACAAAAATCATTAAAGTTCTCCTTCCAAAATACAGAACAAAACTTAAACTGCCTTCTCTCCAGTCTTCTCTTGGGAAGTGAATTCCCATAACTTTAGTATCAGTTGGACCTTGATTGGGGAATCACCCTCAGGTGTGGCAATCTAGGAGAACTGCCTCATGAAATGTCACACCATCCATGAGATAAAAATGTGAGTTTTAACCATGTTTTGAAGCTATATAGTGTTACAAATGGTCAAATGGTTTTGAAATGGTCAAATAAACTAAACTAAAAGAAACAAATAACTTACTCAAGAAATAAACAATACAATATTACTTCCAAGAGGAAATCCAGAAGAATTTGATCCCCAGATTTTGTGATTATGACACAAAATCTGGGGATCAAATACTTTTGAATTTCCTCTTCTTTTCAACATTCACTTCTGCCAACAAAACTGAGAGATCATGGAATGTCCATTAACTGAAAGCTTGGTACTCTAAGATCATCTTTACGTCCATGGCCTATCATGGACAAAAGATAATCCTTTCGCTACAAAGCTCACCCCTGTCAGACTGTCCGTTGGGTGAAAGGGTCTGTCCGTTTGGCTGTTGTGTGTAAGTGTCTGTCCCTCTGTCTGTCTACCATGCTGTGTGTGTGTGTGTGTGTGTGTGTGTGTGTGTGTGTGTGTGTGTGTGTGTGTGTGTGTGTGTGTGTGTTTTTCCTCCTGTCTGTAGTGAGTGCGTGTGTGTGTTCATGTGTGTGTGATTGATGTGAAGGAGTGTATGTACAGTACAGTATGGGTGTTTGATGTGAAGGGCTGAAGGAGTACCTTTGTATCCTCAGACTGGACGTGGGTGGCCTCATGGTGGGCTGGCGGGAAGGAAGAGAAACCAGATTACAGTTTTACTGGAAACACAGGCAGTATTGCTTTTCGGCACTGAACCGTTTTGGCAATGCTATTTCCTAACTCTCTTTTCATCAATTTAAAAGGAAAACGTCATTGAAACTTGCACAATAAGGTCACAAGTACTGAATACATACTGTAGTATGTACATACTGTAGTATTCAGTATTCAGTATTCTTGTAATAGATTTTGGGACAATATCATCCGTGCATACAGTAGCGGAAATATATTATGCAAAAGAGTTCACAGGATGTAGCATACAGTAGCAGTTGTAATTATTCATTCACTCATGTATAGAGTCACTGCAGGTAGTGCATTACTGTGTATTGCGATGTTACTGTATTATTGTGTCACTACTGTGTTCTGTTTTTGAAGAAGAGAGCTTGCAAGAAAGAATTTCATTGTAAGATCATCAGAATGTTTTTGTCAGACAGAACAGGGTTGTTTGTATGGTGCTTTTATGATAAGCAGGCTAGGGGAATTCCTACTCTGATATTTGTGTGGCCAATAACACAGCAATACACACAACCTATCATTTCCAATTTCCGCTTGACTTTGCCAAGAAGTGGAGTGAATTAATTTATCTCCTTCAGGTGTTTTAAAATGGCCATCTCCCTACAGATACAAAGTTGGCACAGTCATATGATTTTATGTATAGTAGACCTGTGTCAAATACTATTTGAAATTATGTTCTTTGAGTGTTTACTTGAGTCTGCCTGAAATGATAGATGCACTTTTGGGACTATTCTATTGGTTCAATTGCACCAGGCAAACACAATCAGGCACAGCTAAGTATTCGAAATACTATTTGAACCCCAGTCTGATTAGAAGGGGATACAAGGGGTGGTTTATGCTCAGGATGTGTCTGTTAAAAAAAATCATGACTTTAGGCCTCTTTCCCCAGTGTGTGAATTAATGTGTCTTTCTCTCCATCCATCCCTCCATCCATCCATGGTGCACCCACAAACACAGGGGTTTTCAGACTCTGCCAATCTCACAACTACTTGAGAAAACATTGTACACTCCAAAAACGGTTATTTTCAAGTAACATTCTGTCAAAACATTTTACTCATTGGCAATACCTCCTCAAGTCGTTTCACATAAATCAGAGTAACTGAAAACACTGCATCCAAGAAAACGGATAGTAAAAGTGTAGAGAATGTGAAAAGTGTAGAGAATCTCAAGACCAAACATCACAAATCAGATTTTCATGACTCCATACACCACTCCAACCACTAGTTACTATTATTATTATTAATCTGAAAACATGTGAGTTAAATGAGCAACCAAAGGTTATGTATTTGCTGCAATGTTGTGTACTGTACAAATGGTGTAATTGTTATTAACTGAACAGAACAGGAAATGACTATAGGAATGTCTTAGGTATTAGTCAATTATAATGGTATGTGTGTATTCGTACTGTATTATGTATGTTACTTGTACATATATATATGCATAGATTATTATTTTTATTTGCTAATATGCTGGTAAAGTGATTGCATCATAATCAAAGAATACCATGACAACAAAGCTGTCTGGAGACAAACATGGCAAGTTTGTATTGGAAGCTCTGTAGGAAACTAGTAAATATAGCTAGTTTAGCTATTTTTTGATTGTGATAGAATATTTTTGCATTTGATATTTGAGACATGTATACTGGTACTGGTGAAAGCGAAAGAATTATTATTACGGTGGGATCAAGTTTGACAGCCAAATATCTGTACTATCATGTCAGCGTTACAGCACGGTGTGCTTGTTTAGGTGTCTCCACCTATATTTATTGAAACAACTGTATTTTGTTGAATCCACCCTTGACCTCTGTACTGTGGGACCAAAAACTCAGAAATAGATACATGGAAAAAAGTAGGCCAAACATTACGTAGGCCTACACACTTGCACACTCATCTCAGTCACTACCCACCAATACAAATACTGTTTCCCATCACCCCAGTCACTCACGACCACCTCTGGTGGATGTAATACTGACAATAAGTGGTTGAGAACGGTCACGGTTGAGGTCAGTGTGTTTCCGGTCTTTTTTGGACACGTTTTGGACTGTCTTTCTACTGTCTTAACTCTACACAATCCTTTTAATCTCACTAGACTGTTGACTGGACTGAGCCTTGAGATCCTGTTGGCTGTTTTCAGAGTGTGTAAAGAGCATTGTGTTTGTGATTAGTGTTGATGTGCTACTGTATGTTGAGGTGAACCAATCCCATCTGGCTATTAAAGCCTAGTTGCATGAGGCTAAAGCTCTAGCTAACTCCCGCTTGTCCTTTGCCAACCCTTAGCTCTCTGGGGCTGATCAGATCACATAGCCATTTTGATTTTGCCTGATCTGTTCAAGCAAAAGCTTTATGAAACCATCCTCATCTGGCGTGTTAAAGCAAAATCAAAAAAAAAAGTTTGTTAACACACTTTCATACAGTATGTGGTCTAAAGAAGAGATTAATCCACATTTGATTTATAGTGTTCCTAAGTACAAAATGAATAGAATAGATGTGCACTGTCCCATTTCCCGTTTTTATTCAGCGTACATATTTTCAATTCAGTTGGGAGTGGGGTATACAGCTGGATCTACCCAACTAATGGTATGGGACATTGATTTGCCTTGTCATCACATTAGACTCTTTTTGAGGTCTGAAAACATCTGACAAACTTTGATTTTGGAATGAACTACCCCTTTAAAACAGCAGGATATTCGCACAGAGTGCAATCTTCCCTGTCACGTTGCAACCGACCAGCACAGGTGGGTTAGCTACAATGTTAGCCAGTTAGAACTCCATCTTATCTCAGCGTGCTATTATTCTCTGGTGTTCCATGAAAAGAAGAAAACATTTGTCTTTTGTCTCATGTCTAGGAGGCGTTGGAGACACCTTACGCTTTCACCCTCAATCAAATGCTCCTGCTGCGAGAGCCGACTAATTGGACAGACCTGGGAGCCCTTTCTCAGCTCACTGCTCCACCGCCTCAGAGAGGAAGGATCCCCCACAACTCCACCAAGGTTCACCTGATCCTGACTGCTTGTAGGGGTCAAAGGGATTGAAGAGGTGGTCCTTGAAGCTCATGATTTAGGGGGTCATATCGAAGCTAATGGCTTTTGGGTCGTATAGGCCAACTTCATAACACACAGAAGTCCTGAGGGACAAAGTTCTCAATTCATGATGTAGCAATATTTTGGAAAACTACAGCACAGCGATGTATTTGTGTATGACCTGGTAATATTATGATAGGGTAGCTTTTGTTATGTAAAAGAGAGTTTGTCAACAGAGGAATTTTCTCCCAGTCTTTTGCCTAAAATATTATCTTCAGGAAATTAAATGCATGTTCAATTGGATTTAAATCTGAAGACTGACTTGGCAGTCAAGAACCTCCACTTTTTGGCCCTGAGAAACGATTGCTATAGCAATATGTTTTGGGTCATTGTCTTACTGTACAATGAAGCAGCAACCAATGAATTTGGAGGCATTTGCTTGTGTAAAGTTCTTGACACTCTTATGCCTGCACAAATGATGTGATGGAACACACCTGACTTACCAGAAACACCTGTCAAGCCAATTGTCCCATTACTTTTGGACACCCTGAAACAAGGGGACTATGTGTAAAAAGGGTTGTCATTTCTGAATGGTGAAACCAATATGTACATACACAAATACCATCAAATAAAAGCTGAGAATCTCCTCCTTTACAGTAATTGTTTGATTTCAAATCCAAACTTTTGGAGTGTAGCCAAAAGAAGAAAAAATGCTTCACTGTCCCATTACCTACACAGAGCACTGTATAGATATGCATTTTGGCTCTAGCTTGCCTGGAATTTCACACATTGATGCCCTTAGTATATTAATGTATCAGCAGTTTTTGTCTTTTCTTTTCTCTTTTGACAATACCATTCCCACAGTGACGAATTATGACTGTTTTCATATCCACCCTGTGGCTGCTGAATATGCTTGGCAATGCCTTAAGGAGGGAGGGTTAATTTCTGTCAATATCTTATCATTACAGCCTAAATATCCAGTCATTATCCTGGGTATGGTTTTCATTTCCGCCATTCCAAAATCAAGTCGTTTGAGCCCCTCAATATGAAGCTTGAGACATGAGACACCATGTAGTTGTGCTTCAAGCAAGGTTCACCATGCTGTTGTTGGCAGAATTTGGGGACCACAGCAGCACCTGGGGTAATGGTGAAAGGTCGGACACAATTACCGTGACATTTTAAAATAGTCTGTGTTGACTCTAAGCTTCTGACTTCCTGAACTCTTGAATCAAATGAAAAGACAAGTAATTGAATTAGAGATGGCGAAAGGAATGTGGGTTTTGACTCGCACGACAACTGTTCCACATAATGCTAATTTCCTCAGGTCTGCAAGGTGGTATTATAGGCATCATGCCCAACTCTTTCTATCTCGCCAATCCCCCACTTATACTCAATTCTGCTCTGTACACCACTTCAGGCATAGTTGGTCTAAAGCAGACACGTGTAATCTGAGGTTTGAAGCCAATTTGCATTTTGGACAATTTTAAAAAGTGACAACATAGTGTGCAAACACCTCTGTGCTCCCCCTGCACCAAACTTGCAGAGAGGGGGGTGTCGTCTTCACAAAATATGCTAATACGGTATTCGTACCTCAAGCTTTAATTTTCAAAAAGACGTACCATATGCACATATGCCCCTGGAAAAACTGCACTGAGCTCAGCAATCGCAAATGGACTGGTAGGCCAAGGAACAACAGTGGATGACCGAAGAATGCTCACCATAATTAAGAAAAACCCCAAAACAACTGTCCCACAGATCAGGAACACTCTCCAGGATGTAGCCGTGAATGTGTCAGAGACTACCATCCACAGAATACGTCACCAGCCGAACTACAGAGGCTTCACTGCAATGTGCAAATCACTAGTTATCCTCAAAAAGGATGGTCAGGTTACAGTTTGATAAAAAGTACCTAAAAAGCATGGAAAAAGTTATTGTGGATATGTACAGTACCAGTCAAAAGTTTGGACACACCTTGCCAAGAGTGTGCAAAGCTGTCATCAAAGCAAAAGGTGGCTACTTTGAAGAATCTAAAATATAAAACATATTCTGGTTTGTATAACACTTTTTTGTTTACTACATAATTCCATATGTGTTCCTTCATAGTTTTGATGTCTTCAATATTAATCTACAATGTAGAAAATAATTTTAAAAAATAAAGAAAAACCATTGAATGAGAAGGTGTGTCCAAACTGTATGTATAACTGCCATTAGAACTTGCTAACTTGTCTTAATTGATGATGTAACTGCTGGTGGCAGCAGCAGAATGTATTCTGAATTGTACAGAAACATTGTGTCTGCTCAAGTGCAAGCACATGCCTCCAAATTCATTGGATAGCGCTTCATCATGCAGTAAGACAATGACCCAAAACATATGCCATAAGAAATTTTCAGGGCCAAAAAGTGTAGTTCTTGACTGGCAATCTTCAAATTTAATTTAAATGTATATGCATTTCATTTCCTAATGATAAGATTTTAGGCAAAAATACCTCAAAACAAACAACAACTGAAGATAGCTGCAGTACAGGCCTGGCAGAGCATCACCAGAGAATATACCCAGTGTCTGGTGGGGTCAATAGGTCATAGACTTCAGGCAGTTATTTCATGCAAAGGATTGTCAACCAGATACTAAACATGAGTGCTTTATTTGGACATTTTATACATTTGTCCCATTACGTTTGGGTACCCTGAATGATGAATAAAAAGTGTTGTAATTTCTAAATGGTGAAACCAATGTGTATACAAATACCATTTGGACTTGGAATGCATGTTTTTTTTCCATTTACCTTTGGAAACTAAACAGCATTGTTTCAATCAATTCAGTGGCCACTACAAAAAACCTTGTGTTATAATAAGTGTTATGGTTACCCCCTCTGGTTCTGCCTCGCTTTTTAAACCCATACATTCGTATGGTGAGAGATTTCAAGTGCAACGGGAATAGGAAAATGCTGTCATTGTCTTAATGAATGGAGAACTGTATAGAGAGTCTCTCGAAGTTGAGTAATGGCCCACTATGAAGCGTGGGTTTGTTTTCACTGGAGTTTCCACTCTGCAGATATGTGGAACCCCTTAGAGGCTTGGAGACTGACAATGCACTGAGTGTCCCTGGCTGGTCTAGAGGATGTTACATAACCCACACACATGCGTACGTCCGCCTGCCCACATACATACACACACCACAATACACCCCTCACCTGGACTTGTGTGTCTAATGTTAATTTTGGGTTTCAATATGAAGCCATATTATTACAATTAAGTGTTAATATGTGGTGATGATACTGTGTTACTATATCTGTGCCAGAGCCTTAAAGGATCAACAAGCATGGAGAAAATGTTATTAATGAGTATGTATAAATAAATATAAATATCTGTGTGTGTGTGTGTGTGTGTGTGTGTGTGTGTGTGTGTGTGTGTGTGTGTGTGTGTGTGTGTGTGTGTGTGTGTGTGTGTGTGTGTGTGTGTCTTGATCATGATAAAGCTTCCACCTAAGGCCCCATACTCAACACAGTGGCGCCACCTGCTGTCATGTAAGGAGTAGTGGTCCCTTCTGTAATAAAGAATGGTCTAGTAATGAGTTTTCATGGATATAGACGAGTAGTGAGACAAATTCAACTTCGCCATAGAGAACAGAGAGATTATGCATTGTTTGTAACATGTTGGTTCTGGGGGGAAAAAATCCCCATTCATTCATTCAGTCTGAATATCTAAGATTAATTGCACACAATTACCGGCTAAGCCATGTGTCATGCACGGTCATGGCAATAGCAACCAGTAGAGGGCTACAAATATTGGTTTGCAAAGTGGTAGGTTGGGGGTGTGTGTATAACGAAAACGAGCATGTTGTGCTAATGTTTGCTAATACAGTACCTTACCCTGACAACTTACCTTTACCCTAACCACGTGCAATTAATGCCTAATCCTTACCACTTCAAGTTAATGCCTAGCCCTAACCAGTCTAAGTTAATGCCTAATATTGCCTAATCGGCACGTAAGTCAATGTACCATGTATTTCCGTTGCTGACGTAGCGTTTCAAAAATAATAATTACTTTTTAGTAGTGCTTCATGGAAATGTCCAGATTCTACGCTACAGTAAAGTGCAGAGTATGTTACGGTGGCCCTGTAATATCATGTTTTGCTAGTAGACTGTGTTTCTAAATCTAGTCAATATCTTCAGAATGTGTCAACTGGTTTAACATTCTTAACCGCCATAACAAACATGATCTTGTAACCATTTTACATTTCACAGCAGTTTCTTGTGTGTATCTTGAGTGCCTTGCACCCCGAGTTGCTCAACACGAGTTGTCTCAAACAGGCGACCTCTGAATTGACAGCATACGTGACTGTCTCCTCAAAAGACCTTGTTCCGTAAGCATGTTTATAACTTTTATAATTTTATTTTGGGCAACCTGATTGGCTGAATGCTGTGTAACACTTATGAAAGTAACGAGGAAGACGCATGACCCACTTCGAAAATTGTGTTTTATGAAGACAGTGAGCATATTTTCACAAATTTGTCTCAACTTCACACACTTGATAGCAAGTAAGGAGGATCCCGACGACCTCACAACCTGATTGGAGCATGTTTAAGGGGCCTGCTAACTTGAGGTGAGAATGGATATATGAGGCCTAACATTAGCTGTAGTCAGACATTTGAGGAGACACAGATGTCAGTATTAGTGACCTCTTACGGCCGGTGTTCACAGTGATGCATCCTTCCAAAAACACTGAGATCTCCATCCGCAATGCGAAATTAACTTCTCCAAGCATTTCCTGCGGACTTTGAATTGTGCAATCCCCTTGGAACATCCCCAAAAAAGCACAAAATCACTGCAGTGTATTGGGTGTTAGCAAATGTGCCATCACAGTTTTCGGTCTACACTGATCACATATCTGCAGATTTTGTTTGGGTAAGCATTCAGATTTCCTGGAAAAAATTAAGAACTGGAGCTCCATCAGAGACACAGGGCAGCTGTAGAGAACCCTGCTCTCCGTAGAGCCTGGCCCTCCTTCTCCAACTCAAACATGAGACTTTACATACTACACATTCTAACAATTTTAAAAGCTGTATTGAGGATGTAAAACTGCATTATGATTTAGTCTGGATCATATCAGGAATGGATCATATCAGAATGAATGTAGTTGAAAAAGGGTTAGTACTAATTTTGGGTTAGAGCATCAATGAACATATTAACTATCTCTGTCTATACGCACCTCTCCAAGGATACCTTACCGTAGGCTTTGAGGTTATTGGATGCCACTGGGGAGACAGACATTGATGATAGAAAAGTAAATACAATATAATCCTGAACGACAGTCAGGGTCATAAAGTGTAGCCTTGCCGTAGTCAACACATTTACTCAACAGAGCCCAGCTTTTCTCCCAGGCTTAACTCATGTCAAGTTGACAAAACAATATGTTGACCACTGTCAATGTTGCTAAAAGTTTGCTCATCTTTGTTTTGGACCATCTTTTGTTTTTTTGTCACCAACACATGCCGCAACAAACAGCAAACAGGCAAGAAAGGACATCGAGACAATGTGCAGGTTTCTGAAAACATTTCTGAAATCTGATGAGAAATCCCCTCGTCACTTCAACTTTTTAACAGTGTGGAATTGTAATCAATGTGTAATTATTAGTTAATTACTGTTTACTACAAGTCCAAATCCCGGTTGTAAAATAAATGGGTAACTAATTTTCATCAAACTAATTTTCATTCAATAGGAATTGTAATAAACAGTATATTCGTCAACATTTGGCTATGAAATTTTAACCTGCTTGTATTGCCATATTTTGCAGATGGAGGACGATGGAGTCACGTGCATTACGTTTCTCAGGAGTTCAAAAAGGCAGGGAGAGGAATACTCAGAATTAGGGTTCATCTGCATATTTTGCCTGATACCCCTAGTTCAACTATTACTAATTCTAATTTGCATCTATGGAACTTGAGACACATATTTAACTCATTTTAAGTGAGAATGTCAATTAAGAGCATCAACAGTTTACTGCTTGCTCA
This sequence comes from Argentina silus, assembly GCF_951799395.1. Taxonomy (NCBI): domain Eukaryota; kingdom Metazoa; phylum Chordata; class Actinopteri; order Argentiniformes; family Argentinidae; genus Argentina; species Argentina silus. Next base: position 12,919,933 of record NC_139658.1, on the reverse strand, counting down.
GATTTTGTATAGCACGATGACCTATGTGTTATGTATGAAATATTGAGAGGACATTTTACTCATTACTTTTAAAATATATTTTAAAAAACAATTATATGGTTTCAAAATATCATTATTTTGCACAGAAGATCTTTTTAGATATCCTAATACTGTAGTAATCCATACGCTGTAGATACAACACCTTCCAAAAAGAGGGGAAATGACAGCAACACCCTGACATGCAGTGCAATGTTGGGTGTTGCTGTCCATTTTCCTCTTTTTAGTATTAGGACTGGAACAAACCAGCTGAAGAACTCCTCCGTCCCCAGTGCCATTACACTGTTTTTGTCACTATGACTGTCCCAGTAAAAACTCCTGAATTGACTATATTTCATGTATATATATGTAATGACGGGTTTATGGCGGTTCAGGAAAAGCCGTGGCTTTTGGGAATACGGTTGGCATGTGTGACTAGTCTCAGTAAACTCCTCTCAGTTTGTCATAATTTGTCCCTCCTGTGTCGTACTTCCCAGGGCTAATGGTTTACGATAGCATTCAGCTGAGACAGCTAATGTTGTTGTGAAATGACCTTTGCTTTATTGTTTGTCAGCTTAAAGTAACTTGAGAGTACACTGCAGATGACTAAGTGGTACAGAATGGTAACCATAAACAATGAAAACTGCTGCAAAAATGATTCTGTTCAAGAGATACTGCTCTGTAGAAGCACCCCCTTAACGGTCACTTTGTTAAATGCTCTTTGTAAACATCATACTAGCAGCAGGCTCTAAATGTACTGTGGTAGTGGGGTGTGGTTTTTGGCTCGACTGTGGGGAGAGAGAGAGGGATGGGAGCGGCTCAGGGGAGCGGAGCCGGGGCGAGGTTAATTAGCGCAGGTGTGGGGAGTTGCTAATGAACCTTCTCCCCTTTTGAACAGCAGCAGGGCTCCGACTGACACACGCCACGCTGGAGAGAGCAGCGAACCCAGCGCTCCAGATATACCCACAGCGACCGGGCTGGTTTTACGTTTATGTTTATGGTTTGGAGAATGTGTGTGAAAGCTCAGCTGCAATAAACGACGGGTAATACCCATTTCCCCGACTGCAGAATACCCAGAATACCCTGCAGAATACCCTGCATCTCTGTGTGTGATACCTGGTACAGAACCTGCAGTGGCCGGAGAATTGCCACATGTACACTTGAGACATTTAGCTAAAGTGAAACAAAGAGTATCGAAACACATCTACACTCAAGACTTTGGTAGTACATATTTTCCGTAGGGCACCACACGTTTCCCAACAGTGATCATACATACGCACGCGGGTCCTCAGGACATTGGCCTCATCAGTATATGCTCCCTTTCTCTCTCTCCCTCTTCTCACCATAGCTCTCTGCTTCACTCTTCCTGGTTTCTGGTGATTTGAATCTGAGGGATCAAATATATATACACAGCTGTGATATGGGAAAATATCTGAGTTACTCAGCTCTAAAATGGCTACCATGTACCACTTAAAATGGCTGATACAAATACACTTTGAACTGCAGCCTCTGACTTCTACTAGTCTCCTCCAGTTCAATGTTAATCTCATGACTAGGTGGTCTGGATGATGTTAGAGTAGCCTAGTGAGTGTTGTGGTGCCATGCCCTACCTGCACAGGAGAGGGCGCTCTCTCTATGTCCAGGTGGGAAGGAGCACTGGCTGATAGAGGGACTCTCTTAGGGAGCATCCCACAAGTCCAGGGGCTCAGGTGACCTGTTAGGGTCAATGGGGAAAGAGACACACAAAGAAAGCAGCTGTCAGCTTGGATAACATAGGAAGTGATTACCAGTTCATAGATGTATCCCCACATCTGGCCCAGGTTCGGTTCATCTGTCCATAAGGAGTGTGAGCCCACCTCAGTCCAGTGTCTCCACAGAGGGTGGAGAGCTTCAGCTCTGCAGGACCCAACAGAGGAGCCCTCAGCTTCTCAACCCCCCGACACCCACCGAAATGCTTCAGGTGAAGCAGGAGTACGCTGCTCAGAGAGAGAGAGATTGTTGGAGGGAGAGAGATGAAGAGGGATAGAGAGAGAGGGGGAGAGAGAGAGAGAGAGAGAAGGACATGTGATGAGTATATTGTAGTGAATAATCCTCTTTAGTTAAGAGATGTCATAGTGAGGCCACTCACCGGGGCAGAGTGTGGAACCGCTCCACCACTGATGCCCGTCTGCATGAACATTTGCTGCAGGTGTACTCCAGCTCTGTCACCTTGGTAAGAAACAACAACATCACGTTATAAATACAATAACAACAATAAGATACAATATTCTAAAGCAGTGAGCCGTTTCCGCTGGGTGTACGAAGTCTCTGTTCTCAAAATGTTGACCTTGTAGACCAAGTAGAGGGCCAAGCTGCTGCTCAGAGTTCCCTCAGGGCACAAGTCCAATGAGAGGTGGTTGTAATCCTCTATTCTGTTGGACTTGGACCCACAAGGAAAATGGATCAGCTCTCAGAGATAAAAGACTCTATTAGAGACTAACAGCCTTTGTCACAATGGAAACCTTCAGCCTACATCATGGAGACGATACAACTCATCAATTGTGGAGCAGCGCTGACACAGACGTCTTTACCAAGCATCTGTTTACTGTAGTTATATCACTATTACAAACCATTGAGATGGGACAGTTTGGGTATTTTTGCCACCAAAATGCTAACTTTGATATACTTGGGTATCCATAAACCATAAAAAAGTTTTAGTGAAAAGAAAAAGGGAAACACCTAGAAGCAATATCCGAATGTCTGTCAATCCTACATCTGAAGCTCTATGTCTAAACACAGTTATGTGCAAAGTGTAGGAACAAGTAATTCAAACATTTGACAATGTGCTGAATTGTTCTAACAGTTATTTAGCGAATGAACAAACACATGTCCATTAGTTCAATAAGTAGTTACATTGTTTTAAATGTTTTAACTTCTTTCAAAGCTTTCTATGAAATGCTTGTTTCAAAGAAGGCCCTGCCACCATTGTTGGACAGAGGACCGTGGCTCCCATTGAAGACACCCCCCCCCCCCCCTTAAGGCAGTCAGACAGGCTTGCTTAAGGGCCACTAAAACACCCGGGCATATTCAGTTAAAATATCCTTATTCATGTGAAATACATCTGCTGGGGAAGGATTCATGAACCCCTACATGGGGTTTGCTGACCTTAGTACAAAATGGACCCTGGCTATGGTCTGTGAGGTAACAATGACTGAAGTTAGAATTCTACTAACATATTACACACATCACATCCAGTCATTAAGGATGTCACAATTGACAATGTGATGACATAACAATGTAGAACATGCAGCTGGGGTTCTAGAATCCAGCTACAGTACACATGCCATTCATTTACCTGCAATTCCTCTGTGAAGAGCTTGATAGATAGATGTTATTTGTTCTTTTCACTGTTTTTTTTCACCTCTTGTTGTCTGAAAGGACCATTAGACATGAATCCTAGTGCGCCTATTCAATCGATGGCCTCCTTGTATGTAGGAGATCTCCACAGGGACACCACTGAGGGAATGCTGCATGAGAAATTCAGCCCTTGTGGTCCAATCATCTCTATAAGAGTGTGCAGGGACATGATAACACGCCGATCTCTTGTGTATGCCTATGTCAACTTTCAACAGCAAGCTGATGCAGAGCGTGCCCTGGACACCATGAACTTTGATGATGTCAATGGAAGACCTATGCGCATCATGTGGTCTCAGCGTGACCCTTCTCTGAGGAATAGTGGGGTAGGCAACATCTTCATTAAGAATTTAGTGGAGACTTTTGACAGCAAGGACCTCTACGACAGGTTCTCTGAGTTTGGGGACATCCTTTCCTGCAAGGTAGTATCTGATGAGAATGGCTCTAAAGGCTATGGCTTTGTGCAGTATAATACCCAGGAGTGTGCTGAGAGAGCTATTAAGAGACTCAATGGCACGTTATTGAATGACAGAAAAGTGTTTGTTGGACACTTCAAATCTCGCAAAGAACGAGAGGCTGAACTTGGATCCAGGGCCCGAGGGGTCACTAACGTGTACATCAAAAACTTTGGAGAGGATATGGATGACCAACGCCTTAAGGAGAGGTTTGAAAGATTTGGACCAGCCCTGAGCATCCGTGTCATGACTGATGACACTGGTAAGTCCATGGGTTTTGGATTTGTCAATTTCCAAAAGCATGAGGATGCCAAGAGGGCCATTGATGAGATGAATGGCCGGGTGATAAATGGGAGGCGGGTCTACGTGGGCCGCGCCCAGAAGAGAGGAGAGCGCCAGACTGTGCTGAAGCGCCAGTTTGAGCAGATGAAGCAGGGCCGCAGGACCAGATACCAGGTGTGTGTATATGAAAAAAAGATATACTGTAAAAGAAAAATAAGTTGATAGTCTTGGTAAACATTGTTGATATATTTGAGGCATGAAAAACATCTCACTAAACAGGGTTTCTCTCTACCAGGGTGTCAATCTGTATGTGAAGAACTTGCATGATCGCTTGGATGATGAGCAGCTGCACAAAGAGTTCTCCCACTTTGGAACAATCACCAGTGCAAAGGTGATGATGGAGGGTGGACGCAGCAAGGGATTTGGCTTTGTGTGCTTCTCCTCCCCTGAGGCGGCCACCAAGGCTGTGACTGAGATGAACGGCCGCATCGTGGCCACCAAGCCCCTGTATGTGTCCCTGGCCCAGCGCAAGGAGGTGCGCCAGGCTCACAGAGCCAACCAGCGCATGCAGAGGATGGCCAGCGTCGTTCGTGCCGTTCCCAACCCAGGCATCAACCTCTACCAGGTTGCTCCCCCACCTGGATTCTTCATGGCAGCCATTCCACAGGCCCAGAACTGTGCTGCTCCATACTTCACCAATCAGCTGGCTCAGCTGAGACCCACTCCTCACTTGGCTACCCAGAGTGTGAAACCTCTGCACTTCCAGAACATGCCCAACACAATGCCCAACCCAGGCATCAACCTCTACCAGGTTGCTCCCCCACCTGGATTCTTCATGGCAGCCATTCCACAGGCCCAGAACTGTGCTGCCCCATACTTGGCTACCCAGAGTGTGAAACCGCTGCACTTCCAGAACATGCCCAACACCATGTGTCCATCCGCTACCAGGCCTCAGACCTTCAATGCTATGAAGACCACACCCTCCCAGTTGCCCCATATGATGACCTTTCAGCGCATAGGTCAGTATATTTTCTGAAGCAACGCTGCTCATAGTGGTCTGACAACACCACTCGCCAAACATTTACCATAAATATCCCTTTGATTATGATGATCTTTCCTCTCAGCTACCCAGGCCTTGAGACAGCGCCCTGCCAGTGCAGATGCAGCTACAGCACGGATGCGCACCGTGCCCCAGAACAAGTACACAGCTGGTGTACACCACCCCCAGCAGCACATGGCTCCCCAGCCACAGGTCCCCATGCAGCAGCCTGCTGTCCATGTCCAGGACCAGGAGCCTCTGACTGCCTCCATACTGGCTGCCGTTCCCCATGAGGACCAGAAACAGATGATAGGTGAGTCTATTTGTTTGTTTTTATGGATCCCCATTAGCTGTTACTGTTACTGTTACAGATATTAATTCTCCCTCCCTCCAGGTGAGCGTCTCTTCCCATCTATCCACAACATGCACCCCAGCATCGCTCCCAAGGTCACCGGCATGCTGCTGGAGATGGACAACTCTGATCTGCTCCACATGCTGGAGTCTCCAGAGTCCCTGCGCTCCAAGGTGGATGAAGCGGTTGCTGTGCTGAAGGCCCACTGGGCTGAGGAGGCAGCACAGAAATCTGGCCACATCCCAGCTTGAGTTCCAAGCGGCTAACACATAAAAAGGAGATGCGGACTTTGAAACCTACTTCACCATGAAAAAATATTGTTGTTCTGACCCTCGTCTTCCTTGGATTCCCCCTCGTCTACCTTCCACGGACCTAGCCCATTCCTGTGTTGACTACCCGCCTGCCTACCTGACCCCTGCCTGTCTGACTACCCCCCTGCCTGCCGAACCCCTGCTCATCTGACTACCTGCCTGCCTGCCGAACCCTGGACTGACCCTGGACTACTCGACTACCATTCCTGTGTTGACTACCTGCCTGCCTACCTGACCCCTGCCTGTCTGACTACCCGCCTGCCTGCCCGACCCCTGCTCGTCTGACTACCCGCCTGCCTGCCGAACCCTGGACCGACCCTGGACTACTCTCTATTGGATTATCTTTCTCTCTCCTACCCCTATTCCCCTGTTATAATTAAATACGCCTTCGGGCTAAACCCCACCACCTTCTCTGTGTGCCGTCAATCTGGTTCTTCAGACGTTCACAGGTAACATGAGGAATGGTATGAAAGACACATGTTGGAATGATTACAATGAGCCCGTCCTCCAATTTTCACCTCTAGCCTCCACCAGCCTCCACTGTTTATGTGATGTATAAAGTTTGATTTACTAAGACAGATACATCATTAGGATGCACCAGTTGGTCTGAGGTTAGTACTGAGGTTATGGCTACTTTGCATGTGTGTTCCCCAGGAGGTGGATCCTGTCCAAGACACTGCATGTGTGTGTGTGTTTTCTACATTAACAGGAAGAGGACAGATATCAAGGTCCTGGCTCCTGCTGATAACCTGTACCACCACTGGCTGATGATCATCGCCACAGCCATGCTGTACAACTGGTGGTCAGCTATGGTATCACGCCTCTCTGCATCCCCCCAACCAGTGACTGACATGGTTTATCTCCTTTAATGACATGTGCCTTCTGAACAAGAGAAAACCATGTAGTGTCCTCAGTAACCCTTAAATGCCATGTGTCTTTTGGACGAAATACCTCCATTACCCAAAACCCATGATAAACAGCAGTAACTATAATCCATGGTAACCTAAATTGACCAATACAAACTCATGCTGCTCCACTTGCTAGTCTGGGAACCCCTTTGTGTTTGTGTGCGTGCGTGCGTGCTACAGGGCCTGATTTGATGAGTTACAGACCAGAGGTTCCATGGTGTGGCTGGTTCTGGACTACCTGTGTGATAGTCTCTACATCCTGGACATCCATTATCCAAAACCCATGATAAACAGCAGTAACTGTAATCCATGGTAACCTAAAGTGACCCATACAAACTCATGCTGCTCCACTTGCTAGTCTGGGAACCCCTTTGTGTGTGTGTGTGTGTGTGTGTGTGTGTGTGTGTGTGTGTGTGTGTGTGTGTGTGTGTGTGTGTGTGTGTGTGTCTGTGTGTCTATGTGCTACAGTGCCTGATTTGATGAGTTACAGACCAGAGGTTCCATGGTGTGGCTGGTTCTGGACTACCTGTGTAATAGTCTCTACCTCCTGGACATGGTGGTCAGACCGAGCACAGGTCAGATGTCCTACGCTCAGTCACACCTAGTCTGACCGTAACCCTACCTCTAACTGACCGTGCTCTGACCATATGTAATGTAGTCTCACCATAACCCTACCATTAACTGACCGTTCTCTGACCATGTATCGTCAAGTTGTTCTGACCATAATCCTACCGTTACCTGACCACGCTGTGACTGCGGGTATCTCTTCTCTCCCAGCTTTCCGAGAGACGAGGAGTTCCTTTTTGTGGTGTTTGACTTCCTGGTTGGCGTTCTGACCTTTGCCTCAATTGTGAGCAACATTGGCGCCATGATATTGAACATGAACACCACGCGGGCAGAGTTTCAGGAGCAGTTATCCAGATTGCAACCGACTGTATGACTGAACGTAGGACGTCTGTCCTGTCCTCAGTCTGACCACCATGTCCAGGATGTAGAGACTATCACACAGGTAGTCCAGAACCAGCCACACCCACACCCACCCACACACACACACACACACACACACACAAAAACGCACACACACAAGCGCACACACACGCACACACACGCACACACACGCACACACACACAAACACACACGCACACACACGCACACACACACACAAATACAGACACACACACACACATACACACCTGACATGTCCTCACACCCTCTCTCTGCAACCGACTGTATGACTGAGCGTAGGACGTCTGTCCTGTCCTCAGTCTGACCACCATGTCCAGGATGTAGAGACTATCACAGGTAGTCCAGAACCAGCCACACCCACACCCACACCCACCCACACACACACACACCCACCCACCCACACACACACACACACACACACACAAGCGCACACACACAAACACACACGCACACACACGCACACACACACACACAAATACAGACACACACACACATACATTTTTTTTACGATGAAATCGTAAAAAAAAAAGTGTATATTTATTTCAGAAACTGTAGTGGAAAATCCTAATTTTCCTCTGAGGTAGCCGCCATCTTGTCACTGTTGTGACATTTTTGTTTGTCTCTTGGGGAGCAATTTAGGGAGCAATTTGGTTTCTTCGCCCAAAGTGACATTGATGCGTGGCGCTCCATTCCAAAAGTTGAACAAATATGAGAGTGCCCGGAGCGTTCTGCTAAAAACAGACAGGTGCACGCGCTTTGGTGGAGGAGCGTACGAAACACGTCCTTCTCATTGAAAACAACTGGGAAAAGGCGCTGGTGGATTGAAAAACACGTCCAGTGGACACGGCCCCACTCTCCTTTTATAGAAGGGCGCTACATCATTTGTGGGGGACAACATGTTTACTGTACACTTGTTGGTTTAAGAATCCTTTATGAACCATTAACAAACAGTTATAACTCTTTAGTTTAAGTTGTTCAATAGCCGACCAATGAGATGCAGTGAGGTTTTACCTGGCACAAGTCCTACCGCCTCCAGCTGGAACTCCACCAGGGACACAGGGTAGCTGTAGGGAACCCTGCTCTCCCGTAGAGCCTGGCCCTCCTTCTTCAACTCAAACATGAAGTACATTAGAAGCTCATGTGTGTCCTATGAGGAGGACAGAAAGAAACAGACTGAAGAGGATAAGTGGAAGGAGAGCACTTGGAAAAGAGAAACACTTGTCAGGGCCACATTGATCAATACTTTGTGAAGCTTACCTGTTGATGACCTTTAAGGAAGGCTGGGTCAAAAGCAGCTAAGCAGGTAATGACCTCGCGCAAGAGCCTCTTCTTGGTGTTCGCTGCAGTGCCGAGACATGCTTGGTGTAGTTCTTTAAAACATCTATGGGGGGAGACAGAGACTACATCAGCTGCTGACTGGATGGTGAGTCGGCAGCACCTAAACTGAATGCTAATGGGGTAGATGGTTTCTCGTTTTACACCTTCCGCTTTGAACTGAACATCAAACTGCCAAAGCATACAGGGACCCATTCCAATACTTGTAAATGGCTTTCTTTCCTTACCTGTAATTTCTGATCTGTTCATTGTGTGTGTGTGTGTGTGTGTGTGTGTGTGTGTGTGCCAGTGCCATTGACTCCTTGTCTACTGTATCTCCGCAGTGTGGAGGACTTAGAGGAGGCTCAGGAGGCACTGCAAGATGGCGTTCAGGTAACAGGTGTCACCAATGTTGGGAAACCTTTAGAGAAGAGGCCATCAGTACTTACAGGAATAAATGTCCTGTAGACCAAGCTGAACATGATGCATGGACTCTAAACTATGTAATCAATCTGCTAAATGGGGACAAGCTTGATTATAAGACCAATATATACCATTTTACAGACTATTAGATCAAACCGTTTACCCGAGCAGTTGGTTGTCCACTCTGGGCCCCCTTCTCTGTCCTCTGGCTCTCTGGAGCTCCAGCTGGTCCCTGTTGCTGCTGAGGCCACTGAAAGAGTCCAGCCTCCTGGGCTTTAGGCTGGAGATGGCCTTGGCAGTCAGAGGCCTTAGGAGGAAGAGAAGAACTCTACATATAAGTAATAAATATATTATATGCCATTTAGCTGACGCTTTTATCCAAAGCGACTTACATTGCAGTGAGTGCATACATTTCTCAGTATATATGGACCCAGCGGGAGTCAAACCCACAACCTTAGCGTTCTTAATGCTATGCTGTACCAACTGAGCCACAGAGGACCATGTAGTACATATAGAGGACATATAGTACCACTCTACATATAGTACCACTCTACATATAGTCTAACTTTAGACTTTAGACTTTACATGCTACAAATTCTGACATTTTAAAAGCTGTATTGAGGATGTAAAACCGCAAACACTGATTTAGAAAAAAAAAACACATGCCTGAGGGGGTCTGAATGGATCATATCAGAATGAATGAAGTTGAAAACGGGCTAGTACTAATTTTGTGCACTAGATGGGGGTAGAGCATCAAAGTACAAAGTTACAATCTCTCTGGTCTACAGGCACCTCTCCAAGGAAACCGTAGAGGCTGTCCCATTCTTGGATGCCACTGGGGAGAGAGGCAGATAGTGAAGATAGAAAAATCACTGTTAACATGAATGGATGATAATAATAAAAAGATCCACATACAAATAAAGACCTGTGATCGCAGCCATGGGAGGATGAGCAGGGAAGGGAGGGGGAGAGGGGCATTTAGCAGCGGAGAGAGGGGAAGGGGAGCATTTAACAGGAGAGGGAAGAGGAGAGGGGTATTTAGCTGGGGAGGGAAGAGGGGAGGGGCATTTAGCAGGGAAGGGAAGAGGAGAGGGGTATTTGGCCAGGGAGGGAGGGGGAGAGGGGCATTTAGCAGGGGAGGAAGGAGTGGTGGGGTATTTGGCAGGGGTGGGAGGGGGAGATGGGCATTTAGCAGGGGAGGGAAGGGGCGAGGGGCATCTAGCAGGGGAGGAAGGGGGAGTGGGGTATTTGTCAGGAAAGGGAGGAAGAGAGGGGCATTCAGCAGCAAAGAGGGGAGGAGAAGGTTGTTTAGCAGAGGAACAAGGGGTGAGAGGGGCATTTATCAAGAGAGGGAAGGGGAGAGGAGGTGGGGGAGAGGGCTGTCAGGGAGGAGGAAGAAAAAAAGCCTATTTTTTCTGTTTACATGTAAATAAACAAGGGACATATTCCAGGTAGTACACTGGCTCAGTCACCCCAGAGCCATAACCTCAAGATCACTGGTTTGAGGTGGTGTAATGATGTGGGGAGTGTTTTCTTGGCACACTTTGGGCCTGTTAATACCAATCAATTATCGCTTGAATGCCACAGCCTATTTGAATATTGTGACTGACCATGTGCATCCCTCCATGGCCACAATTTACCCATCTTCTAATCATGGCTACTTCCAGCATGATAATGCACCATGTACAAAGCAAAAGTCGTCTCAAACTGGTTTCATCAACATGACAATTAGTTCAGTGTTCTTCAGTGGCCTTCCCAGTTACCGGATCTGAATCCAATAGAACACCTTTGGGATGTGGTAGAACGGGAGATTCACAGCTTGAAAGTTCACCTGAAAAATCTGCAGGAATTGTGTGATGCAATCAGGTCATCATGGACCAGAATCTCAAAGGAATGTTTCCAACATCTTGTGGAATCAATGCCACGAAGAATTTAGGCTGTTTTGAGAGCAAAGGGAGCCAGTATTAGTATAGTGTTCCTAACTAAGTGTTCGGTAAGTGTATATGCCATTTAGCTGACGCTTTTATCCAAAGCAACTTACATTGCATTGAGGGCATACATATACAGTATATTTGGTCCCAACTTGCTGCTTGGCAATCTCACCTGGCTGTGTACCTATCTATCTACCTCAACGCTCCCACTGCTCTCCCATCATGGCTGTTAAGTTGAGCATCAAACCTGTCTTCTTGTGACAGGTTTGATGCTCAACAGTATTCCATACACTTTCTAAAAGTTTAACATATTGATATTGGTGTGGTAACTGCTATCAATTATTACCTTTTGTATAGGTTATCCATTATGATAGTTCTGATAATAAAATAATAAAACGAAGGTTACAATCATTGTATTTCAGATGAACTCAAGACTACATAGAGCAATTCCAAAACCTTGCAAGTGGCGAACAATGATGTATAATGTGGAAGTTTGCGGTCTGACGCAGGGCACAAGAGAACGTGCGCGTCCCCGCAGACAGTGACAAAGATGGCGGCCGCCGCCGGATCAGGTAAACGAATTACACGTTCGCACATATGTGATATCCATTTGATTTAGTTGAATTACAATTTACTCATCGTAGCTACATTACATGTTACTAGCACCACTGTATCCCAAAGAGAAGCCACCTTGCACCCGAAACAGTACATAACGTCTGTAAGAAAAAAAATGTGGGTGGGTAGCTAACTGCTAGCTCTCTTTAGCTTGCTACGGGCTCTACCGGGTATTTTGCAGCGTTCGCTGAACTCGCTCGGAATAGATTTAAACATTGATTTAGACTTTGCCCAAATGAAATTAAGCAGTAATAGAAACTGAACGAGTTGATGTGCAAATTAGTCTCATTTAGTGACGTCAAGTTCCTCTAGCCATCAACTGATCTGTAGGTGCAAGCTAACTTGGCTAGCCTAGCTAGCACGTAGCCTATTCAACTGCAGCGTCATGTCTGCAGAGCTAACCAGCTAGCTTAGTTGCTGGACCAACACAACAACATACACAATGAGCGGTTCACGGCATACGCTGGAAGGGGATTCATTTTTATAATATAATTGTGAGGAGCTAGGATATGTTAACTTGCATAAATTATTTGCAAGGTATCGAGGCCGACGGATACACGCGACACGTTTGCCATTTTAGACCAGACCGCCCCTGAGCTGTAAACCACTTCGCTAACTAGCTTCTATATCCTCTTTGGCACCTTGCATGTTTTGTTTTTTTAGCCAAAGTATTATTATAGTCTATAGCATTACATCGTATCAAGGTTTTGGCTGTGGGGTAGTATTGGTTCACACATACGTATACCTGAAATGGTATTTGCAAAACAATGGTTTAGAATTGATCGATAGATTGTCATTTCACCTCACCTGCCAAGACTGACAGTCCCCTTACAATGCATCTTAATCATCAGCTAGGCAGTAACGAACACTAGCCACATTATGTACACGGCATCGGTATTAAAATAGGTGTAGCGATTTTTCAATATCCTAAGAGATATCAGGCTTTGTTGAGAACATGAGTTTTCAGTGTAATTCTGTCAATAGATTTGTATGCTGGGCGTGTTCAATTTGTCAAGCTAGCAGTATGAGTCATCAAGCAAGGTCCTTTGTGCACAGAGCAGTGACTGTTCCTTTTACATTGGAGGCATGTGTCACTGAAAAAATGTCTGCTGTGAACCTTTCAAGGCATCAAAGTTCCCCGCAACTTCCGGCTGCTGGAGGAGCTGGAAGAGGGCCAGAAAGGTGTTGGAGATGGGACCGTGAGCTGGGGGCTGGAGGACGATGACGACATGACACTGACTCGCTGGACAGGAATGATCCTCGGGCCTCCTAGGGTGAGAGGGCAAACGCCACGCCCGACAATAATGTTCCAATTTGCTCTCTGTTAGTCCAATGATCCAAAATCTCAGTGAGTGTGTTAAAATCCATGTTTACCATCTATGCAGGCTTTATGTTACCATGATGGATGCAAAGAAGAAGAATATGGGGAAGATGGCTCTGATGTTGATTTCTGTTACTTCCTCTAACTCTAACTCCTGCCGCCATCTTGTTTTTTTCCAGACAATCTATGAGAACAGGATATACAGTCTGAAAGTAGAATGTGGACCCAGATATCCAGACTCTCCCCCTTATGTCAGATTCTTAACCAAGATAAATCTGAATGGCGTGCACAACTCAAACGGTGCGGTAAGTAAGACGTCCTATGTCATATCCGGTTCGTTCTAGGATAATAAAGCACCTTTTTGTTTTTGGAAGACAGTGGCACTACACTCCTCCCCCCCCCTCCCTCCTCCTATACCCTTCTTCCCGAAGTGTGCACTTGTTTACTCCCCTTCTTGAATTGAGAAGCATTGGATTCTAATCTCCCTCCAGCCCACCCGGCTTACACACAGCCAAATCCATAATGGGGGGGGGGGGGGAGAACAAGACGGTGCACATTTTTGGGAGAAGGGTAGAATGTCTACAGATTGTAGCCAGTACTCATTATCTATACAGGCAGTGTATCGCATTCAGTGTGTGTGTGTGTGTGTGTGAGTGTCCCTCTGCTCTGACCACCCCTCCCAGGTTGACACGCGGGCGGTGGCAGCGCTGGCTAAGTGGCAGAACTCGTACAGTATCCGCGTGGTGCTGCAGGAGCTCAGGCGGCTCATGATGTGCAAAGAGAACATGAAGCTCCCCCAGCCACCGGAGGGCCAGATGTTCAGCAACTGAGCCCCTGCGCAACAATCCATCACTGTCCCCTCCATCCAACACACACACACACACACACCTAAATGATTACAAACACATACTGACTCAAACGCTTCCTCCCCCAACACACTCAAGCGTACACACACCCTCACATATGTACACACACACACAGACACACACACACAGACACAGCATTGTGCCCCTATTTTTTTTTTCCAAGACTCTTGAAAACTCCATTCTCACATAACCCTTCTTTGCCAGGGCCCTCACCACCTTCTGTCCTAAACCATGCCCACTTTCTCTCTCGGGAGCTTCTCTTCGGACAGAGAGATGGATGCACCGGTGGACTCCACCTCCTACCCCCCCACCTCTCACCGTGCAGACCAGACATTATAATATACAACATACTGTACATCTTACTAATTGTTTTTTATTATCTTTGTGTTCTACATCCAGATTGTAAAAATAACATAAATGATCTTATTGAGTGTACCTATATTATGTGTGTGCTGGATTCTTCAACCAAGGGTGGTGGCATTTATTATGTACTGTAGGTGTAACTGGGGTGGGATCGGAGAGAACTTGCTGCTCTGCAAAGGAAAAACAACACTTCTGTAGCCCCGTTGGAAAAAATATGGATGTTAAAGCATTCTGCTATGGCCTTTCGCTGTGAGATTCTAGTTTTAAAGTGGTTCTGCTTCCTCAGTGAGACGTGGTAGGTCTGGTAGACGTGGTGTGGGATCCACAACATTGACTGCCAGCGTCTTGTTTCCTGAAAGCTAATCAAGGAAAATGTACTCAAACATCGCTTAGCTGTAGCCACCCTTGGCAAAACCGACAAGAGGGAATTAAGTTGGTTCATGTTTATTTCTGACTGCATTGGTCTCAAACGAGTAACCAGTTTCTCTATCCCGATTATGTGAATTATTTCTTGGGCCTTAGCGCGTGTACGGTACATGGGGCTTAGATATTTGGGTTAAAAAAAAAAAGAAAGTGTATCCACAGGGCACTCAGTTCATCACCCTCTCACATTATAAAACTTGTCCTCTGTGCCATATGGTTCATTGCGCTTTGTGATAATTGAATAGAGCAAATATAGGGGGGAAAATAAAGATTAATCTTCTTGCTTCCTCTTGTAAGTACATGGTGTTCAAATTGCTCATCATCTGTGCTCAGCGCCTTTTCAGGTTCACCATAGTACTGTGGCCTGTGTGGAGAGTGATGAGTTGTTTTGTTTTGTTTTGTTTTATCTTAGGGCTGACCTGTGTATACTCATTGAGGTCATCTCATAATACAGTGAGCCCACTGAATGCAATGTATGGCTTTAGATGTTTATTTTATAACGGGTGTGAATCTAGTTTGGGTGACGGTGACCTGTGCATGGTTTTATTTGAATTAAACGTCATTACTTTTGCATGTGTTTGTGTCCTCATGATTCTGACTAATTGTCACAGAGGGGAAATCCATCAAACCAGCAATGTGAAATATTGACATTGGTCCTGCACACAAAACGCATGTTTCAGTGGAATTTGATTGAAGCCATTTTTTTGTAGTGGTCCGTTCTGACTTCCTGAAATGGCTTTTCCACGTTAGGATTTTTCACAGTGCATTTCCTGAACCCTACCCTTCTTTCACACTTGCATTCCAAGGTTAGTGGTGTCACATTAGCAAAAGATGTGCAGTATAGAAATACTTAACAACTATAATTCAGCGATGGACATCTGCAAGGTGGTCTATTCACGCATGTTGAATGATTCCAGATCAACCCCCTACCCTACACTGCCAGCCCAAGCCCTTACTTAAAGTAAGTTGTCCAAAGAATTGGTAAATTAGATTTCTTGTCAGTTGTGTCTTGTGCTTTTGACCACGTGATATACTGTAGTCTCTGAAATCAAGACATAGTGCACCCTCTTGTGTGTTATTGCTTTAATTTGCAACAGAACTGTCCATTTAGGTTATGATAATCATAAGTATAACATTAGAATCATTTTTGGCATTGCAAGACATGAAAGACCTTGCTGACTTCTTTGACAGCCTAGCTTTTTCTCCTGTACATTTCTGCTCATGAAATTTGACAAGACCAGACAAATATAACTACACTGAATTATATCCTTGATCCCTCAACTAGAACATTTCCTGGGATGCCTGCAAGCAGATTCATGATACCAGAAAGAAGTAAAACCTGATCTACAATAACCACCGCTGCATTTTTTTATGTCTCAAGGTCTCAGTGTATAAAACCACTTTCCATCCGGAGAGAATGGAGGCAAAACAAATGGGGCGATGACTCATTTAAGTAAGTAAGTCGACCACTGAGCAGGAAGTAAGTCTAGTCAGCAATGTGATTGTGCCCGCTCGTCCATCTTGTATGGAGTGAGGGAGCGCAAGGTGCAGGCACTGTGGGTGAGGCAGAGTAGTCCCATTCAACAGCTGTTCCTTCTCCCCTTCTTGCTCCCTTCTTCTGCGAGGCTGACGTGGGGACGGGACAAAGAGAGTCACGTGACCTGGGTTTGAGGGAAAAGCAGCACAAATTCATCACAATGAGGGGGACAGCTGGGTACCCCCCAGTCTCCTATACCTCATATGTATAGGAGCACTCTCTGACCTCGGAGAAGTGCCAAAAATAATGTACACATTACACACAGACACACACACACACACACACACACACACACGCCAAATCACGCACGCATACACTCACACACACAAAAAAATCATGAAACAGACATTCCATGTAGTGTGATTTTCCATCCGAGCTCCACGCCCAAATTCTCAAGAATGTGGACTATCCCTCTCTTCCAATCCAGTTCCACTCTGCAACCAGTAAACCACAGGTCATGTCCAGTAAACCAATATTTTTTTTTTTCAGTGAATACATATACTGTATAGGCTACTGCATTTACTCTCACCAATTACCTTAACAGCATTTGCGTTGCATAGACACCTTTGTGTGTGTCAGGCAGGGCCAGGATA
The DNA here is from genome assembly GCF_951799395.1 of Argentina silus. Classification (NCBI taxonomy): domain Eukaryota; kingdom Metazoa; phylum Chordata; class Actinopteri; order Argentiniformes; family Argentinidae; genus Argentina; species Argentina silus. Next base: position 12,902,825 of record NC_139658.1, on the reverse strand, counting down.
GAATAAAGTAGCAGCCCCTCAATCACCCTAATTGTATCTGCTGTGATGGACAACCCCTCAATCAGACCAACTATATGTACAGTGAATGGGAGGGCAACACATTTGACAACCGCTCAATCACCGTAATTGAATGCGAACAACTTCCAATCATCCTTGCCTTGTCTTATGAGCTTCCCGTAGGCAAGCTGGAGACAGGTGTTTTTAGGCTATTGAAATGAAATACAATACATGTATTTCTGTATTTTTGTTTCACTTGTAACCGCATCAAGTAAGTTTGTAAATATTTCGCTGTGGTTACAAAATATATAATAAATGATTAGATTCAAATACATTATACAAGTAACAGTTGAGCTTTAGGTTTGACATTATAACATTATGAAAATGTAAATGATCATCTCCCATTATTGAAAAGGAAAATGATTTAATTTGAGCAGAACAAGTTAATGGTTTCCACCTTAGTTTTGACATTCTAAGTTAGGCTGATTTGGATTGTACATTTCTTAATTTCCCGCTATAAACTTGATGTGTTCATTATTCAAATGCAGCAAAGACCAACTGCCTGATTATCATATAAAATATGTCACACACCATTGCAATAATTAACTCCATTCCCTGATTGCACTCCATTTGTTGCATTCAGATGTAAAACACAGACTGAGAGTGTGGACCAGTTGTGGGAGGTTTCAGATGGTCTCTGACACACACACACACACACACACACACACACACACACACACACACACACACACACACTCCCACTCCCACTCCCACACCATTCTCCTGCACGACCTGGTGTGTATGGGTCTGCATGGAGCAGTTTGGAGAGGCCCATCTGCTCATGGGGGTCAAAACCACTCACACACACACACACACACACATTATCTCAAAGAGAGAGAGAAAGAGTGAGAGACCCACAGCTAGAGTGCCAATTAGCTAAATGAGATAGATTTTTGCTTGGTGTTGATTTGCATTTTTGAAAGACGGCACAGATACGCAATACATTCTGGATTTGCTTATAGATTTTCATATGAAATATACTGTTTCTGTGTCACTCATTAAACATGCAATGAGGCAGCATTGGAGAGGAGGCACTTGTCATTTACGGTGACCGTCATTTGACCCTCTTTAAATTCACTGATTGAACATCTGAAGTAAATCTCGGGAGAAATAGAAACATAATAATAATATGGCAAATAAGCATGCAAACGTGACCAATTTAGAAATAGAGGGCATTTAAGCAAGTCCCACTTGGAGGCTGTAGCTACCATTGCTTAAGTTGTGGAAGTTCTTTCATTTGCCTCATTTCAAATAAAAACAGTTCATTTTTTAGGGCACTAAGGCACATTCTAAGATATGAGTTAGTTCTCCTCCTCGTCTGAGTTCTGGTCTGTTTCTGCCTGTAGCTAACTGTTTTTGTCCTTATCACACGTGTCGGTCAGGTTAGTTTAGTTAGTTTAGTTTTTTCCCCTGTCTGTTAAAATGGCAGTTAAACCAAAGTGGCTGATTGGGGAAATGGAGAGTAATTTCAGCGAGGTCACAGGGGGCCTGTAAATTCTCCTCCTCGTGTCACAGAGCTCCATGCAGCCTCCAGCCCTGGCCGGGGTCTGGCCTGGGTCTGGCCTGGGTCTGTCCCAGCCAAGCAGCTGAGGCCCTGCTTGTCGCATGGCTTTAAGGTGACGGAATGTAGCCCTCTCCCATTCTCCGACCTCCTCACCCCCCCTCCTCTACCTCGCACCCCCCCACGCCCATTACGAAACCCTAAGCAGATGGCCCAGAGACAAAGAGTGTGAGAGGGTGAGAGATTCCCCTCCCCCTCCTCCCTGCCCCCTCCCCTCCCTACTAGCAGCACACAGCCGTGGTCTCAGCCCTACAGCTGGCCCCCATCACACCCATTGTAACCCCTACCCAACACCCCCTGCCCCCCCACACTCCGCTTTCCTGCAGCATAAGCTTGCCACGTGCCTCTCAATTAGGCAGAATTGACGGCATTTTCCCTCATTTTCCTTTTACAACGTATGCAGTTACAGCAATTACTCTCCAGTACTTAATTTTCGAAAATTAGCTTATTTTAAATGCCGGACATTTAGCAAAACGATACATTCTGTTCTCTCTTGCTACAAGTCCCCATTTGAGTCCTCTGCAGGTAATTCCCCTTTTGACAGTGCAATTGAACCGCCAGCTCTGAAGGGCTATTTGGCAAAGAGCCATTTAGTGTAAGTGCTCTCAAGGCCACCAAATGACACTTGTAGAGACAATGTCACCCCAAGTGACACCATCAGTTGATTGTATATTGAATAGGGAACGGGGAAGTGATATATGCCCCCAGCCAAAAATATGCAGCATTATTGGCAGCTTGAAGTCCAAGGCAAGCGTCCTAAGAAAGTTAATTCACTTCTGGTGTAGTGGAGGTCTTTATCAATATCGGGTGCCAAGGACAACAGGATATGAACTTATAGCCAATAAATGAGGTTATTTCAGTACGGTAGTGGGCACAAATGGTATGAAGAAATTATCATTTTTTATGGGGGTGAAGCAATGTTGTGGACATCCACTTTTTAGTACTCTTTTTCCAACAGTGAGAAGATCATGTACCATACTGTACTTGCCCTGTCTTAATTTTACGAACCCACTTGTGTGATGCTGTATTCAATGGTGAACTTGTTGCTGTATATGTTGTTCATAACCTGATTATTCAGTTGTTTGTCTGTTATTTCAGAATATTGACTCAGTCATCATTCTAGTGATCTCAACATGCATTAAAATGTGCAGTACAAGAACAGTAGTCCTGCTTTTCCTTTTGTCCTTCTGGCATGTCCCAGGCAGCCCTCTTATCATTATGCACCACCTTGTTTTTTTTGCCTTATTCTGGCCTTTTCATTTTCGACAGCATCTGTAGCTCGGCGGCTGCCCCCCTTGTTCCCGGGAGACGGCTCCCTAGCGCCACGACAACAGACACGGGGACCGGAGGGAGTGACGCGTTTGATTGATGAGACCCGAAATGGAGAGAGACGGACAGAATCCTTTTATCAGGATTGAGACCTGACTAGATTAAAATGTAGTTGTGCAACTCCCCCTTTGGTGCCCCCAGTAGCCACTCATGTGCCCCCCCCCCCCTCCCCTCACATCCCCCATCACATCGCTTCCCTGTCACTCACTTCACCTGATGGGTTGAAGTTTTTCTCATCTCCCTCCGTGACCTTTCATCTGACCTCCTACTCAAGGGTCTATAGGTGAGGTGGTCAGGATGAGCTTGATTGGACTTGCCTGATGAGGTTGATTGTACATGACTTTTTCAGTCAACTGGAAATTGAAGTTGAGGTTTTGTCCTTTGTTTTGTCCTTTGCAGAAGGGTACACAAGACCAAATCTATATGGGTGTTGTATAATCTTTACACAAAGCTATGTAACTGAAGCTTTGACAGGAAATGCTTATGTGAGCTATGGATGGTATACTAAACGCAAGTGTTTTCTTAGAGGTAAAATCCCTTATCTCCAATTATCCACAACCGATAAGGGAGTAAAGAAAACAAGAAAACTATTTTTATTTTTTCTAATTCACTTGCTGCTAACTGCTGATTAAAATAAAAAGACAATCCCTCTCATTCATGGGCTTGCAGCTGTCTCATTGTCAGGTACCGAAGAAAGCGACTTTAGCCAGGCACTGAAAAGACGTCTTACTAAAAAGGACCTGCATTTGTTTTTCAGAGGGCTCTCTACCAATGACTGGGGATGCGATTAGCACAAATTATCTCACTTATCGCTGCTAAAACAGACCCGCAATAGCCACTCTCTGGTTCCACAGTCTCTATGGCCCCTACTCACTATGCAGTCAAATGGAGCACACATGATGAACCAATGATGTGTATAGGAGAAAACAATGTGCATATTGTATTGTATGCATACTGTACCTAAGTGCCTTCATCATTCCCTTTCACCAACATTCAGGGGCTATAGGGTCAGACTCGAGGAACAGATTTAACCATTTGTGAGTATGAAATGAGTATGTGTGAGTATGAAATGAGGCTTTTGTTTGTTCTTGGGCTGACAAGTTGTTTCTGTACACTTCAGAATTCATCCTGCTGCTGCTGTCAACAGTTACATCATCAATGAAGACAAGTGAGCCAGTTCCAGTGGAAGCCATATATGCTCAAGCCATAACACCCCCTACACTATATTTCACAGATGACACTTTACTCTTGTCATCACTCTGGTACATGTTAATCTTTGTCTCATTTGTCCACAAGACCTTTTTCCAGAACTCTGCAGGCTCTTTTAGGTACTTTTTAGCAAACCGTTTTTTTTAGCGATCCTGTTTTTGTGGCTAACTAGTGGTTTGCACCTTGCAATGTAGCCTTTGTAGTTTTGCTACCTTCTGGAGAGTGTTCCTGATCTGTGGGACAGTTGTTTTGGGGGTTTTCATCCACTGTCTTCCTTGGCCTACCAGGCTGTTTGGGATTTCTGAGTTCACCAGTTCTTTCTTTCCTTTTAATGATGTTTCAAACTATTGATTTTGGTAGGTTTAAGGATTTGGCTATGCTTCTGATATTTCAGCCTCATATAGGCTTCCCTGACTTTCATTGACGTCTCTTTGGTCCTCATGTTGACTGACACCAATAGAAAACTCCAAAGGCAAACGCAACACATAGAATCAATAGTAGACATTGAGAGCTCTTTTATTAAACACATCTAAAGAACCAGAAACACCTGTCAAGCCAATTGTCCCATCACTTTTGGGTACCCTGAAAAAGGGGGACTATGCATAAAAAGTATTGTAATTTCTGATTGGTGAAACCAATATGTACACAAAAAAAATAAAAGCTGAGAAAATCCAAACTTAAATGTATGAAAAAATACTTCACTATCCCATTAGTTACGCAGGGCTAATATATATGTAGTCAATATATCTATCTATATATCTATATCTATATCTATATCTATATCTATATATGTGTGTGTGTGTGTGTGTGTGTGTGTGTGTGTGTGTGTGTGTGTGTGTGTATTACAGGATTATTTGGATATTTCTATGATGTACCTCACATTTTATCTTTGTGTGTCGTTTGTTAGCCGTTGTTTTTTTCATGCTGTTTCCCTTTTGAAAATAGAGGGGTCAATTAAGCCTTGATGCAGCAGCTTTGACGAAAATCTGTCTGTTACACCATAAAATGTGGCCAACAATCCTGTCACACTGTACCTTCCTTGTAAAGCCATCTGTGTGTGTGAACCGTCCAGGCTGTGTTTAAGCCGTGTGTCTCTCTGCCCCCGCGTAGGTTGACCCCATCACCTTCTGACATGCAAGGGTCGGCCTGTCACAGACGCCAGGCCAGAAGTCACTGGGGGTACTATTGTAACTGGAGGAGGGTTACGTGGGGGGTAAGAGATTCTTAAGTGGACGTAAAAATGCCAGAGATATACATACAGCCATATCAAACAAGCACGGTGGTATCGTTCAAATGAAACAAATGGGACAGTAAAATTCATATAAGTCATGTATTTTAATGTGGTTAAATGGAGAAATAAAGATAACCATAAACTGGTTCATGCTAATAGAACATAAATGTCAACATAATGCATTTGATCAATTTCACCAAATTGAATCAAATTAAATGGATTGCATACACGTAACAACATTGTAGTAGTAGGCTTACATATGGCAGATGTATGCTGTGTATTGAAATCCATATCCCTACTTATATAACCAATACAGCAAAAAGAAGATTATCATGGAATCAAATGTCATTAATTGAGCATGAGCCATTGAGGATAGAAAATTCTGAGAGCTACAGGGTGGGGGGGGGGGGGGGGGGGGGGGGTGGAGAGAGAGAGAGACTGACCGAACAGTTGTTGTCGGGGCAGCATAAACTGTGTTAGCTACTTCATTGGAAAACAATGGAGGACAAGATGCTGTGTGTAGTGTCACCCACGTGCTTCTGCCTTGCTATTGTCTGCTCTCCCTCTGTGTGAGGGGGGAGATGAAGGGGTGAGAGGAGGGGGGTTGACTGGGTTGGCTGCAGTGTGTGTGTGTGTGTTTGTGTGCGTGTGTGTGTCATCCGTGTGTGTGTGTGTGTGTGTGTGTGTGTGTGTGTGTGTGTGCGTGTGTGTGTGTGTATGTGTGCGTGTGTGTGTGTGTGTGTGTGTGTGTGTGTGTGTGTGTGTGTGTGTGTGTGTATGCGCGCGTGCGTGTGTGTGCGGGGATGCACAGACGGCTCGTGGTAATTTGATGTGTGTCCCCGGGGATGTTTGATGGATTAATGCTAAGCAGCTCCCTTTTCCAAAGCACCACCTGATCTTTTGGGGCTCGTGCCCCATATAAAAGCCTGCGTTAGTGCTGAGCTCAGCTAGTCTAGCCATCTCTCTCCTCCCTTCATCTCTCTGTCTCTGTCTCTCTCTCTCTCTCTCCACTGTATTTCTTCCTCACTCTCTCCTCTCTCCTTTCACACTCCCAAGCACTTTCCTCCTTTCCTTTTCACTTCTTTCTGGCATAGAGGCCATGCTGGCCTGAAAGAGTTTTTGTTGTGAGGAAAAAAATCTCTGAGCATCTTTGGCGTCATCAACCTCCATTTTGGTTTTCTTTGACTTTGGCCTGCCATAGACTATTCAGGTCTTTGTTTTTTTTGTTTTTGTTTTTTTTCCTATTTTGTTTCCTTCTTCATATGTGGCACTAGGATTTATCTGCCTGTTGTGAAAATGCCACGGTCTTTTTTGGTGAAACAACTGAAGGTCCATGATTTCTCCACCTCCTCCTCCAATCATCATCATCAGCACTACTCGGATGGATCCTACACACTGACACGTGCCATCACTGAGTCTGCAACCAACTTGGCGGTCCGTTTGAGTGAAAATGGTGAGTCAAGATACCTCTGAATTGTGTTTTCTGGGCAGATACAAATTAGTTTTCTGTTCATATTTAGATACTGCAACATCATATTGCAATATCATATTGTCAATAACATTAATTGTTTGCTCTGGTTTATTTTCAATGTGCGTGGTAGCATCATTAGCAATAGTATATTTGTTAAAGGAAGAAAAAAAAAACAGACCCAAACCCTTGATTCCTGTTATTCCTTCTGCCTTTCAGCCTGTGATGTTGTGTTTGCTACCTAATCCCCCCCCCCACCCCCCCCACCCCCCCCCCCCCCCCAAACCATGCCTCCAGACTTTTGTTTTCTAACTCCAGCAATGCTAAATAGTATTCAGGTCACGCCGGACCAATCAGCTTAATACAGAGCAGATCACACAACGGGCTTTGCTTTAATGCCATTGTGTACATGTATAATGGGTATACATGTATGCAGCAGGCATTAGGCAGTAGCGGGATCTGATCCAAGCCTTTTGTGAGGTCCCAGAAACCTCAGCAGAAAGCAGATATCCACATGGGACTTGGTTTGTCCTTAGCTGGTGCCGTTGCCCTTGAGTCCTGCTCTGTTATCAGCGACCCCCCCTCCATCTCTCCATCTCTTCATCTCTCCATATGATCCTACAGGATGTTGGGTACCCGCAGGGGGTTATATTGCAGCAATCCAATCTCTCTCTCCAAACCAGCGAGATAATATGACAGGTTGATATAGAGAAAAAAGGCATGGGTTAGAAAATAAGGAGAAAAAAGAGCATGGGGGTTATCATTTGTCATTTCTGTTTAAAGAAAAGAAAATAAACCAGTGAACCTGATTTTATTATTACCCTATAAACTTCGATTTTAAAGGAATAGGAGTCTATAGAAATGTGTGTTGTGTTTGTGTTTTTTGGTGGGATGTCCTTCAGCATCACAGAGCCGCAGCTCGCTAGATCATTTGTCCACAGATTTAGGATGCCAGCTGTCTGGTTCCCTTTGTGTTGCAGGGGGGAGCACAATATTCTGCACGCTGCTGTCAAGATCAGACTATAACCCCCCCCCCCCCCCCCCCCCCTTTTCCCCTCCCCATTCCTAAATCACACTCCACCTGTCACTCAATCTCTCCATTATCATACTCACAGGCACTTTCAACACCACAGATGGGGAATGATCTGATTAAAATGATTTAGCGGTTTAGGGATTTCTCTACTTAAACATTCTGTGTTTTCCACTCTATGATAACAGATTTAGATATGGGGCTATGGCTTTGCGACAGGTGTATGTATTCTATATATGTATAGAATGCATTCTATTCTATACATTCTATATATTCTATATAGAACTTAACTAACAAGTGTTTGTTTTTTTGCTTTGTGAATGTTGTGTTAATGTTATGAACTAATATTCATCTATAGGCCTACTTTGCTTTTTGATATTTATGATAGAGCTTCTGTTCCGAGCCAGATGACTTATTGATTGGTGCAAAACTGCACTGAAGAGTCATTCATATTTAATTTGCAAAGCTTGCTGAGCCAAGCACTTGCAAATGGTTTCCTGTATACAATTTCATATTGATCTGCGATGCACAGAAGACCATCAGGAGTTTTTTTTCACCAATTTGCTTTACAATACAAAATAAATGCAATCAATGCTGCGAAATTTCATGAGGATCATAGCAAGTGCATTCCAAAAACCTAACATTGTGCATTATGAAAGGTGTTTTACGAAACCATTTTCCATCCAAAACATCTTGTAAAAGTGTTTGCCAAAGATGCCCTTTATTGATACAAAATCTTTCTCTCTATTAAACCCCCTAGGCTACATCCAAGATTACGTCATCCCTTCAATATGCCAGAGCACAAAGGAGACGGGGTCCGGGAGGCAGACCGGGCTGTCCTCAGGGCCCCTGTACTCCCCAGGGAGCTCAGGGGGGAGCGGAGGGGAGGAGTTCTCCGACCACGACATGGAGCAGCCAGACAGCCCCCGGTCGAGCGCCACCGAGTCGGACAGCAGCAGCATCCTGAGCCCAGAGGAACCGTCTGACGGCTACACTGTGGACGCCTTCCTCATCTCCGATGGCCGCTCCCGGAGACGGGGCAACAAGCAGTGTCCCCGCAAGGGAGGCGACGTAGACAGCAGCGAAGAAGCTTCCTCCACAGAGTCCACGCCTACCAAAGGGAAGTCCAAGGGCCCGGGACGCCATTCGTGCGGCGAGTGCGGCAAAACCTACGCCACCTCCTCTAACCTGAGCCGGCACAAGCAGACGCACCGCAGCCTGGACAGCCAGCAGGCCAGGAAGTGCCCCACCTGTCACAAGGCCTACGTGTCCATGCCGGCACTGGCCATGCACATGCTCACCCACGACCTGCGGCACGAGTGCGACGTGTGCGGCAAGGCCTTCAGCCGGCCCTGGCTGCTGCAGGGCCACATGCGTTCGCACACAGGGGAAAAGCCCTTCGCCTGCGCCCACTGCGGCAAGGCCTTCGCCGACCGCTCTAATCTGCGTGCCCACATGCAGACGCACTCGGCCTTCAAGCACTACGAATGCAAGCGCTGCAACAAGAGCTTTGCACTCAAGTCCTACCTGAACAAGCACTACGAGTCGGCCTGCTTCAAGGGCTCCGGGGACGAGGAGGACTGCTGTTCCGAGGATTGATCCAGTAGAGAGGAAAAGGAGAAACATCACTGTTTTGTAATCTTTATTTATTGAGATACAAGTAGCATCTCCTTCACAGGAGTGACCTGGTCCAAGACATCACATGTCTTCCTGTCCCTGCCTTTTGATAGAAAGCAATAATGTCACTAGAAGGTGTTGAAGAAAATGAAAGACGATTGGAGATGAAAAGAATTGAAGAACGTCAGTATTTATTTGAAAAATGTGAATATTTTTTATTAGAGCATTTTCGATGGATTGCTATTATTGTTTATTTATTTGCAATCATTTACATTCCAGTGTTATTTTATGTGCCAATTACTGTAGCTCTCAAACACTTCCTGAAAAGGGTATTTGTGTATTTATTAATTTATTTATGAATCTATTTATTTATCAAATTGTTTATTTATTTGTTAAAACATTAATTAATTAATTAATTGTGCATGTATTTATTTGATCCATAAATAGAACATCTCAGAACATTCTGTAATATATTGAGACAAAGCCATATATGGTTTCATTATAACTGTTGATACCCATGTTCTACACAGGAAATGTTCAATATACCCATTTAAATCTATGCAGAGGCTGTGAAGTGTAAATACAGTGTTATGCAACATGGTGATACTTTGACATAAAAATGAAAAATAAGGTAAATAAGGTAATACTGTTATGCCGGTATGATGTAGGATTGGTCTACCAATTTGGTAGCTACCATAAATTGCTTATTTGCCCTGGTTATTAGGCTACCATAAGGCTGTTGAATCTGAACTGTTCTCAACTTTATATAGTATGTAATTGAGAAACTTTAAACTTTTCAATTATCAAGTCCTATTAATTATTAAAAGATGATATTTTGATTACGTTTCTCTCCGTTCCCTGTGTATTTGATCAAGTCATGAGCCAGCATCCATAAGTATCAACTATATCAACTATGTGAGGAGATACATCCAACACATAGAACTTAGTGACAGGGAATGTTACAAATATCTGATGATTGGGAGATAAATGTAGTACATTTATCAATTCAGAATATTTACATTTTGTTTGAAGCATGCTTTCATTTCCTTTTCGTTTTACCCAACATTGTTGAGTCTATTCAGCAAGCAAATACCAGAAACTTACACTATTGGTTGCCTCCCAATAGTCTTTCCACTATTCCTCAGTTACTCCCCTTCGATCTTCTTCTTCAATGCACTTCTAGAAGGAAGTGAGGAAGGAGGATGTGAGGAATAGAGGACAGGCTACTCTTCAATCTGTAGCTCTTCTTCTTCTCCAGCAGAGGGGGCAACCACTTTCATCAAACTGAAACACCTCCACATACAAACAATAACATTCACATTCACATATGGGTATGATAGTGGTGTACAGGGTTCCTCCTCTATATGGGTACTCTTATGAGGTCCAGATATCCAACTGGATCTCCATTGGCACTGCTCAGCCCAAAGACAAAAAGACCCCTTCACCACGCCACACTGTGTGGCTGAGGACAGGATGTGTACTGGGTCAGGTGTCATGAGAACCAGGCCTTTCCCCCCTCTGGCCCAGACGGGTCTGAGCCCGCCCTCCCGGGCCCCCGGCCATTGGGCCCCCCATGGGAAAGTCAGCTATGCTATGCTCAGTGCATTCTAGATTACTATTTTGAGACACAATGCTGTCCGTGCGCATACGCATGCACGCACACGTACACAAACACACACACACACACACACACACACACACACACACACACACACACACGCTCACACACTCATGCTTGTCCAAACCACATTCTGTTAAAAAGGATGTAGTCATAAAAACAGCTCAACCCCACTGTACATATAAAAACCTCCCCAGTAAGCAACAGGGTCCACCCCCAGTCTAGGTTGCCTATCGCTCTAGCCAATCAATGCTGGGTATGGGGGCTCCATCAAGAGCAGTTAGAGTCACCAGAAGGCTGGAACGGATGGGGCTTTTTATAGTCTCCTTTATCAAATATTTGACCTTGGATGTAGGATCAGAGAAGAGTTTTTATGGCCGTCTTGTAGATTTCTCCGGGCTGATAAACCTCCTGACCTGTGGATGCATTGGAGCTGAGACAAGGAGCCTGCAGTCCCCAGTGGCCCAAGAGGAAGCAGTCACATGTGGGCCAGAGGAACCGCAAGCCTGGCCGGGTGGCCATTAAGGAGTGCGGCGGGCTTCTCCGAAGAATCGTCGCGTGTGAGAAGACTTCCTCTTACAAGGGGTTGACGTTTGCACTGTCTGGGAGCGAAAAGGGTCTCAGAGGACATGATGAGGACATGCTAGTTCATCAGCCTCGGGATCCAATGGCACCTGTTGCTGCTATTGGATATCCCTCCGACCATAAAAAAAGGCCTGTTGTTGATGTTGTTCTTGTTGGTATGGTATGGTTAATATTCTTCCCCTTGGAAGCAATCAATCATGGTGAGGTCATCACTTGACAAAAAGCATAGTCATTACATTAAAAAAACAAAAACAAGCACAAATCCTTTTTCAAGGTATACATTCTGAATGCTCTTCATCTTCAAATGAGAGAACTGGTTGAGAATGCAGTCAGTCAGACTACTGAAGTCAGAGGCCATTTGTTGCTGCTGAACTTTTACTGACAGTCCCACCTGCCCTGATTACTCAAGATGTCACAAGATGTGTAAGACGATCAGTATCTTTGGCAGGGAGAGGGAGGGAGGGGGGAAGAGGGAGTGAGAGAGGGGGGGGGATGAAAAGGTATATGGTTGCTACTGTATCTCTCACTAGTCCTACTAAAGTGCATGAAATGGAGAACAAGATACCAGGATGATTCTTGCCTCCTCTCCCAACTTTCTGTCACTTAACCCAACCCAAACTGAATGTACAAAACATAATCAGTCACTCCTGGAGGAAAGTACAAGTTGAATAAAAGGTGTGTCATTATCTCATAACATATTGAATCATAAAGTCTTCATGAGGTTGTTCTGAGGGTTCTGAGTGCTGTTGTTTACAGCGATAACCACTTCTCAGAGCAGTCACCTCAAATCAGCTTTACAGGTACTTGAAAAGTCTATTCTAGAATGCATGCTATTTTTTACACACTCTTCTACACTATTCTTCTCCACTATTCTTGCTGAATCTAATATAGACTATTAATAGATTCTTAGAATATCTATTGTAGATAACTATTTGAGATATTGAAACATACTGTAGATATTATTTAATCTATTGTAGACGATTGAATCCATAGTAGATATTGCAAGACATCCGCCTGCAGCTGGTTGGTTTGCTGCTTAGAGGAGCTTCTTTAGCCTCCCCCGTGCAGCTGTTCTTCATGGAGGCAGTGAGTCAACATGTCTGACCACAGAGAGAATCACCCAGCGGGTCACCATAGGCCTGTTCTGTTGGGCTTAACACAATATTGTGGCTGACTTGCACTGCAGTCATCATATCATCACTCAAAACTATGTAGGGGCTATCCAAGAGCAGGGGGAGCTGGTGTGGAGGAGGCTGGGATGAATCAACGAGGGGTGGTTAGATGTCTGTCATTACTTCAACATTTTCTCCTCATTTATTTGAACTGTCATTGATTTTGGAGTCTGGTCCATTTATTTTGCCAAGAAATTGCCAAATAAATGTGCTTATAAGGCACTTATATTAAATGAGTACAATAATGTAATGATTACAGCTGTATGTCAGCATCTAGCAGACTGTAAATATCTGTTTCTTATTATCTCCCCTTCTGTTTTCGAGACTAACTTTCACATCATACTCGATCATATTGTGATATTCTTATCGAAAAACATCACTTTCACCTTAGCTTTACCGACCACACACTTCATTATCCCTTCATCACCTTAACAGGTTTTTAATGGCATTCCTTAGATTGGGGGCAAAAGTATTTATGGTTCCAAACTGTGAGGTGGTGGAGAAAGCGTGCAGGGGTCGTGTTGCTGCGTTGGCCGAGCGCAGTAAAACTCATGGTGTCCTACTTTATGAGTGGAACCAGGTCTTCTGTAGGTCGCCATTGTTGGTGCAGCTGAGCTGGGGGCCAGGGGCCGCTGGTGGTTTGATGTGTCAGGGGTTGTGTTTGTGAAAACAGGCCCTTTGATGACACTCTGCCAGTGAATCTGGAAGCCATTTGCTTTTTTTCCACCAGAGAAAGTCTGTCTTGATCACCTCCAGCATCTGCTCTGTGTTTATTTACCCACAGCACTTAACCCTGTAGACAAACTAACCTGGTTCACTGTTTCGCCACTGTTAAATTGGCCTCTAAGGAAAGTATCTGTCAAGTATCTGTCTAATCATTTATATATATATATATAAATATAATGTATATATATAATGTATATAATGTATACAGCCCGCACCCCGCATAAATAGGGGATTGTTGTAATTCTGGCATATACTACAGGAAGCAATTGAACAAATCTTAGCATACAATATCTGACGTTTGTTGCTCTAATTAGGCCATTTGTGGTACAATTAACCTCTTGGCATAAAGGTAGGCCGGGCTATTGGATGACAGTGGTTTTGGATGACAGCGGTTCTATTGGATAGTTATCGGTTTGCGTGTCCCAAACAACCCCTCCCCTTCTGCTGAAGAGGTACAGTATAAGAACCCACTCTGGAACATTTACACACGCTCTGTTGACCATCCGGCCGGACCATCCTATGGGGATATGTCAAAACAATATTTTCCTATGCAAGGGGGAATTAATGGCCACGTTCTGATTTCAACGGCTGCGAATGCTCACAAAGTCAACTGTCGGCTACTTTATTGCAAATAAAAAAAGGATTAAATTTTTTTTCTTAAATTAAGCGATTTGTTTATAATGGCTTTTACTATGTTGAGGCCGGTGGCAACACACCCCTTCTCCTATCCTCCTCCTGACCTTAACATGATGTCCGACGACGAGGAGAACCGAAGCGAGAGTGACGGGAGCTCGGATCAGAGCTATGGGTGCGTCAGCTCAGAGAAGTTCCGACGGGTTTCCCATGTGGTCGGAGTTGGTGGGGTTGTTGTGGTCAAGCAGCGAAACGCAGCCAACGCCAGGGAACGAGACAGGACCATGAGTGTCAACACCGCCTTTACTGAGCTCCGGACACTCATACCCACTGAACCGGTGGACAGAAAACTCTCCAAAATCGAAACGCTCCGATTGGCATCCAGCTACATTTCGCACTTAGCCAACGTCCTGGTGCTTGGGGACGGCCGGGAAGATGGGCAGCCCTGTCTGTACCGCGCACAAGGAGATGGAGAGGCGAGGCAACCAAGAACCATCTGCACGTTCTGCTTGAGTAGCCAGCGAAAAGGGGTAAGTGTGTGAGGCTAGTGTTGCCACAATTTAAAGTTGTCTGCTGTAGATGTCAAATATTGGTTTATACATCACTATCAACAAACACAGTTTGAGAAACCCGTGCTGTGATGTGGGCGCATGGCGCATTTGCCAGTGACAATCCAGTATAGTGATATAGACCTACGGCAGCTAACCAGCATAATGATAGTGATATCAACAAAAAAGGGGAATTATTGCATTTGAACAAAGAAAATGTGTATTGCAATAAGTGTGATGACAAAGCTTGGCTACAAACAGTCAGGTAATTGCCCAGATGATTTCTAATAAATAAATAATAAACATGCAATATAATTAAATAATTAGCCCTGTGTCAACAAGTAGTTTAGCCTATTTCCTGATACTGTAAATCAGGGTTGATTGACATTATTAGCTTGGGACAATCTGCCAATACTGTATTTAGACTGATTGTCTCAATGACCTGGGAAATGATCCATCTCAGTATTATGATTTCCCTATTGGGACTTAATTTATTTATGTCATATGCAGTATGCCTATGCTAAGATATCCTTTAAAGGCAAAACAAGAAGTAGGCTATATTTATACCAGTTACTAACATCTAACTGCACTCAATTATTTATTTGTTTTACTAGTTATCCACGCAGGAGAGGATAAAACCAAGCCAGAGTCTAATATTTCTAATGTTTTGATCAACAATATTTCCTGCTCTGGATTATGTGTTTGAAAAATAAATCTCGATTAATTCTTTGTTAACATGGCATTTGTTTTGCAGGTGAAAGATGGAAGAGACTGTAGGCATGGAGGCAGTGCACTACGGATGAGTCGGCGATAGACACAACTCTTTGGTTCCAAGGAATGTTGATTCCCAGTCCAGAACTCAGGGAAAACTCACTCACACACACTGTACACACCTGTGTATAAATCAGAATAACCACAACCTTTGGAAAAAAGACGTGCAGATCGGACCAGTTTCAGGGAATCTGTTTGGAGGAAAAAGACTGCTCCAACCAAAAGCTGGTTATGAGAAACCATTCTAAGGCTACTGTTTGCAAATTGTGATATTGGAGGAATGTTTGTTATAAATGAGACCGTATAACGTTATCAACACATTTTGTATTTTACGTCCAAATTAAATATATTTTTTACATAGTTGTAGTTGTCTTGTCTGTCCTCCTATAATGGACATTTTGTTGTGTGGATATTGTGACAATGAGGTTTTGTTGTAATTTACATATAACTTACAGATGTAATTTAGTAAAGTATGATAATTAAATCAGTCAATTAATTTTATCTACAACCATTTTATACAAATGGATTTCATCACAAAGTACTGCTTAACATTAACTCAGACCAAAACTTCAGAAAAAAACAGACACCTTGCATTAAGGTATAAGAATTAAAGGATGTGTAAAGCATTTATACTCATTGTAGTTAACTATTAGTTTCTAGACAGTTTATGAATAAGTGATAAACCGCTGTCACTCAATGATTGAAATTGTATGACCATCACTTACTGCTGCGGTAGCCCACCATCAAGTGGCTAGTGCACACAGGATTAGAGACACTTTGTGGTCCCCCAAGCACTAATGTGATGATCACACACTTCTAATCATTGAGTTATGCTCTGTATCAGTACTGTTTATACCAGATTAAATTAATTAATTATAAATGCTTTACAAATCTTTAATAAAATTAAACCTTTCATGTAAAGTGTTACCTCTGTGGTAATGGAAACACATTTACAAGTAGTCTCAGGCCAAAGTTTACTTTTATATAGTTCTTCCGTGCAATGCCAAGGAATTTCAAAAGAGGAAGTCATCAGTCTTGTCCTCTGTAGTCGGGCTTTTCCAAAATAGTTTGACCCACTCCAAAATGGAAGACCAAAAGTCCTTTTGACTATGGCAAAGCTAGGAGATGCCAGTGTATGAGGAAGACATGAATCACACTGAATCATCATATTCTCTGTACAAAGGTAATGGAAAAACAGGAAAGGCAAATGAGTAGTGTTGGTAGAGCTATTGTAAAGACTGGTCATTACTCATGGAGACCATCAGAGAATGTGACACATTTCTGGACTGATGCCCAACAATATCTGTAAAAGTGGGTAAAGGGTTTTCATCAATTAAATGTTGGATTGACTTATCAGATGTCGGATGAAATGTTTGGATTCACTTTTTATGTGTGTGTCAATCCACTACAGCATGATGCATTTACAGGAGAAAACAATTAATAGTATTAGAATGCATTGGAATGTATTGAATACCTACCAAGTCTTGCAGAGTATACAAGAGAGAGCAAAAAGGAGAGGTCAGAGCTTTAACACTGGTGTGTTCAAGTGGATCTCATGGGTTTTTTAATGCACATGTGTTATTGATTAGTCACAGCTAATATCACCTAGCAGCCTGTGTCCAGCAAAACACAGCTGCTGATATATGAATGGTGTAAATCACTACTAGTCTCTGGTGGAAACGTTTAGGGGTGAGAGCTGTGAGTGTGTGTGTTTATTTTATTCATACCTGTGTGTGTGTGTGTGTGTGTGTGTGTGTGTGTGTGTGTGTGTGTTGTGTGTGTGTGTGTGTGTGTGTGTGTGTGTGTGTGTGTGTGTGTGTGTGTGAATGTTATGTGCACTTGTTGTGTGTAGTATAGTACACGGGTGTGTGTGTGTGTGTGTGTGTGTGTGTGTGTGTGTGTGTGTGTGTGTGTGTGTGTGTGTGTGTGTGTGTGTGTGCGTGTTGGGGCTTTGTAAACAATAAAGCAGGGATTATTTACCAGTTTCTGTACTGCTATGACCATTTATGTTGCATCTGTTCCTTCCTTCTTGGTTGTTTTTGAGTAGTCAGCTAGTTCAACCACCTAGGGTTACCAATGACATGTAAAAGTCATCACTGCACGATATATAGACTGTACGATTTACGATTTAAATGAAGAGTTATAAAATGGCCTCATGCTAGTTACTGCAGTCGCAATCCTTTGGGGCCATGCAGAAATAACTGCACGCTTGCAGAAAAACTCCCAACACTCCTCTCTCTCCACCTGCTGTCAAACCTAGCCTAATTAGAAGCTGCTGCATGAGCTTATCCTGCAAGTCTGGGGGCCCACCGGACCCCTCCAAATGACTCCCAGAGGCCCCTAAGGCAGGAAGATGTCACAGAGGAACAGGAAGGAAAAGCCTGAGCGGCTGACCCCACAGAGGCCCTCCCTGTGGGGCCCAAGTCCTGGGTCAGTGCCAGTCCTGACATCAGCCGGGACCCAGATGTCCAACTTCTAATTTTAATTCCTGAGTGGGAAAGTGTGGCATTCCATGATATATTATACAAGTCCAGATTAAATAGCACAAAGACACCAACAAACACTAATGCTAACAGCTAACGGTGTATCACATGGCATGCATGTTGACATTTTCTTTGCCTTAATTGGACCAGGTAAGTTGGCTGAGAAGGGAACACATTTACAACCTATAACACCTGTATGACATGATATCTTACAATGACTGGGTTGCGAGACAGGTTTACTACAGTGAGGTTTAAGACGAAATAAAACAAAGACAGACATTTGGAGGGAAATTATGCTGTCAAAGTCCTCAGCAGCACTTTTGAATCGAATTCCCTGCCATCTGGTAGACATTTGCCAAGGACACCATGGGACAAATACGAAGGGGTAATATTGTGATACAGTTCCCTCCGCCGTGCTCCGACCAAAACAAATCCTTATGGTGCTGTATCTCAGACGGTCGACAAGGGAGGCGGCCCCCACCACTCAACATATAGCTTCCTGCCCAACCTGCATGTCAGGGGAGATAATCGCCATCAGACACGCACTGCAGCCCTTTCATGAGACAAGGGCTTGGATACGCTGCTTCCGACTTTTTATGATCCTTTTCCATGGATGGGAGGGGAGGGAGTACAAGGAGCAACCCAATCCTCTGCTGCAGCCAAGCAGGCCTAACCAGAGCCAGACAGAGGAGGGAGTGGGAGAGTGTGTGTGTGTGTCTGTATGTGTGTGCGTGTGTGTGTGTGTGTGTGTGTGTGTGTGTGTGTGTGTGCGTTCGTGCATGTGTGTGTGTGGGTGAGTGGGTGGGTGTGTGTACCATAAGAGCGCTGCTGTTGACACACTGTTGGGCTATTGTTCCCTACAGTGCAGAGAGGGAGGAAGTGTTGGAATTCCCTGAGACATTAGCACAGACAATGTCAGTCTGCCGGGGCTGGGTCCTGATTGCCGTGTGTCCCTGGCTCCTGCTCCTGCCGCTGGGCCTCAGACTCAGGGCGGGGTCCTTAATGCAGAGGTGAAAAGGCGGCTAATTTCGAGCTCAATTTCTCCCCTGTCAAAATAATATAACAATATGAGTGCGCAAGCAGTGCTTCAGGAGGGAAGAGGCTGCCTTCCTTAGTCACATCCATCATCATGTAATCGCTAATCGCTGTTATGAGCGTGAGTATGGGTTCAAAGAGGTCATAGAGAACTGCCCATGATAGACAGGCCTGTGTGTAAAGAGGTTGTGCATTTGCTCTTTCTTCCAGACTTCTTTCCTGTATTTAAGATCTGAACAGGCTTATGTTGTAATTGAAACTATATGAGATAGGAGATAGTCTTGACATTGCTCAAGAGAGAGATGGTAGATGGTAGTACTTTTTCACACCATTTCCAAAGTGTTTTTAGCCTTGAAAACTCTTCAGGCTGAGTGAGATGTGTGGGAAGAAAGGCTAGACGTCTGAAACTTAAGGTATACTGGGACATTAATGTCAATACCAGGAGCAATTGTGGGGAGGATATCCTCAATCAGGACCCAAAGAGCACAATGAATAGCCTCACTGACAGAAACATGCTGCCCTAATAACCTCAGGGACATGCATTGGAAATAAGAGTGCCCCCCGTCTCTCTCAAAATAAAACACATGATGTCATTGTTTTTATACTGCTTGTTTTGTTCAGATACAGTTTTTAGTCTTCTTTTCAGGTTCAGTAAACATCATTTCTGAATGTTTGCAACTATGCACATGATGCAAATGCTTTGTGGGTCTGTGCAGTTACATTTCATATTCGTTTGTTTCAGCCAGCCATGTAACCATATTGAAGTGGGTTCTTAAAGATAACCATATTGAAGTGTATTCTGTAAGATTTCAGGGAATGTTTTCAAATTAAATATACTCTTCGCGTTGATGAATATGACTTAGACATGACAAAAGTGCAACTGTAACTATTACTCCATTGCTGTATATGTTGTCATAGGAGCTACAAATGTGTTGCTTCAAAGCATGTTACAAAGCAATGTTTTTCTGAGGAAACGTCATTCCTTGAGTACTACTGGTATCACAAAATCAAGTGTTTTGTATGAAATAATGAGATGCATTCGCTCCTGACAAGGGATGGCCCATTCTTTGAACATAGCAACCTTACAGCTTGTGTTATGAGAAGAAATTCAATATCACACATCGCCCCCTTGTGGTGTGAAAGTAGTTGAGAGAAATGTAGAGCGATAATTGTACAACCGCGTTTTATGTTATAATCATAACTACATTGTATTCAATCCATGATCTCCTCTCTTCACATTGGTGACATAAAAAGATCATTTTTTGAAAAAGACCAAGTATTTAAGATTTCCGTTCTAATAACATGTACTTCCTGTGAGCTGGGTTGTGAGGTTGATCGCTTGACGCTAGATCGCATGGACAGAAATGACCGCGCACGCGTAAAGTAAATTGTTCAGTTCTGCATTAACGCACTGATACATGTTTTCTAATCTCCACGTGATGACTGTAGACGAAAAAGAATCATATCACACCACAGCTATTCTATGACCCCAATGAATGTGACGTTTTAGGACGTTTTCTGTGGCTGTGATCAATTCAGCCTACCTTCAATTCTGTCCCTCCACCGTATGGGTTCTAGCCACAGCTGTGTGTGGCGGTAGAGGCAGAGAGAGGAGTCTGCCATATTGTCTCTGAGACAGCAGAAATCGTACGCAAGTACACCGGCTAGAGGAAAAGAAGGGAGACTACCCCGACTCGGCTCCTTAGAGGGGATCTCTGTCGCTGATTTGATCAAGGAGGTAATTATAGAACGGGCTTTCTAACCTATTTGAATCAAATAGCTGTAGCTATACAGCCATCTTCTGACTCTTGAGAGAGCTTGCTAGCCTAGTTAGCTAGCTAGCTAGCTACACAGTTGTGATACCGGTAGTCCTGTGTTAGCTAGTTAGCAACCACGCATGTAGCTAGCTAGCATCAGCTAGCTTGACGGACTGTTGGGCTTATGGAGGCCACCTCGGGCTCAGCCTTATCCGTAGTATTTTACGTCAAGCCAACTTGTCATATTAGCGAAGACAGGTCAATTAATTAGCTAAAAGCCAATTAAGGCTAGTAATCGGTGCGCTGAAAGGGACACACCTAAAGTTAGCTAGCCGCAAACGTTATCGAGCTAGCTAACGTTAGTCGCTGCCACATTGAAGGACTAACGTTAGCTAGTCTAGCTATCAAAGTTAGTGAGCTATCTACATAGATGGGCTTTAGCCTAAGTTTAGGAACTGAGCCAAATCGAAGTGTTCTATTACGGGATTTATGGCTACACACGGGGGAGGAGGGGGGACTACCTTGCTGTCTAACATTGCAAAGCCTGTCTAGCTAGTAGGGGCCTCACCAATTTTTCCCAGAAGGGCTCCCAACACATCCATTACAGAAGATTGAATCATTTGACATTATAGTTGCTGGCAACCATGTCTGCAAGCCAGCAGTGCTTGAAGTCGTATCATGGCTTCCATAAAATGTTAGACTACAGTGAGGTGCATGTCCTTAGAATGAACTAGATATCAAAAGTTGCTGCAGGCATCCCCTTCAGTCAATTATAGCAAGCTGGTTAGGCTGTAGAATCAAATATTTGTTTTCAAGGCGAGTTAGTCAACTTGTTAACATGATGACCAAATTGTGCCCTCAAAGTCACCCACAGTTTCAGATTATTTGCACTACTAATTGCCAATGCACCATTATGGATATGAAAATCATCCTCAATTGAGTGAAGAAAATATAGAATGGTTATTAACGTATAATTTACTGCTATGTAAATAATATTCTGCTATGCTCAATATAATCTTCAATTTTTAGCTTGATTAACTACCAAATTGGTATGAGTATTCGGGCTAGGTACACCAGGCATTTATCTCAAAGCTAGTTTAAAAACAGATTTTCTGGTTCACCAGGACAACAGAAGCCTCAAATACACAGCTCTAGTCAGCTTGCTCTGTACGTGTCATTATCTTACTTGTCCAATCTGGTTATGCCTGTCAATTGCTGTGTGACAAAGATCGCCATTTGAAGAGACACATGATCTTGATATAGGAGTATGAAAAAGCTTTGTCTGAGCAGCTCTTTGATGTAAACTGACTTGGAATGATTTAAGGTCATTAAGATTAAAGGTTAGGCTTAATATCTGCATTTCCATGCACCGCTTAAAAAATCTGGGAAACAAAGTAACGACGTGTCAATTCTTTATTCATGACATTAAGGGAATAGGCCATTTGAATGAAATCAATAATCGCATAGCTTACTCTTTCCTGCTTCAGTAATTTAAGAATGTGTCAATACTTGGGGGCAGTGACACGTTTTAAATTATTTAGTCAGGCCAGCACTGGAATTAGTTTCCCTCTGTATTTGTCAGTCTGTATCACTGTTAACAAGATCAGGGGTTTCCCAGCTACACACTGTTATCTTGGCACACAGTTGGTAAGTAAGTAGTCTACTGGTGTACCATCTGCGATGAGCAATCCAAAAAGCTTGCACACCACATCAAACTGTTTCTTGGGAAGCCACCGAAAGTAGTTGTGATCTATCAGGGTGATACTTCAAGCATGTTTGTACTTGACTTGTGTATTTTGCTAAATGTTTATTAGAGTCCTAACCTCCTCCCCCCCCGCGCCCGCCCGCCCTGTCAGGAAGAGGCCCCCCTCCCCCCACCTTCCCTCTTCTCCCTCCCCCCTCCTCTTCCTTCAGTGCAGCAAGAGTGCCCCCCTCCCCACATCTGCCAAGCTGTCGGACATGTCAGGACCCGTGCCGAGTCGGGCCCGCGTGTACACTGAGGTCAACACACACCGGCCCAGGGAGTACTGGGACTACGAGTCCCACGTAGTGGAATGGGGGTGAGTACCTATGATGCACGCAGATAAACACATACATCACATGAGTAACTCGCTCGTTAGCTCAGTCACAGCGAAGTTTGGGCTACCTGCCGAAGTTTTTTTACAATGAGAGGGTTGAATAACAAGGCATTTCCTCTATGAATGTGTGTCTTATATCAATATGTACAATTACTGCAGTTTCGTTTATGTTAGTTGAATGCGTTCTCATGATGTCACGTTTTACACAACGTATACAATGATTGTTGAACACATAATGTTCTGGCCCTAGAAATCAAGACGACTTCCAGTTGGTAAGGAAGCTTGGGCGCGGGAAATACAGCGAGGTCTTTGAAGCCATCAACATCACCAACAACGAGAAGGTTGTGGTGAAAATACTCAAGGTAAAGCCACATGGACAAATGTCATCCATATAGTACGTTTGAATTGAGATTAATCTAATGGGGACGTTGCACTCATGTTTGAGCGAAAACTGTCCCGAAAATCGTAAATGATTTTCGTCCTGATTTACAGCCTGTGAAGAAGAAGAAAATCAAGCGAGAGATCAAGATTCTGGAGAACCTTCGTGGAGGCCCCAACATCATCTCCCTCATAGACATCGTCAAAGACCCAGTGGTAAGTATTAAGGAATGAGAGAGATGAAATGTATCAAACTTTACGAGGTAACTGTCAGAACTTTGATCACGGAACCTCCTCTAATTTCAGTCTCGGACACCTGCCTTGGTCTTTGAACATGTCAACAACACTGACTTCAAGGTAGGACCAGTCATCCCTTTATAGGCTAGGTTTTTGTCAGAGTAGGACATATTTTTCTTGAAACAAAGCTATATGAAACTAAATGCAATAATGCAGAACCTCTTTTCTTGGCATGCACGCTGTTTCCCCATACGTGTGTGTGTATGTGATGGAGTGACAGAAAAGTCCAGTGCTATGTCTTCGGTGCCAGAACGTTTCTCGTCTTCTGGTTCTATCCTCAATCGCTGGCACATTTCCATGTCAAGTTGAAATGGAACAGTGTTAAGTTATTTTTTTTAACTGGGCAAGAGTTTGCTAACTTGCTTGTCATTTGAATAAGATCTTACATTTTAACTGCCTTTCAGTGAAAGCTTTGCAGTGATGAGTTGAGCAGATAAACATGTAAAGGCTTTAGGAGCATGATCTCACCCAACTTATACGCAATATACCCTCTTACTCCCAGCAATTGTACCAGACCCTAACAGACTACGACATCCGATTCTACATGTATGAGATCCTGAAGGTGAGTCTCTTGATGGTTCAACTGTTCAGAGCTACATTTCCACTCTCAGTCACTGACACTCCCCCAGACATGAATTAGCATTGTTGTAGAAACAAGAAAACATTGTGCACAGAAAGTATAAGACTGTTGTTCTAGTAACACACAACATACCGTTGTTCTAGTTACACTTTCATTTTTCCATCAACTATGTGTGTGCGCATAGCTGGGTAGACAACTATGTTTGTGCGCATAGCTGGGTGGACAACTATGTTTTGTAATCTCTGCCATATTGCATTACCGTGGAGAAAATGCCTCTTTGTCGCAAACGGAAAACATTTTGGCTCTGTCTGTAGGCCCTGGACTATTGCCACAGCATGGGAATCATGCACAGGGACGTGAAACCACACAATGTGATGATTGATCACGAACACCGCAAGGTGAGTGTTTACGACCGATGCAGTAGATGCACTGAGTTATCTACCTTCGCTTTTGCCCACAGACGAGACCTATAATGCCATCCGCAACATTGAATTTGACTGTACATGTAGATTAAATGCAACTCCCGGTGGAGAATGTTATGATGGGTGCAACGATATCGGTATTAATAGGGAGGCGTACAAAGCAGGTCTTTGAAATGTCCGCCATTGATTTCCTCGTCTACTTAACAAACAGACGTACACCGCCAATTGAATCATAGAGCAGGAAGCATGTTTTAATTGAGCGGGTGACGAGCGAATTCAGTCACAGTCCTGTATCTGCAAACGTTCCTCTCAACGTAGACCACTGTCTTTGTGTTTTTCCCAGCTGCGCCTTATCGACTGGGGTCTGGCTGAGTTCTACCACCCAGGGCAGGAGTACAACGTCCGCGTGGCCTCTCGCTACTTCAAGGGACCCGAGCTTCTGGTCGACTATCAGGTACGTGTTCCTGCTGCTTAAATGTCCTTTCAGTTCGCTTGAATCGGTTTGAGTTTCCCATAGCCCGTTTGAAAAGAACTCAAGGGAATGCTAGTGTCTTGAGGTATATTGGACCATGGACCGCTACTATTTAAGCTACTTTTCTTTTCTGGTACCTCTCGTCTTACTCCGTCTTCCCTTCCGCATTGTGTGACCGCGTGGGATCGAATGTCTAGCACCACGATTGCAACTTGCATCTATATTTTGAAGCAACTGCTTTCTTGCAATGTGCGGTTGACCCTTTGTACATAAGTTGAATGCAATTCCTGTAAGTTGCTCTGGATATGAGTGTCTGCTAAATAACTGCTATTAATTTTTTTTTAATAATGATCTATTGACTGTGTTCCAGATGTATGACTACAGCCTGGACATGTGGAGTTTGGGCTGCATGTTGGCCAGCATGATCTTCAGGAAGGAGCCCTTCTTCCACGGCCATGACAACTATGACCAGGTACAGTAAGCCCTCTATCAATGGCCTCAGTGGTCATAGTCATTAACACAGAGGAAGGTTACGTGGCGTGGCAGAGCTGAAGGGTTGTTTTCTGTATTTGATCCTTAAGCTGGTGAGAATAGCGAAGGTCTTGGGAACTGAAGACCTGTACGACTACATCGACAAGTACAACATCGAGCTGGAGCCTCGGTTCAACGACATTCTGGGAAGGTGTGTGCGTTCTAATGTTACATGTTAGCAGTAGATACCCGTGGCCTCATTCATAATGGCTACTATTGTTTGACGACAGCATTATCGGAAATTTGATGTCACCTCTAATTATTAGTGGATAATGAAGGTTGGTAGAATAAGGAAGAAGGTAGTAATTACCGGACGCTTGGTGAAAAATGTCGGAATACGCGATTTCAACCTGTCTGTCCTCTTCCTCCAGGCACTCTCGTAAGCGGTGGGAGCGCTTTGTCCACAGTGAGAACCAGCATCTGGTCAGCCCTGAGGCTCTGGACTTCCTGGACAAGCTGCTGCGATACGACCATCAGGCCAGGCTGACGGCCCGCGAGGCCATGGATCACCCCTACTTTTGTAAGTGGGGAGGGAACATCTAAATATAGCTTCCCCATGGCCTTGTAACGGTAACTAGCCCACTGCTGTTTCACAACTTGTCGGTTTACCAATGAGACCCTCATATTCCCACAAAGTGCAATATAGTCATGCCATGAATGGGGAATGTGGTGGCATTTGAGTGGCAGCGCCCAGTGATTGTTGCCTTCCTTATTTAAATGGTGCTTTCTATTGTTTTATATGGACTTTTTATACCCACAGATCCCATTGTGAAAGACCAGTCTCGCATGGCGGGGTCGGCTAACCTGCCCAGTGGGAATACAGCCGTGAGCACAGCCAACATGATAACTGGTAAGAGCACACACAAACACACACTCTTAACCCACCACACATTCTCGTCCGAACTGAGTCACATCAGTCTGTGTAATGGAGGATGTGATGTCAGCAGGAGCCTGTGCTTTGAATTGGGAATTAAATTATGTCAAGCAGCTGACTTGGATCATGTAAAGATTGAATTAAGCAGGGTTTTATCAGCTAAAAATGTGGACAGGCAAATACCCATACATTTTGTGGTAAATTAGTCGCACTTCTTTTCCAATTAACCAAGTCAGGTATTTAATTTCACAGATTTTGGGTAAACAATAGTTTTGTTTATATTCCACAGTCTTCAATGCGAGGCATTACACACACATTGTAATTTACAGACCACATTGTTTTATAGTCATTTATACATTACTCACCGCATCAGAGCTCTCCTGGAAAGTGACAGATTAACGTCTTGTAATTTTTAATATGTATTCATGTTCTCCTCTTCAGGCATCTCTGCCTTGCCAGCATCCACTGCCCTGGGCCCCCTCACTGGCTCGCCCGTCCTCTCGGCTGCCACCAACGCCCTGAGCACCCCTGTGCCCACTGCAGCCGGCGCCCCCCAGTGATGGTACCCCCCTCTTACCCTCCTCGCCACAGCTGGGGAGCAACCAACGGGTGCCACTCTGCCAGTCCAACGCCACCTCTACTTACTCACTCAGTCTGCTCCTGAGGTCCAGGAATGCCAACCTCTGAGGCACTCTCGCTGAACCATGTTTTTGTTCTTTTCTCCTTGAATGAAGTTGAGTTAACCTGACATGAGTTGAATGTTCTGTGTAATTGACATACAGGTATTCCTTTCATTTTGATGAAACAATAGTGATAATTGATGAGTGTGTGCATGTGTGTGTGTGTGTGTGAGAGCGTGTGTGTATGTTCAAAGTCCAAGAACGAGTCACAAATCCACGGGTGATGGGGTCTCCCACATGTTTTGTTTGTACATCACAAAATAGTTAGCGGAAGGCAAAAGGAATGGGACGGTAGCATTTGGACCAAAAGGAGCACATTCTGTATAGTTTACAAATGCAATGTTGTCAAAACAAGACCTGGCAAGAACACCATAAGCAATTCCCATATTTAGTCCAGTCTAAAACTCTGCCACCTTGCGAAAAAGACTTGTCTACATGGCATTTGGAAGTGTTTGGTGCTGTTCTGTGCTACAGTTGTGTGTTAACACTGAAGCCGCCTCACTCTCAACTTCTACTAATGACACTTCAACACTTCTGCCTGAATATTATGTATTGCCTTTCTACCAAACCAGATACCAGTCTTCTTTTGATATAAGGGTTCCCCCGATCATTTTTCAGTTTTCCAGGTTTTTTTGTACTGAAATGCTGTGGAGTGCTGGGTGGTTTTCATTTATTGTGGAAATGGTTTGATGGCAGTATTGTTACCCGATCCCTTCGAAAGCTAGGCAAAGCCATCCTGTTCAGGTTATTTTGAAAGGTTTCTCAAATGTGCTGCTTTCCAGTTCCTTGAATTAGTTCAAGTGGTAAAAAAACCAAAGTTTACTCAATCGCTTGGGAAGAGGAGACTGACCAAACCTATTTTGTTTTGTAGAAAAGAGTTACGCTAGGGAGGTACTTTACTTGAGTTGAAAACGTGGAGAAAATATGGGTGTTAAATACAAGATCACAACTGAACATGTAATCACCTGCGTCAAGGTTACGTTAACTGAAATGTAATTCTGTATCTGCTGTTAATACCTGAGAATAGTGATTTTTCTTATTTGTATTTAGTTCAGGGGTAAGTTTTTGTGATCACCAGTTTGGCTAACACGTACACATTGAAGGAAGTCTTGAACTTGGAGGGTTGAATTTTCCCTGCGTTCTAGTGCCAGAGATTGGAATCTTGAGTTTTAGACCCTGCTGTACATATGCATCTTTTTTTTTTCATTTGAAATCTTTCAACATGCGAAGAATACATGCATACATCGACATGCTAATGAAGTTGTATGAGTCCTTACATCACTGTATATATTTTTATGTCCTTATGTAGAAGACTAGTATTTGAAAATATTTGTGTAAATAAACATGTGTTTTATTTATCAATTACATCTCTGTTTCTTCACTTGATTTTAGTATTTTCTGAGAATGATTTAAATGAATTGTGGACCAGGAACAAAGTCTTGTAATCATGAATTTGGAATTGTCATTATTTATTTGCTGACTGTTCATAGTTATAAGGATGGTAGCATGATTTGCAAAACCATTTGTGCTTTTATGATCATTTCACCGGTGGTTAACCAGATGAATGAATTATTCACAACACATTAGAAAAATATATTTTAAATATCAGTGCAGTAAACTGCTCAGTCACATCACAAATCCAAAATGTCTGTAGTAAGAGCTGGATGGATCGTTTTATGTTTATACCTAAGTCAGATGGTTCAGTCAAGGTTGTGAAGAGTGACAATAACACTTAGGGCCGGTTTCACAGACAAGGCTTAAGCCTAGTCCTAGACTAAAAAGCATCCTCAGTAGCAATTTGCCATTGAAAGTATGAATTAGTCCAGGACTAGGCTGAAGCCTTGTCTGTGAAACCGGCCCTTAATATATCTACTTCTTAGTATTGCCTACTGAACATTAGTTTGCTGAGCTAACTGTCTGGAGTCTTTGATACCGTGGAGAGGTGACTCTCCTGCTAATGATGCTGCAGCATTCCTCGTTCTTGTGTATCCTACAAAAAAAAAAAAGGAGCAAATAAATAACAGGAGACAGCTGAATTTCTGTTCACATTGTATTATTATTTTTGTCATATAACATATTTTTTGTTTTACCTTTTCAAACAGAGCTCCTTGTCTATTTCCTCCAGAGACTTCCCTTTAGTCTCTGGTAACATGAAGTAGAAGAACACCACTGCTGCCACTGCAATTAGTCCATACACTAGGAACGTCCCTGACAGACCAACCGCATCTGTTGACAAAACACTACTATCAAAACAGAACACTACTATTGCTCACTCCAAGGTTGTTCAACTACAGTAAATTTAACATTGCCTGACAGATAACTAAAAAGGTATATATGTTGTGTTTGTTATGATTATTGTAAACTGAGTGCCATATTTTGGAGTATGGTACAATCAGAATCAGAATCAGAATTCTTTTATTTGGCCAAGTGTATTTGCACATACAGGAAATTGACTTAGTGAGGTTGGTGCATGGACAGCAAATATTGACAAGAAATTTGTTGCCGGATGGAAGTCACAGTATATCTTCCAAGAATTTGAACCATCTTACAAGTTTTAACCTGTTTCCTATCTGATACTGATACTGTAACAGAACATGTTACCATAAACAGATAATAATGGACCAGATGTAATTGAATGTGAATCCAGAGGGCAAAGCTGACTTACCAATGACATTCAAGAAGGAGAAAGTGACCACTAAGTTGGCAGCCCAGTTGAAGCAGTTGGTGAATGCAAACGCTCTCCCTCGGACCCCAGCAGGGAATATTTCACTCAACACAAGCCAGGTCACTGTGCAATGACACACAAAGTACACAAACATTTATTTAAACTCAGGAAATAGTAATGATACATAATTTATCAAAAGGAATGTGTGCATAGTGCATTCAAAAGGGCAGGGTGACAGGTAAGCCAACACAAAAAACTGGCATTAGTTAACAAGAAATTATTGCTATTACAAAAACGCAGGTCTAACCCAAGGTAACAATAATCATCCCTGGCCCATGGAACACAAAGGGATTAGTTAAGTGCCCCCTTTCAAAGTGTTTGCTGCTTTTATACTTTCAAAACCTGCAGAAAGGTACTTACTTGGTCCAAATCCAACTGAGTATGCACTGACAACTGCCATCATGCAGATTAAGATGATCCAGTTCACTACTCCATTGTGGAAGGCTGGAGAAGGCTCTAGAAATGCAGAGCTGGACGTTGTGGAAGTATGAACCCGTCTGACATCATCATATACAATATCACTAACTTCTGTCATTTGGAGGCGTCCTTTGCTTTCACTGACAGAAACGTCATAGCTTGACTGATTGTCTAGGGTTGAATGTGGCAGGGCTGTGGTGTCGTTGACCATGTAATCCTCAGCACCACAAGTTCTCTTGCCGTTGAGCACCGAATGCCCACTAAGAAGTCCTATTGTTATCAAACACACCGCCATTACGGTACATCCCCCGATGAGCAGAGGCCTCCTGCCCACCCTATCAGCGAAAACCATGGAGACCAAGGTGGCGATGACTTTCACCACCCCCAAGCCCACAGATGCCAGCACTGCTGAGGCGTTGCTCTCAAAGCCCAGGGAGTGGAAGATGGTGGAGGCATAGAAGAGCACATTGGGCTGACCAGTGAACTGCTGGAAGATCACCAAGCCCAGACCGATGACTGTCCTGGTCCTCATGTTGTCCTTGCGTCGAAAGAGGTGCAGGACACTGTACTGTGTGTTGTTGTCAAGTCTATTTGAAACATGTTCTTCAGCTACATCCTCCATTTTGTGGTTTTCAATTGAGCGAATAAGGCCTCTTTCTCTTTGAGCATCTACCCTTTGGTTTGTGGGTGCTCCAGTGTTGGACGGAAGAAACCAAATAGAAATGAACTGAAGCAAAGTTGGCAAGATGGCTAATCCAAACATGTACTTCCACCCCTCCTTCACATCAGAGAGGATATAATTCATAGCATAAGCTGCCAGAATGCCCACGGTGATGCCCACCTCATACAGTGTCACCAACAAGCCCCTGTGCTTGGGGGTGACCATCTCAGACACAAATATACAGCAGGACATGGAGGAGATGCACATGGCGAAGCCCACCGTGATCCTGCCCACCATCAGTGCCAAGAAGGAGCTGTTAACCAGGACTAGGCTTCCACCCAGGATGAGGACGTTGCTGAGGAGGATGGAGTTCCTCCGTCCGTGGCGGTCGATGAGACATCCACCAACCAGGGAGGCCAGAAGGGCCCCGACCAAGAGAGCACTGACCACAGCCTCTTGCTGGACACAGGTGAGCCTGAACTCTGCCTGGAGCTGGAGAAGGGCCCCAGAGATGATCCCCAGCTCATACCCAAAGACCAGGCCCCCAAGTGTGGATACCACACTGGACAGGAGTAGGATGGGGCAACCTAGATAAGAGGGAAAGAGCTTTGAGTATCTGAAATGTCTTTACCACTTGAATGCTTGTAGGTGTGTAGGCTATATTGATAATAGTTTAAAGAGAAAATGAAAATATCACAGTGAAACCTGTTGGGTCTAATTACATGGAGAGAAATCTATTTCATGGGATAGACACACTTTAAAGATCAACTAGTCTAATTCAGAGGATGGTGTGGATGGCCCCATTAAATACATATGATTCTGGCAAAACTCACAATAGGATATGGGTATAAAAGCTTTACAAAACGCTGCTGTAACATCAAAGATGATTCAGGTTTTTATCTCAGTTCTGAAGTTGGCAGGCTCTGTGCTATTATAATAGGCACACATATGAACACATGTTCATGTTCAATACACATGAACATGTGTATATTTGGACAGTGTTGTTTTAGGCACACTGTAGAAAAGCCCATGGAGTTTCATACAATTAGTAAAAGAAAATGTACAATGAATTACAGCCACCATATTACAAAATAGCTTGAGATGATGAAAATGATGATGAAGAAAATAACTTAACAAACACTTACCCATTATTTATTTTCCTTTTTTCCAACTAACGCACATTTCAATTGAGACAGAGACTCAGCCAAAGATTTCCTCAAAGCTCCTCTCTAAAACGGAAGCAAATACAATCTCAGCAACATTAAATTCGAAAGTGTTTAGAGATGCCAAAAATACAATGCGCGATACGCTTGCGCTATGCCCGAAAGGGAGACATGTCCTGCCGTTCAGACAAGACAGGGAACACAAGAGCCATTGCAGCCCTGTAGTCATGACAACTTCCTTGTTGATGCCTATGATTTCATTAGACAAGACCACTTGAGATTGCCTCAACAAAATACATTGTAGCCACTAATCAGATCAATGCTTCCTCTGCATGGAAACTATTATAATTGCGCATTCGTTACAAATGCATATTCCCAAACTGTAACCTACACAGTATTAACTCGGGGAATAGTAGTAGCATAGACTAGAGGACGCCAATGCATTGATGAATTGAACGTATTCCTCCAAAACGCAGCAATCATTCACTTGGAATCACAATGAATTCATTCTGATCACAAGGGCAGTTTAGAGCCCATTCCTACTCATTCGATAGGCCTATCATTTCAAGAGAGTTTTAGAATTCTTTTTTTTTTATAGACTAGGCCTATAAGACTTATCTAAATCAGATATAAATATCACATGCACAGAATTGTCAGAAAATCGCAAAACAAATAAGGCTATCATTGTAATTTGAAGGACTTATAGGACAAGAAAAAGGGCAAGAAACATATGTTGATACTTTGCTCTCATTTGATGCCATTGTTGATGTGCCTAATTTGTCTGAAAAAACATAATCACCACCCTCACCTCCACCATCACAACAGACTACAATCATTAGTCATCACAATAGTCTTCTAGCTCAATTGTGAACTTACCTGCCAGTGGAAAAGCCAAACCGTTATTCAGTATAAGAAATCAAAGGCATGCCCTGCTCAACAATGTTTCCACAACACTAGGCCTAGGCTTAAAACAGAGATTTTATCAAATATAGTTATGCATGGAAATTTGATAAGAAACGTAACCACCGTTAACGCATTGTTTCCATGAAGGCTATAGGCACTGTCCCGTTAAAACAATTATTTTGGGAAAGTGATTGCCTGGATTGTGCGCTTGGTATAGAGATGAAATTCAGCGTGTGCACTGAATAGGCTAAGACTTTGTACATTTACTTACCATGTTGCAACAATGTGTTTGGTGAAGATGCGCTTTTGGTACATTCAGAGCACCATGTATCACTTTACATCAGGAAGTTGAAGCTACGTGGCAGAAGTGTCTCAAATTGCCAGAGACTAGACCTACTTTTAAACATTTGACGCCAGGGGCCGACAACTTTCCCAAGAACATTCCAAAGGAATTCGAACCAACTCAAGAATTCCTCAATGAGATTGTAGGAAACTACCAGTGCAATAACTCCCATATACTCCTAATTACCCAGTCTTGAGGCGTCAACTATCAATTTAGGATTACATATATTTAGCCTATAATACATTGAAAAAACGTAATGGTGAGTTTGTCATATAAACAAACTAACATTTATACACAGTGCAATCAGTCAGAAATAAATAGAATTACAGGTTGAGCTGATTTAGCATAACACATCTATCTAACGTTCTCACCTCCTCCCATAGATAGTATTCATTTGGCCTCGTCCTGAGTGGTGGTGGTGGTGGGAGCCTGTTGTTTTACTCCGACTCAATAGGTGGCAACATTGGAGGATGTTTCACTGTGCCAATATGCGTTTATACGGAAAGGGCAGAAGAAGAAGACCAGCTGATGTAAACATGGCACTAGAGAAAAGCATGGCCCTCCCGCAATTTCTCCAAAAAGTCAATTTAATCAAACAAGGAGCCGAAGCGCGGGTGTACCGGGGGGCATTTTTGGGCAAGCCAACTATTGTCAAAGAGAGGTTCCCAAAGTTGTACAGGCATCCTGTTTTAGACGAAAAACTCACACATCGCAGAACTGTGCAAGAGGTGCGCTCAATACTTCGTTGCAGAAAAGCAGGTGATTATTATATTTCATTTCGGGTGATGATGGAATGAACAGTTCTGTAGCCACCTGGCCTAACAGAGCCCACCATAGCGGCTTCATGAAACTGCATATTGCATTTCACGTCAGTCACACATTGCGTGCTGCTGCTTATATTATTATATTATTATCTACATTCATTCATAGCCCTGTGATACTTTATCCCTTCTCTCTTCAGGCATACCTGCACCAGTTGTCTACTTTGTAGACTACACCTCCCACTGCATCTTCCTGGAGGAGATAGTGGGCTCCATCACTGTGCGAGACCACATCGCCTCCACCCAGCTCTCACAGAAAAACCCCGAAGAATGCCTGGACCGGCTAGCTAAAAAGATGGGTCAGATCCTAGCCAAAATGCACGATGAGGACGTCGTCCACGGAGACCTAACCACATCCAACATACTTCTGAAGACAGGTAGCAAGAAGGGAGAGATTGACCTGGTCCTCATAGACTTTGGTTTGAGTTACATCTCCGCCCTGCCTGAGGATAAAGGAGTGGACATGTACGTGCTGGAGAAGGCCTTTCTGAGCACTCATCCCAACACTGAGGTCCTGTTTAAGAAGCTGCTGAAGAGCTACGCTGCCTCGTCCAAGAAGTCTCCTGCTGTCATCAAAAAGCTGGATGAAGTTCGGTTGAGAGGGAGGAAGAGGTCCATGGTTGGTTAAAAGAAACAATCCAATGAGATCTTCTATTAAAAAATGCAGGGTCATGCCATGCATGCCGCCGATTTGTTAAAGTTATTTAATGTGTGGAGAAAAGCATTGACATTGAAAAGGCTGCCAGTTTCATAATGTTACTAGGATAATTTTTGTAATAAAAATATCCTTTGCGTAATTGATTGTGCACTGATTTCTGTGTATTTTCAGGAGATTTAACCATGAAAGGGTTTTGAAAATTTCCCTTGCAGGCACAGTTATCTTGATCACATGATTGAAATTGTACACCCTTTGAGGTGGTGAGAAGGTTTTATGAGCTTTCTTGTGATTCCATTGGAGAGCAGATGACTGGGATGGTCATGCCAAAGTTTACTTTCAGAGTCTCATTTGCTCTCATTGTCAATGCACCTGCTGTGGAAAAAAATAATGTTGATCCAAATGAAAAGTAGCTGGGATGTTCAAATCATGAAAGTCATGCTCATCTGGTTGTATTTCAAAGGTAAGGTGCAAACTAGCAATATAAAGATACAATATATCGCTTTGGGTATTTCAGAACGGTTTCTGAAGAGCTCTCTCTGTGTAGAGCAAAGGTCAAATTCAGTATTTGTCGTAGTTATGAAACAAGTAAAGCTTTCTTTGTACCACATCTAACCTTTAGTGTTAAATGTATGCCAGAATATCCTCAGGTTATATAACACTGTATATGATAAGCATGCCCAAAAGGAACAACATATTGCATTAGTTTTGATTATGAGGAAGATCAGAAAAAAAACCTAAAAAATCTAATAGCAGTAGGGCACATGAAATTGATTAATTACATCACAGATATTAATAGGTTTGTGTTTTTGACCTGGCAGGTTCCCCAGCAGAATCAACAACAGAGGTCTTAGTTGGCATGGATGTGACTCTAAACTGCATGTTCAATAAAATGTCCAAGTCTGACAACATACACCTGAGTGACATCAATGTTGAGTGGATGATGGTTGACAAAGACTCAAAGAAACACAAGGTGTATATGTTTGAGGATGAGACCCCACAGGTTTATCGTGTGGGCTCTGGAGTGGACAAAATGGGGCTGCTACAGGACAATGCCTCTCTCCATCTGCACAATGTGACTGTTGGTGACAAGGGAGTCTACGACTGTAGAGTTATCATAACTCCCAACATCTACACAGAAACAATTGAGCTGGATGTGTCAGGTGCTAACATGTTCTATTTGCTCTTTATTTTGAACTAAATCATATAATCTGACCAGAAACAATATTTATTTTATACAATAATGTTGTGTGTAAAATTGTTCACTGTTTGACCTATTACCACAATTGGTTCATCTTGTACAGTATGTTGAGTACTGACACACTTCCCACCTGCAAATATGGTGAGGGAAATCAATTCACACTCTTTGTCCATCTTCTCCTTACAGCCCGCCCCTCAGTGTCCCTTCCAGAAACAGTGACAGTGAAGGAGGGAGATGAAAAGACCCTACTGTGTGACATCACAGGGTTCTACCCAGAGAAGCTGGAGGTGAACTGGCTGATCCAAAATGGCTCCCAAGAGGCGCATATCTCACACACCCTGCATGTCTGCACTGGGGTGGCTGTGCTTAACACAGACGGCACCTACAGTGTCAGCAGTGGCATCACTGTACAAGCTACAGCTGTAGGGAGCGGAGAAGCCGTATACATCTGTCAGGTCAGACACAGGTCTTATCCTGGGCCTTACAGGAAAAAAGTAACTCTGACTGTTCAAGGTGAGATCACACTGTTAACAAGGGAGGCTGGTGGAGGTAGAACTTGAAGGACAGGTCTCATTCCATTCCATGCATTACAATAAGCCTGTCCTCCGATTTTTTTACATTTACATTTATGGCATTTAGCAGACGCCTTTATCCAAAGCGACTTACAACAATACATTTGTTTAAGTAAGTGAGTCATCATAAGACAAAGTAATCAATGCTCACACCAGGGGCCATAGGCAGTCCTAATGCCAGTAGGCTATGTTTATTTTTTAAATTTTAAATTTTTAAATTTATTTTATTAGCAGGAGAGGACTTGTACAGGGGGGGTAGCGGGGGTGAAGAGGTCTCTAGGGTTGGGGTTAGGGTTAGTATAGGAGGGGTAGTGAGGGTGAAGCGGTCTTTAGGAGGGACTGTTAAGATGTAGCCTGAAGAGATGGGTTTTTGATTTCTGCCTCCACCAGCCTCCCCTGCTGCTCTCCTTCTATATTTCATGATCATATGGGTATTGTCTCCAGGCTCCAGCTGATCACTGTGTTTCTATATAATATCCTCTCTCCCCAGCTATAATGCCTCTCTCTCCAGAGTATAATGCTGCCAAACTGATGGCTATGACGAGTGTTATTAGTGTCATTCTGGTCGTTTCTGTCATTGGTGGTGTATTGGTCCTCTACAGGTATTTTCACAAAGGTACGTCTCAATATCATATGACAACAATATGTGCACATTAATATGATTGCTTTACTGTAATGATGTTACTACGCTGTGACGTGCAACGCAAAAAAATGGCAACACCGCCACTTTTGGTAAGGATGGTAACTGGTAACTTTGCTACCAGAAAAGTCGCTAATGAAGGGAAAATGTATTTATCACACTTTACACCATACACTTATTAGGCATTGTATAATATTTCAATATATACTTTTTACTCAGATCCACCCAGTGTCTCTGACATCATGAAACCCAACATCATTTACGCCATGAAACCAACAGACCTCAAATGCATCATCAAAGGAATAAGACAGAGAGAGCTCAAAGTCAAATGGTTTAGGACGACAGAAGATATCACCTGGGCCTCAAACAGCCAATTGGAGACTGATCCAATCTTGTTCAATGAAGACCTGAGTGACCAAGCTACCATACACTCTGAAAAGATGCATCATGTGTCCACCCTGTCTGTCTGCCTGACCGTTAATGAGGAACAGGCTAAATACCAGTGTGTTGTGCTGTACAGAGGCAACAAAGTCACCAGAGAGACCACTGTGAAAGTAAAAGGTAGTAAAACAGGTGGAGTCATACTGAGCTTGGGGTCATTTCTCATAAGCATCAAAGCGCTAACATCTTCTTTACGCCCATTGCCTATTATGGACTAAAAAAGATTATGTTAGTCCAATGAAGCTCTCGAGAAAGTCGACCCTATTCTGTTGAGACAAATTCTTTGGTCGGTAATATCTTGTTCATATAGCACAACCAACACAGTCCTTCAATTACACACAGTCCCTTAATTACTATTATTTTTTTCTTTTCTAATTTCTCCAGTGAACCCATCCTTCCTTCAGATCTCAAGTACCCCTCAGATCCCCAAGGTGGAGAGGTTGCTGGTTTTATGCTGTTGGGTTGAGAAGTTCTACCCAGAAGATGTCCATCTAGAGTGGTCAAGAAACGATGGGGAGCAGGTGATGATGGTCTCTAATTATGGACCATTCTCTGACCATGATTGTCTATACAGCGTGTCAAGTAAGGTAGAGCTGACTATGGCCAAAGAGGACGAACGGGCGATCTACACCTGCCGTGTGTATCACTCCAGCTTCCCTCTGCCAGGATACAAAGACGTGCTCTACCATATAAATACTCACGGTAAGTTTAGGGTGTACTCTGAAAACACTTTTTAAACAAATCAGTTTGTCCTTAGTAGAATCAGCATTGAACATCTATAATGCATTTACCTTCATCTGTCTTCTCCGTCAGGTACCCCTCCAAACGTGATGTTCATCAAGTGTGACCCGCAACATCCTCTACTGGGCGAAGAATGCACGTTCAACCTCTGCGTCAAAGACTTCTGTCCTGAAGAAGTTTCTGTCACTTGGTCGAAGAATGGACAGGTCCTTACCGATGTCTTTAACTCTCCCCCGAGCCTCAGCATCAACGGCCTCTACTCTATGCGGAGCTTCCTCAAACTGACTCCAAACAGGGAAGACGATGGATCAGAGCTCAGGTGTCGAGTGGTCCACTGCGCTCAGAGGGAACTGGAGGAGAGGGTGTTCACATTATCAGAACTGAAAGCAACGTAGTCAGTGGATGTGGATCAGGACATGGTTGCTGACTTATGTTGCCTTATTTACATTCTTTTGTACGCTAATTAGTTTGAGTTTGCTCAATTTATCTTGTGAAAGACATTTATGAAAATGATGTTCACTTATTTAATGTTCATTAACAAATGGTGACAGTAAGAATAGGTATGGGTTCCTTTAGGTTCTAAGTTTATCTTCTACATTTTGCGATAGTTTTTTTTATTGCAGGCATCCATGGGCCTCTTACAACATAAGAGAACTGGGGAAACTTCCTGTAATCCAGGCAATGCATTCTGAAAAGGATGGGGCTATTGCTGTGTCAGTTAACGTTGCATAATTTTGGAGTCTAAACCCATCAAAGACTGCACACACAGAATTAAGACATTTACATTTTACATTTATGGCATTTAGCAGACGCCTTTATCCAAAGCGACGTACAACAAATACATTTTTTTAAGTAAGTGAATCATCTATCCGACAGTCATCATAAGACAAAATAATCAATGCTCACACCAGGGGCCATTGGCAGTCGTAATGCCAGTAGGCTAGTTTTTTGTTTTTTTTAAATATATATTTTATTAGCAGGAGAGAACTTGTACAGGGGGGTAACAGGGGAGAAGAAGTCTCGGGGTTAGGGTTAGTATAGGGGGGGTAGTGAGGGTGAAGCGGTCATTAGGAGGGACTGTTAAGATGTAGCTTGAAGAGATAGGTTTTCAATCTACGGCGGAAGATCGGAAATGACTCTGCAGTCCTGACCGTTGTGGGAAGCTCATTCCACCAGCGGGGCGCCAGGACAGTGAAAAGCCATGACCGAGTAGCAAGACCAATAGCTGCGTAATCATGATAGTTGTGAATTAGTTGCATTCCTGCTTAAACCATGTCAGGTATAGGTTTCAGGGGTGTCATTTGGGGGTGGCAGGGAAGGCTCTAACGTTACTTGCATTTCACCTCTGCCCCATGGTGAAATGCTGGTAATGTAATGTGTATCACTGTAATTTTTGTCAAAAAATGTTTCTAAGAGAATGGTACTCTGCAAGTGCATATCAGGGCATGCACAGCAGAGAGACCCTTTTGGTGAGAGTAATTCAAACCCCTTCACTTTTTCCACATTGTGTTGTGTTATAGACTCAATTTAAAATGGATTAAATTAAAAGAATTTGCCATCAATCCACACACAATACCCCAGAATGACAAAGCGAAAAAACGTTTTTTGAAATTTCAAAAAATTTAAATTATTATTATTAAAATTGAAATACAGAAATACCTCATGTACATAAGTATTCAAACTTGATGCAGCTACCACTATTCTTCACACGAGAGATGGTGCGGAAACTGCATTGCATGTGCTGGATTTGCACCAAACTGAATGTTTTGTAGTAAAACTAAATAAACACCTTTCCAGCCACTTTCTTTGCTGTATCACTTGAATTCATTGTTGCAAACACAATTATTGATATGAGAGATTATTTTCCATTAAGGGATTATTTTTGGCCACTTGGTTATAGACCAATTTTGTAGAGTGACTGAGATGTTGTCCCATCGACTGCTTTTTCCTCTTTTTTTTGTAAGTCTCCCCAGGCCTCAGAGTCACATTCCTGAGCAGTTTTGTCCCTCTCCATTTGCTTAGTTTGTAATGACAACCTGATCCACACAGTGTGTAATTGATTCCTATGCAAATAAGAGACCCTATAAAAACAAAGATATTAATTCCAAAATTACATGGAGGTTAATGTATACATATTCAGCTTTTATTTGATGATATTTGTGTACATATTGGTTTCACCATTTAAAAATGACACTTTTTATAGATAGTCCCCCTATTTCAAGGCACCAAAAGTAATGGGATAGATTTATATAATGTCCAAATTAATACTCGTTAAGTATTTGGTCAACAATGCTTTGCAATACCTGCCTGAAGTCTGCAACCCATTGACCCCACCAGACACTGGATATATTCTCTGGTGATGCTCTGTCAGGCCTGTACTGCAGCCGTCTTCAATTGTTGTTTGTTTTGAGGTCTTTTTGCCTAAAATCTTATCATCAGAAAATTAAAATGCATGTTCAATTGGATTTAACTCAGAAGGTTGGCTTGGCCAGTCAAGAACATTTTGGCCCTGAAAAACTCCCTAGTATGTTTTGGGTTATGGTCTTTCTGTATGATGAAGCGCCATCCAATGAATTTGAAGGCATTCGCTTGTCCTCGACACAAGATGTGTCTGTACACTTCAAAATACATTCTAAATTTCTGCTGCCGTCAGCAGTTATATCATCAATTAGGACAAGTTAGCTAGTTCTGGTGGCAGCTACAGTATACATTCCCAAACCATAACACCTCCTCCACCATGTTTCATGGATGAGGTGATATGCTGTAAATTAAAAAAAAAAAAAAAACTTAAAAAACGTTCCACTCCAAACGTTCCACTTGCAATCACTCTGTTACATGATACTATTCATCTTATCTGTCCACAGTAGCGTTTTCCAGACCTCTTCAGGCTTTTTAGGTACTTTGTAGCAAACTGTAACCTGACCGTCCTTTGGTTTGAACAAGTGGTTTGCACCTTGCAGTGAAGCCTCTGTAGTTTGGATGGTGATGTATTCTGCCTACCGCCTACCTTTCTAACAGTCTAGGTCAATATATCTCTGAGGTACCCTTATTAGGACCCTTTCATAATTTTCTGAAAATGTACAAAAGCAAGCCTCAAAAGGCACATTTAAAAACAATCTGATTGTTGACTTTCATTGTCTGAAATGTAAGGAAGGTTAACTAAGCATTTATTCACATGACTGAATGAGCTACATTGAACATATCAATCTCTTACTGTATGTAGGTCATCTTGAGTAGGTAAGAAGAATGGCCTGAAAATAAACTGTGTTTGGGATTCAACAGCAGTGCAGTATTTTACTACTAATGTCCTACTGTATGTTACCAATGAGAGATTTCACTGCAGTTGTGTAACAGAAACTCTTGTGTCCTCTTGTATTAAATTGTTAATTTAGTTAAACTAAAATCAAACAAACCGCTAAAAACACCAATTATATACTGCAGTTGACTTCAATGTAAAATTTGACTTACTGAACCTATTTCTCCAAATAGTGTACTATTTTCCGACCTACCTGGGTGAATAAAGACAGAAAGTAAAGTTTAGTAGTCATGTTTGTCTTCTCCGTGAAAGGTAATGTTTCTCCAGTACAGCAGGTGGCGACACTGCAACATCTGTTAACGATACACACTGCAGACAGAGAACGACGACAACTCATGCTTATTTTATTATTACTAACCAACTCACAAACATGTCCAAACTACAGCTGTTGAATGCGTTTCTTACCGAACGATTAACCTTGGCTGCTGTGGAGATATTTGGAGCAGTTGAAGAAGTGATAGTCGAGTATCAGGACGAAATCTACCGTTCGAAAGAGGAGAACGAACGTCTTCAGAAACTGCTGGATTTGGTTCTCAAACCCGAGATAAAGTTACATCGAGCAGGTTTGTCACACTACGTTTTAGAGCTATATGCAGCCATCTTCATCTTTTATTATGCACAAATATGTGGCATTGTTTTTCTGAACAATGAAAGGGTCGTTTTAAAATGTCTAATAGGGTATGTCTTTCCCTGCAGACCTTAGACAGATCACCATCTCTGTCTGTAAAGACGAGGTTCCCCATGAGCAGAAGCACAGTGAGCAGAAGTACAGTGAGCAGGAGTGGAGCCCAGATCTGGGGCAGGAGCATCAGGACTCCACACAGATAACAGAGGAACAGGAGCCAGATACCAAAACTCCCTCCTATGTAGAAAGTATGGACTCACTTCAGCCCTTACTACATATTGACCAAATCCAACATGTGGAGTTCAGTGCGATCAAAACAGAAGCTGAAGAAAAGGGCCATGCAGTATCAGAACCAACCCGTGATTCACACCTCCTCTCTACAGTTGATCTAGCTGGAGGTCCACTATTGTCAGCTTCCATGTTAGACAGGAACAGAACCCTGGTTACAGTAAATCCAGAGTGTTCTGCAGCTCAGAGTGAAAATGTTTATCGCTGTCATATTTGTAACAGAAGTTTTAAAACTAAAGGTAGACTAACAGTGCACTTGAAACTACACGCAAAGACCCTGTTTCACTGTACGTTTTGTCAAAAACCTTTCAAAGAGAAGGGTACACTGAAACTGCATATGAAGACACATAATGAGGAGAGACCCTATAGGTGCAACGTCTGTGAAAAATGTTATAAAAAAAAGGGTCATCTCATAGAACATATCAGGATTCACACAGGGGAGA
This sequence comes from Argentina silus, assembly GCF_951799395.1. Classification (NCBI taxonomy): domain Eukaryota; kingdom Metazoa; phylum Chordata; class Actinopteri; order Argentiniformes; family Argentinidae; genus Argentina; species Argentina silus. Next base: position 12,859,728 of record NC_139658.1, on the reverse strand, counting down.
GACCCTATAGATGCAACATCTGTGAACAACGTTTCAATTTTAAGAGTCATCTGACATATCATATTAGGACTCACACAGGGGAAAAACCGTACAGGTGCAACATCTGTGAACAACGTTTCAATCATAAGAGTAGTCTGGCATATCATATTAGGACTCACAAAGAAGAGAAGCCAAACAGCTGCCATGTTTGTGAAAAACATTTCACACAAAGTAGTAATATGGTAGCACACATTAAGGCAAGACACAAGGGGGCAAGGCCGTTTAGCTGCCATGTTTGTTCAAAACATTTCATGAAAAAGGTTAATCTGACAAAGCATATGATGACACACCTAGAGGAGAGACCCTCACCCTTTATCTGCCATGTTTGTGGAAAACATTTCAAACTGAAAAGTAATATGATGGAACATACAAGGGTACATACAGGGGAGAGACCCTATAGTTGCCATGTCTGTAAAAAATGCTTCAAAGTAAAGAGCCATGTAACATCTCATATGAGGATTCACACAGGGGATAGACCTTTTAGTTGCCATATCTGTGGACAACATTTCACACAAAGTAGTAATAGGACAGTACATATTAAGGCTAAACACAAGGGGGAGAAGCCGCACAGATGCAATGACTGTGGCGAATGCTTCACTAAGATTGGCTACCTGAGAGAGCATGTGGCAACTATTCACACAGGAAAGACGTGAGCGAGTGCCCATAGTCTGACTGACAATTTATGTTCTCACTGTAACCACTGAAGATGAATAATTTGATATACTGTATTCAAATCACTGTATTTGTTTTAGCAAACTGCACTGACTTTTACACCTTTGTAATTGTTCAGACATCCACAGTCTTAAAAAAAAAAAAACGTGGTAAGCCTTGGCCTTCAAGGTACATAAATAATCGGATGACATGGTTAGAAGTCCTCAAAAGTGGCATGAAAAGCTCTAACTTGGATAAATAAAGACAGAAAGGATGTTAGTCCTGTTGTCTGACTTCTTGAAAGGTGATATAAACTCTGAGGTGATATGTTTCTCCAGTACAGAAGGTGGAGACATTTGTTTCATGTATGAGTCTGAGTACACAAACAGGCTGCACTATACCACTGACTAAAAACCTGCTTCAAGATATTCTGCTGGTTTGTTATGTTGTTCCTTCTTGTGGACAGTTGAAATAAAGTCATACTCACCAGAAGTCATGTTTGATCTCTTTTTCGCAACAAGAAGTAATATGGTAAAACACATTAAGACTTAGACAAGGGAGAAAGGTGGTATAGCTGCCATGTTTGAAGCTACAAGGTTTAGTATTGTGGTGGAAATCAAACCGAGTTTAATAAATTCTTGGAGAGAAACAGACAACTGTCTTTGTGTTATTTATTGTTCGTCAAACAGCGAACACAGATACAGCATAGGTCACACTGCAGTATGGATCAGAGTAGCACTGTAGGTTGACTGACTGACCAAGAGCAGCACAAACACAGATATTAATACAAAACTAGATAAGGAAAGTGCATATAAAGCATTAATACATTTGGTGCAGACGAAAAGGGAGTACAGCCTTGAAAACTAGCCTTGTGGATTCACATCTGTGTGTGGCGAGTTTAGATAGGAACTTGCCTGTTTGTCATTTTCATATTAGGAGTTGTTTTTCTTCTTTTCTCACAGATATTAAGGTCATCTAAGGATACATTTGTAAATTTCCTTCACACATATCACTGTGCATGTGAAGACAAGTGGTAATAGATCATATGAAGACACTCAGCAGAGAGATCATACAGCTGCCATGTTTGCAGAAAATGTTTCACATTTTAAAAGAAGACGAATATTAGCTCAATTACAACCAAAATTCGGAATGGTATGACCATAAACGGGTCTCTTGTTAAACCAGATACAGGTCTGAAAGAAATGATCCAAGTTGCAATCAAAATTCCCCCTGTGATCAGGGCACTAGACTTATCAATTAGTCTACACCTGGGGCTCATCGTATTAGATAATCCCGATTTCTCCCAAACATTTGCAAGCGACATAGTCTAAACTTAAACCTGCTTTTCGACCAGACTAAGCGTGCCTTTCATCATAGTTAAATCCTCTGAAAATCCTCTGTTTTAAATAGAAAACCGTCTGTTTAATTGAATACTAATTACAATTCAAGATAATTATGATAATGTAACATTTTACATTTTACAATAACGTTTTACATTTTCATTGAAAATAACAGGAAAAATACTAAATATATTACCATGTTAATATAAGATATAAGATTCACAACATGAAGGATCATGTTTACATTGGTAAAATGTATTTTATAACATTAGTAACTGATTTCATCACCCAAGCGTGTTTTCTCTCAGTCTGGGCAGAGTGGTTGGACACCCTAATAAAAATTTAAATAAAGAACATGAATAATGTCTTGGATTGTGATATCAGTTTTCTATTATTTCCTTATTAGTAGGCTTGCTTAAGCAAGTCCAACTAATGTTCTTCTTCATACTTCTTATTATTCTTTTTTCTGAATTTCTCAACACTGCTACACTACTCCAACTTTTAAGCTGTTCACACCAATCCAACTTCAAACCATGCAGATATGTCTAACTTAAGTTGCTTACATTTATATTTTTCAAACTGCTTACATTTATATATTTTTTAACATGGTGGAATGTTGATGTATGGAAACATTTTGAGAGCCCCATTGTTACTGCTACTGCCATGGAACATTCAGAACATGAGTAAAATCAACAGGAGACCTGCAGAACACGTTCTTAGAATGATTACACAACAATTCACTCTCTTGGCTACCACCCCAAAAAAACCCAATAAAACCACCCTACACTTTCTCTCTATATATCTAACCTTACCTTAACAATCGTTTAGGTTGCATCAATTAACATGGGTTCCAATGGAGACCATACCGTTCACTATGATGCACTTTAAAATGCATCTCCTCACCGGTCGCTGATGTATGTGACAGGCAGATGGTGAGATCAACAGGAAATATACACAGTTGCACTAAATAATTATAAAGCTCTCTCTTTATTTCTCTTACAAATCAGGCTTTCTGAACATTTGTGGGAGCTGAAGCACTTTCCACAAGTAGACCCTCATCACAACTGATTATCTATGGCTTTTCAGGGTGTTTTGGTCTCAGAATGAATAGGTCCTACTGTAGAACAGACATTTTCAGCAGTTTTACAATGGATATTTCTAGTAATCATCATGCTCCATGTTGCATCAACATATTGCTTTATTTTGCATTATAACTGAATTTGAGGACACTGTATAAAACATTATTTCAAATAGATTATGACATTGTATCCATCAAAACTTTTTGTTGGGTCTTACAAACAAATTAATTAATCACTTATAGACTTATTTTCCACTTTTATGCTATCATTTTGGTGGTGGTTATAGAACGACATCATAGCTCACTGTTTTAACATGTAAAATGTGCTTCAGTTCCTTGAGTAAGAATGGCTTCAGTCGATTGATAAAGTCAATTACAGTAATGAATTTTAGACACAAATATGTAAAACATTATAAAGATTACACAAATATTTGGCATAAACATACATACAAGTTGATTGTGGATGCATACATACAATTTGAATGTCTTTTAAAACAAATTGTTAAAACAAATGTTTTTTTCTGCATTGTGCTCAATTCAATGATTCATGTACACACATTTACAGATATGTAAGGCATTGAAAGGCATTGCAGCAGACTACACCTGTAGCAGCTTACTACAATAACAAATCATATGAAATCAATGCCAACTGAATTACAACTGAACAGTGTTGGCTACAATTAAATAAGCATTTGTAATACTGAAATTCATAAGTGCAAACAAAACAATTTACAGAACATCACTGGACCAAAGGCTGTACTATGCAATGTAAACTACAAAGCATACAGTAATAGTAAACATTTAAATATATATATATATATATATATATATATATATGAGAGCTCAGAATAAAGCAGTGATTGTGACGCAAGTCAACAAAGTTAACATTAGTGCTTTATATGTAGTATATAACATTAGATATGCAATATCATCTAACTTAAATGGTCCCCTTATACTGTAGGATCAGCAATACAGATTTAAGCTGTTGGGCCCATTATGCAGGCATACAACGCATTCAGTTATGAGCAAAAAAAAAAAATATTTGGTTTAGAGGGTATGCCAAAGTGAAATAGGCCGATAGATGAGAGTGTACTATTCACATTTTTTTTTTAAATGAAAGATGTTCCTTTGACACTAAGGGCAACTATCATTGTCTTTGACGCTCTAGGGCAACTTGACTATCAACACAAGCCTAACGATTTAATAGCAGGTCCATATGCTTACATGTCCTCTCACCCATCAAAAAGTTTAGGCTAATTTAAAGAGATTATCTACATCTACAACAATCCTAATGCAGTCCATTTTGACAGGAATCATGTGAAATGTAGGCAATATGGTCAAAGTTTATGAGAAAGGTAAAAAAAAGTCAGGAATAAAAATAAGGAAACTGGAAGGGTGCTATATTTGCAGAACATTTTTCAGCTAAAATCCCGGTTGGTGAGTATCATGGGCGCCACCAGGGTCCAGACATAGAGGGTGAGACACACCCAACTGGACGTGATCTTCACCCAAACCGCCGGCCACTTGCTGGTCATATCATTGTAGTCTGCGTCAGGGCTGTGAGAGAAAAGATTTGTATTAGTCTTAAAGTGGAAGTCTTAAAGTGGAACCTGTACACCTTCATTAAAGGGGTACTTCACCACTTTTTAACCTCATTCATTATCTCCAGCAACATAACAGTGTCTACATCTACATGTGAAAATTGTGATTTTCATCGTTCTATAGTAAAAAAAGATAAGAAGAAAAGGCCCTAATCAAATCGTGACTATGATGTCATCGGAGTAAAACATTTTTTTAATCAAAAGTTCACAGGGGGTTTGATGCATCATGTGGTTATTTTCTTAAGACCTTTTCTTATGTTTTTGAGTATAGAATGCAGAAAAACTTTAATTTGTCACATACAGTGCCATGCATAAGTAATGGGACAGTGACGTATACTACTACTCTATACTCCAACAGTTTGAAATCAAACAATTACCATGAGGTTAAAATATTTTTTTCTCAGCTTTTATATAGAATATTTGTGTACATATTGGTTTCACCATTTTGAAATGGCAACACCTTTTATACATAGTCCCCCTATTTCATGCCACCAAAAGTAATAGGACAATTGGCATGAAGTCAGGTGTGTTCCGTCACATCATTTGTACAGGCACAAGAGAGCTGTTATTGTCTAGTATTGATTCTAGGCTTTGCATTTGCCTTTGGAGTCTGATATTGGTGTCTGTCAACATTAGGACCAAAGAGGTATCAATGAAAGTCAAGGAAGCCATTATTAGGCTAAAGAATTTGAAAAAACATCAGAAACATAGCCAAAACCTTCGGCTTGCCAAAATCAACAGTTTGGAACATTATTAAAAAGAAAGAAAGAAAGAAAGAAAGAAAGAAAGAAAGAAGACAAAACCCCCACTGATGAGCTCAGCAGTCGCAAATGGCCTAGAAGGCCAAGGAAGACAGTGGATGAGCAAAGAATCCTCACCATAATTAAGAAAACCCTCAAAACAACTTTCCCACATATCAGGAACACTCTCTAGGAGGTAGGCGTGAATGTGTCAGAGAATGTGACCATGCACAGAATGTGTCACCAGCCAAACTACAGAGGCTTCACTGAAAGGTGCAAACCACTAGTTATCCTCAAAAAGCATGGTCAGGTTACAGTTTGCTAAAAAGCCTAGAGGTCTGGAAAACGGTCTTGTGGACAGATAAGGCCAATGTTGCGCATTTCTGACAGATAAACGCACATAAACCCACAAATCAACTGAGCAGTCTGAAAATGTAGGTCTGTAAAAGTCTTTTAAATGGAAAATGCGCATGAACCCTGATACAGTATACACATACACAGTACAGTATTTTGACCTACATAATATTAGCAACAGGAGTACAACATAGATTGCACTTTCATTATGCTGGTCATTGTGTGTATGAGTGGGGACATACTGACCTGTACCAGTTGGTGAGAGTCATCATGATATAGAGTGAAGCCAGGAACAGCATGAAATGAAAGAAGGAGTAGCTGTACTGGACCAGGTCCCTCTCATTGTCCTCTAGCCGTTTGGGCCCGCTCCCCTCCTCCACCTCATCAGGGGTGCCAGGGATACTCTCCTCCAGTATGGCCGTGTCGTTGGATGCCATGGTCAGCTTGTTCACCTGGCTGGTGTTTGAGGAACGGATGCTGCCAGGAAATGTTGAAATCACAGATTAAGCAAATACAGTGACTGACAGAACAAATGTTGCTCCTACCATGTTTAAATACCATTGATGCATTGTTCTGTTGCCACACGTGTTTATTAGATGGTGCTGTTTTGAGTCCTCTCTACCTTTTCTAGTCTTGTCTATCTTGTACACAGGTTCAATCTTACAAAGGAATTCCCATCCCATCTCCACTGACTGACCCATCATACCTGGAGTAGAGAATACAGAGGACGAAGATGGCCAAGCCCACGATGCTCTGGGCATCCCACCACTGTATGTAGGGGGATGATAGGATGGGCTCCTCTGTACCGACGATCAGCACAGCCGTCTGGTTCTCCATCTCCAGAGGGGCCACCGTGGGAACAGCAATCTGCTGGAAGATGCTCAGCAAGCTGGGGTTACATTTCCGGTCTGGGGGGAGTGGGAAATTCAAAGTTTAGAAATGCTGGCATTAACTTTTGAGTTTAGTTCCAGTTCAACATTTGAAACACAATGAGTCAGAGAGAACATGTATCATGCAATAGAAATTGAGGCAGACGTATGAAATGAACAGCAGCTTTGCTCTTGTGATTGTTCTGATGTTTCATATCCTCTCACCAGGTTCGTTGGACATGGCTGACCAGGTCAGATACATGGTATACAGGGTCATGATGGAGGACTGTAGTAGACCAGATCGTGGTTGTGATTCCTAAAAATACAACAAAATGTTGATGGATGAGAATGACATGACTGTCTCATTAAGGATTTCGCTCAAGGGGTTCATGAATGAGTTTAGACTATGAATATCAACATTGTTGGGGCTCACCTGTACTTTGGGCAGTACAGACACAACAGAGGCCACGATGCAGAGTAGCATGTTGAAGCTAATGAAGAATTTGTTGACCAAACATCCCTCTGGCTGGGTGTAGAAGACGTAGAACAGGACAATGGCGATGAAGGACATGACGTAGTTGAGTCCAGTTATAGCAAGTAAGGCTAGAAATAGAAGACAGAATTAGCATTACAAAACAAACAATGGCACCAATGAAACATTGTCTCATGTATGTCAATGTAGAGCGGAATCTGCCGTCTCCAATCAGCCTCTGGATGTCTTGTCAATTAATATATTGGAAGAAAAAATGCACAAGTAAATTAAACATTATTTGTAAACATATTGGTCTTCCATTAGAGGGCCTGACCCACCTGCATACCAGCCCCTGGCATGCCCAGTCTCCATCTTGTCCACCCAGGCTTCATTCCAGGAGTGGGCAAAATCCACCAGCAGAACAAGCTGAATCAGGATGAAACAGAAAGCCCCGCAGGTCCCCACCACAAACCATGCTGCAACCACAAGGAGAGGGTGTCACCATACTACATATCATTCTGTATATAAATATAAATTATTATTATTATTATTATTATTATTATTAATAATAATAATATGAATATGAATATGAATGAATAATAATAATACATCACCAGTCATGCATAGAATTAACAACAAATACAAATATATCTAATTAAGAAATCCTAAACAACTATGACAAACTAAACAACTATAACAAACTATTACATATATGTTTTAATGATCAATTAATTGCATAAATCTTACTGTGAGTAAAAGGCCCTTCAGGAATGTAAAAGGCACCGACAGTCACTGCGACCATGGCAGCAATCTTAAAGAACCAAAACCTGGGGGAAAGTTAAAGGACGTTATTCATCAGGGATTAAATGTACATACTGTATATTATTTCCACTGATAGATTGCATAGAGACTGTGTGTGAACTGTGTAACATGTATTGAAAGGCCATAAGTCTAGTTTCTAGTGTGATGTGCACCTCATGTTTTCTCAAGGCTTTGCGGAACGCTCTCCCACAAGATAACATTGGGGAGTACAGCTAATCTCTTGGGGCGGGGTGGTGTTTTCATGGAAGTATATTAGGAGAGCTCCGACTCTCATTCTTTGTGTTTTCAGTTGATACATTTTGGGATTAAACAATTGAAACTTCACTCAAGGTTTTGAACTCACTTTTGGGTACAAGGCCCAATTTATCTTCTAGGAATTGACTGATTGCATAGAAACTCTGTGTGAACTGTGTAACATGTATTGAGCGGCCATGAGCCTGGGATGAACGCTGTGTACCAGACACTGGCACAAGATCTATTTATCCACAAGTACCCGCCGTAGCTGAACACAGGGAGTGGTTGGACAAGATAGCAAACACAGGGCAAACCGGGGGGTGGTACAGAGAGCAGGCTTACCTGAGCGGCACTGTTCTGTTTTGAACAAGGGGGGAGTCACGGCAGGAGATGGGTTTAAAGCAGTTGCCATCCTTACATCAGTGGCAGTGGTTGTCATTCACCATGGAATATTAGATAGTGTCTACAGCTGTAGTTACTGCTTGGAATTGGACAACCAGGCAGGTGAAGGGACTGTTGAAATATGTTGCTTGGGCTGTGCTAGCGGTACCCTAACCCTAACCCTAACCCTAACCCTAACCCTTGGGAGGCTTTGCTGGCCCTTCTGGTTTACCATTAATGCTTAAACGTATGTATAGTGAAGACTTGCCCTCTGATGAGGTGCAGTTGATGAGGACCACTGCATGAGTGTATAGAGTTGTCCTGGGGGAAGCAGAACTGGAGGGGAATGGTATGGAGCTGGAGCGCCTCTTGTAAGAACTTAAAGCCAAAAGGAGAAGTCTGGGTAAAAGTAGGAGGTGTATAGAGCCTTTTATGTGTGGATCCCAGCAGAAAACCATCCCGGCGGCATAGATTTAGGTTACTTGAGAGGCGGGAGCTCTGGACATCTCCACCAGTGTTGATTGTTGTGTTAGAACATTTTTTGATTTCCCTCCTTCTATCTGTTACTATATCTTTTCTGTCTATTGTTCTCTCAGGTCCCCACTGAAGAGAAGGGCATGGTAGTCCCAAGCTCCAGTTGGAATGCTATTACCAGCTGTGAGCTGTGTAACATGTATTGAGCGGCCATAAGCCTAGTTTCACATATAGGTTTTCTCAAGGCCCTGCAGAACACTCTCCCATAAGATAACATTGGGGAGTACAGCTTCACTGGTGGACACTGGCAGCTGGCTTCGCACTCTCAGACAAAGAGACTGTGTTCTGTTCACTATATTTTATCTTTCCTTCAAAGGTCTTACCGCTTGGGGCAGGGTGGTGTTTTCATGACAGTATATCATTCTTTGTGTATTCAAATGATGCATTTTGGGATTACAATTGGAACTTCTCTCAGGGTTTTGGACTCTTTATTTGGTGAAAGGCTAACTTTTATCTTCTATGAATCTTAGCTTTATCACCACTAAAACCTTAGTTTTGCTATTTTCAGAGAAGCCATGTGACTTGTGGCATGTTAGCTCAATGACCTGTTGTGTTATTATGGGATTTCAATCGTTTTTCAGTTCTCACATTGTGATAATCATATGACTAAGAGCCAGAAGTCAAGAAATAAACAGCCTTACATTCTGATACTTTACTGACTGTTCAAAATCATGCATGTCAACCCGAATACAAATCCCTTGTATTTCCAAGCACACAGTGTGACTTCCTACAAAACTGGGCCTCTGTTCCAGAAAATCAAATGTATCACTTATTTCACTGAGAAGAACTACAGTGCCTTCCATAAGTATTGCAAAGGAAACATTTTGTACTATACTCCAACAGTTTGAATTTGAAATCCAACAATTACCATTGGGTCAAAGTAGAGATTCAATGTTTTTTTCTTTCAGATTGGTTTCACCATTTAGGTTCAAACATTATAACATACTCCCCATATTCCAGGGTTCCAAAAGTATTGGAAAAAAATCATTCAATGTCCAAATAAAGCACTCATGTTTAGTATTTGGTCGACAATCCTTTGCATGAAATAACTGCCTGAAGTCTGTGACCGATTGACCCCACCAGACACTGGGTATATTCTCTGGTGATGCTCTGCCAGGCCTGTACTGCAGCCACCTTCGGTTGGTGTTTGTTTTGAGGTTACCTATTCAGCAAATGAAATGCATGTTCAATTGGATTTAAATCTGGAGATTGACTTGGCCACTCTAGAACTTTCCACTTTTTGGGTCTTGAAAAGCGCCCTAGTTCTTTATGTTGACACACCAACAAGCTCTCTTATGCCCTCACAAATTATGTGACGGAACACACCTGACTAACCAGAAACACTTTTCCAATACTACTGGTTCCCTGAAATAGGGGGACTATGTATTAAAAAAGAGTTGTAATTTCTAAATGCTGAAACCAATCTGAAAAAAGGAAACATTGAATTAAAGCTGAGAATCTCTAGGGTAACCTCATAGTACAGATAATAGGGGGGGGGGCAGGCATGCAGTGGTTACCCGTTGTGGATAGCAGCGCGGGGGTCTCGGCTGTTCTTGATGTTGAGCATGATCAAAGCGAAAGCCAGGAAGCACATGCTCATGCCGAAGCACACCCGGTACACAGCTTTGTAACCAACAAAGATCTCACAGTTGACATTGGCTTGGATGCCCGGGAAAGAGGAACCTGCTCCGTCTTCACAGAACCCAGGAATCTACAGGCACAAACCATTCAGGATGACCGTATTCGCTATATAAGCAGTATTACCGTACTTAAGTATTAACTAATTCTGAGTAGTGGCAAACACATACACACACGCACACGCACACGCACACGCACACGCACACACACACACACACACACACATATATATATATATATCTTGCTTCACAATTACAATTGTATTTTTTGCTATATCTACAGCCGGGAATACACTGTGCGATTTTAGAAAGATATTTGTCGTCGCCAACCAATTTCCAGAATTGGCATGAAATCCTTAGAACGTCCTTACTCGCACAGTGTGACAGGGTTAAGATGCCGGATTTTACTCCCCCGACTTTCTCCAGACGCCTCTGTGACGCTTGACGAAAAGTCTGGCATGTCAGAATTGTTTGTACTTGTGCAGTGTGACCAGTGGGAGGACGCAATCTCCAAACATTACTCTGTAGGCCAATGGAAATAGTTGGCACATGGACAAACTGGTCTGACAAAATGGTATGGTAGCCAACTAGCGCCCCTCACACAAAATATAGGAATAGGTTTACTTCAAAATGGCATGAAATATCACAATGTGTTGTGTCCAATATTACCGAAATTAAACTGATGGTTCGCTGGTGGTTCAATTGTGTGTATGCCTAAATTGCAAACTTCCCCAATTGCAAACTTCCCCAATAAGTCTCTATATTATGCCTCAATTACATATAGGCAAACATAGAATAGCGCACATGGAATCTGCCCAAAGTGTGAGCTACCAAGGGTGGCTATGCAGAGAGTGGATATCAAAAGCATTACGCAGTTGTAGCCTAGTTACAATTTGGGAACCAGTAAAGTAGTAGATTGCAATCACTATCTAATTAATAAGTTTTTCTCTTGCCTAAATTGTGCATGGGCCCTCAAGCTGCTATAGTGTAGGTTGTTTGCCTAAAGGCCTAGTTGAAATCGCATAACGTCAATGAGAATTGAAATGTTGCAATGTGACAGCTTCCATCGCACAGTGTGTACGTTCCATGAAACGTCAAGATTAGCCAAAAGCTCTGCTAAATCGAATAGTGTGGCATATTCATCGACTAATAATTTTGAAAGTCGTAAAGTGTATTCTCGGCATAAATTAATCACTATTAATACATGTGTAGACCTATCGCTATTCTTATTCGTGTCATTCAAGTATTGAAGCAATTAAAATTAGAGTAGTCTACCGTTAGCTCCTACACACACACACCATACACTCACTGCACACATGAGTCATGTTACAAAGTGACTCATCATAAAACCCACAGCCTTCACTCAACTACTGTCACCTAGAAGAAAGTCTTTGATTGGTCTGTACCTTTTTTAGCTGTGCGTCAACCCCCGGCGACAGCATGATGCAGGCTATGATGGTCCCTAGCAACAGGATGAAGGCGTAGATGACTCGCGTCACTGTGGAGTTCCTGCTGTTGGGACAGCATCTGCACATCAAGCATGTCGCACTGCTACACAGACACGGCACCTAAGGACAGATAGGGGGAAGTAAGCCATCACCCAACATTCTGGCAACATTGTACAGAAGGGCTATTAAGGACATGATGTCAGTCCAGCCAGACAGTCAAGTGAACTGATTCAAGTAGGCTTGGCACTTGGAAAGCTACTTCTACAATGTGCGGTAGTTCTGAACGAAATAGGGCCGATAAATATTTGAACCTTTAAAGGTTCATGAAATATCCCAGAGAAAGTTTAGAAATAGATAGACTACTAAAGTACTTTGTGGAGAAAAACAAATAATCTGCTTGAGGTTTAGATACACTGAACTTGTTCATCAAAGACAGAGACAAAATGTATGACTATACATTTAGCAGATTTGTGACAGAACATTGATTGATTGCACAGGTCTGAACTGATGCATGTCTTGTACCTTTAAGACACCTGACTTGAGAGTGCTGTAGCCTGGGAGACTGTAAACAACTTAATACCCCAGGCAGACAGGCAAGGTCGGCTTAGCGCAGGGATGTTATAATGTATGACAGATACCCATCCCTTTATCACACGACGGATGAGGCCACCCCGGGGTTAACCAACCATGACTTCAGACCAGTGGCTCTCAGTGGGTCAACAGGTTAACTGTCAAATATCTGAACAGTAAGATGGACCTGGAAAGGCTATGGTATTTAGACCCATGTATTTGAGTAGCTAATTGCCCTTAGCAAACTGAAGCCCCTATTAATTTTGACATGTATATGGTGGTGTATCTACTGAATGCACTGAGATGCCCATGTTTCTGATGCTCTAAGGCCTTGATCCACATTCACTATCTGGGTCTGACACAAAGTAACTCTGTATAATTTATCTCTGACCTGCGCAAAGCAACACCAATGCCGACCTTTGTCCTTTTACAGTACATTGTTGCATAAGTCGTCATAAGACTTTTATTTTCCCCCTACATTATTTAAAGTAATACTAACTCTGTGAGGTGAATATATATAATTATATGTTCTATCTTGGTTGTACTGGTCTTCATAAGACATGATGTCTGGGCCTATTTTTGAACAGGTTTAAACATGGCCTTTGTTTTCGAATTATGGCAACAAAGCACTGTTAATCCAATTAATCACGAGTAGAGCAGATGACCAATGGTGTGATAGATTAGCCCTTTCAGATTTACAGTACTAGCTCAATATGTGTGAATACATTTTGCTAACCATAATGGAAAATCAATACAGATTAAAAAAAAAACGTGATAGATCTCAAATGTACCCTGATGTGAAGATAATGATATGTAAACAATATGAAGATCTGAGATTTGCAAGGCCTATAATACATTTGAAATAAATCAGACATAACAAGGGCTACACCACTGTCATCCAACTCTTACTTTCACTTTGTCATTTTTATGCTACATTTTAGAGTTAAAAGGAACGCGCCCAGAGCCTTATACTAGTACGGACTTGTTGCTTAACTGTTCGTGACATCATCTCGACAACCATACTAATTCAAAAGAAGCTGAGATTTGACGCCTAAACCACTCTATTTATTGTATGCATTCGTCCTATATTTGATATAAATAACATACCCAGCTTGCGACAGAAAAGGCCCCTAAAACAGCTCCCATAATTTGGCGCAGGAGGGCTCAATCTTTAGATCCGTTTTCCTCCTGGAACGCGACCTGCTTGTTTTCTGTCCCTCCAGGTTTGATTGTCCACAATACAAGTACAGTATCAACTTTTCACACAAGTAAACTGTTTACTAAGACATATTTTGTCACATTCAACAGTTGGTGGGATGTATCGGCTACACTACTTCGCTCTCCAAACTGTCAATGCGCAATCTGGCTCGCTGAGATATTTTTTTTTCTCTTCAGACGATGCGTCACCTATGATGATGTCATTACGTTAGGATAAGTACAGTGTGGACACACTGTAACACTTGTGGCTGCGAATGTAACCTCCACCAGAACCGTTTACCTACATTTACATTTACATTTATGGCATTTAGCAGAAGCCTTTATCCAAAGCGACTTACAACAAATACATTTGTTTAAGTAAGTGAATCATCTATCCATCAGTCATCATAAGATAAAGTAATCAATGCTCAGACCAGGGGCCATAGGCAGTCACAATGGTAGAAGGATTTTTGTTGTTGTTGTTATTAACAGGAGAGAAACTTGTACAGGGGGGTAGTGGGGGTGACGAGGTATTTAGGGTTAGGGTTAGGATTAGTACAGGGGGTAGTGGGGGTGAAGAGGTCTTTAGGAGGGACTGTTAAGATGTAGCCTGAAGAGATGGGTCTTCAATCTACGGCGGAAGATTGGTAGTGACTCTGACTACGGAAACATTGTAGCTGTCTGTTGAATTTGAGTAAAAGTTAGATTGTGTAACTGATGGAAGAGCAAGCGTTATGACATTGGATTACAATAACACATATGTTGTAGTTTTGAGTTTATTTAACGAAGAACTTAAATAAATCACAGACAAAAACGACAACTTCCAAAGTTTCCTTTGAGCAGCAGTCTGATGTAGACTCATCTGTTCTACAGCACATATTGTCCAACATCTTGATGATAGTGAAAAGACACAGTGTTGCATTTAATGAAATATGCTCAATTTACCAAGTAAGAAATATAACAACAGACATATTTGTACATAAAGGAAACACATAGGCCGTGTGCCCCAAAATACAGGCTATTCATTGGTATGACATAAACATAGACCTCTTCACCCCCACTACCCGCCATACAAGTTTCTCTCCTGTTAATAAAAAAAAAAAAAAAATACCATTGTGACTGCCTATGGCCCCTGGTCTGAGCATTGATTACTTTATCTTATGATGACTGTTGGATAGATGATTCACTTACTTAAACAAATGTATTTGTTGTAAGTCACTTTGGATAAAGGCATCTGCTAAATGCCATAAATGTAAAAAATGTAAAATAAACTCCAAGAAACAAGGTAGATGCATAATCCATAGGTAGATGAGGCTAATGAGGAGGACTGATGCCACCTTGTGAAGGTTCTGCTGTATTGCACTTCCATAATACCCTGTGCACATAGCAGGATCAAGAGTGATGTCTCTGTAATATCGCAGGACAGCTCAGTCTCCTGGTCAACAGCTCCCTGGTGTGTCCACATTCACAACAACATCTTTGACCAGCTGAGGGCCCATACTCCTTCAAAACCTAATGCAAGAGAGGAGAAAAGTAATTAAAACAAACAGATCATTCCCATCCTACCGAGAAAGGCTTTATAAAACAACACCTTTTGCAAAAAGAAACGTAATTTCAGCAACCATTAGCTACAACTGTCCTGCAGGGCAATATGCAGTTCATGGCGAGGTCAGAAAACATGCCTACACACAGTGCTCACCTTCCTGTCTTGTGTATCCCTGTTCTCCTTATGTTCCAGTGCCCATGGTGAGAGGGTAGGGCTGGACGACTGCTCAAACTTGACTCCGGTTCCTCTGCTGTTTGCACTCTTGGCACCGCCGCCTCTATGGCCCCCTGTGTGGCTGGAGAGGGCAGCTGGGGCAGACCTGGACCCACTAACGGATGGAGGGGGGATGGAGGAGGCTAAGGTGGAGGTGGAGGTGGTGGTGGTGGTAGAGGAGAAGGGGGCTGTCTGAGGCCTGGGACCCCTCTGGCTGAGCCTCTTGTTCATGATGAAGGCGAAGGTCCTCTGCTCCTCGCTCAGCTGGCGCCTGCGAGTGAGCTGCTGCTGCTCCAGCCCCTTCAGGGTCTGCAGGGAGGGAACATGGGGGAGAGTGGGTGAGAGTCAGGGACATGGAGGAGAGTGGGTGAGAGTCAGGGACATGGGGGAGAGTGGGTGAGAGTCAGGGAAATGGGGGAGAGTGGGAGGGAGTCAGGGACATGGGGGAGGGTGGGTGAGAGTCAGGGACATGGGGGAGAGTGGGTGGGAGTCAGGGACATGGGGGAGAGTGGGTGGGAGTCAGGGACATGGGGGAGAGTGGGTGGAAGTCAGGAACATGGGGGAGAGTGGGTGGGAGTGAGGGACATGGGGGAGAGTGGGTGGGAGTCAGGGACATGGGGGGAGAGTGGGTGGAAGTCAGGGACATGGGGGAGAGTGGGTGGGAGTCAGGGACATGGGGGAGAGTGGGTGGAAGTCAGGGACATGGGGGAGAGTGGGTGGGAATGAGGGACATGGGGGAGAGTGGGTGGGAGTAAGGGACATTGGGGAGAGTGGGTGGAAGTCAGGGACATGGGGGAGAGTGGGTGGGAATGAGGGACATGGGGGAGAGTGGGTGGAAGTCAGGAACATGGTCACTAAATGGCAATGCTGGAATGGACAAAAGTGACAATATCATCAGAACTGTTGAGAACGTCATGAGCTTGTTCTTCATCTACTCTGAGCTTAAGGTTACTGTAATGATTAACACATTAGCATTTTTGGTGAGAACGTGTTGTACTTTCTGGCATGGCTAAATAGTGACGACCGAGCAAAGGATTGTAGTAAATTGAAGTAATGAAAGATTGGAATGTTTTTTATTGTTCTCATTCTTTGTTGGTCCTCTCTGGGACAGCACAAAATAAATCTAAAGGGACATAAATTACATTATTGGGGTTGTAAATGTGTGACTGGATTTCCCAGTTGCTATTTATCTCATTCCAGTCTCCATTTTGGGGACATTACGTTTGCCAATTGATTTGCACCTCTCACATCAAAGGATGTTCAGCTGAGAAAGAGTGTTTTCATCAGCCTTTGTGTTTTGACACAATGGAGTGCGGACTCTGTCGCTCTTTGAAAACAGGGGACAACTAAATTCCTTGTGCTGGGTTGCCAAACAAAAGTAAACTAGGCATGAGTTGTAAAATGTGTGAGTACTGTATTTTGGTGATTGTATGGTGTTTCTCTACACTTTGAGTGGACATACCACTAAATTGCTGTAAGCATTTCAATATATGAAAATAAAATAGGCATTGCAGTTGAGATTAGTACACATTGAAATGTTTGACTTTGATAAAAAATGTATGGCCTACAGTTGTATAATAATCAGTGGACACTCCTCCAAATATTCTGTTAATGTGTTGAGAAATTCAGATCGGTTCCTTAAGAAACCATCAAACAATGTGCGTCTGGTCAACCTGAAAATAAATAAGTCACTGCATAGGCAATTATTTACATAGTTAAGGGAGAACTTGCGTGACTGGAATGGTTAAAAGTCACGTGCTATTTCTTCTGTTCAATGAAAAGTGAATAGATTATGCAATCTCTGATGGCCATATTCAACCTACTAAAAATTAACATCATGTCAAGATGAAACATGCTAAACTAAATCTGAATAAATACATATACATTTCTGAATGAAGACACTTTAAAAGTAAAGTATAACATGTTATAACATGTTTTTAAAAGTGTACCTGTATTTACAAATACTCAGAATGAAGTAGCATATTTGTGGGGAGAAGACAATTGTTTCTTCCCAAATGGAAAAAAGCACTTTACCTTCATAAGTTGCTTCTGTTCTTTTATGAAATTATTGTTCACAGTTTGAGAAGCAGTCATCAAATCAGAGGCGCAGAGAGAATAAATCGGATCACTTCTGTACAGAACGGAGAGTGAGAAGGATGGATTGGCATCCATTTCGAATCCAAGCACAGTCAACCAGATTACTGAATTGAAATAAATAAAGTATATTCCAGGAGATGAAAGAGCAGCGCAGCGCTACACTTGTTGAGGCAGGCAGCCTGTCGGTGACCTCACCAGAAATCACCCTGCATAACACCATCCCCCCAAACATCACTACCACCTCCTTCATTGACAGGAGGACAAAGTGCGGGAGCAAAACAAATCTGCAAACGCAAAAGTAACGCATCATTTCATAAATAAACGCAAGAATACTTTATTTGTATTTTTTTAAGTTGGCTCCTTTAATTGTTTGGCGTTATAGTCTCAAATGGAATCATTCATCTTCTAAGGATAGGTGGTCCTATGTTGCAGCCCTTGTTTGTGTCCAATTGCACTACCTAGTGGACATTTTGGGTTAGTAAAGGTAATTTCTAAAAATGCAATATAATGGTGATCTCTCTCTCTCTCTCTCTCTCTCTCTCTCTCTCTCTCTCTCTCTCTCTCTCTCTCTCTCTCTCTCTTTCTCTTTCTCTTTCTCTTTCTCTTTCTCTTTCTCTTTCTCTTTCTCTTTCTCTCTCTCTCTCTCTCTCTCTCTCTCTCTCTCTCTCTCTCTCTCTCTCTCCAATAATTTAGGCCTGCCTGTCAAATGTGATAAAAACATATGAATGTAATAAGATCACCAACCTCATTGTAATGCAGTAATGCACACAACAGGGTCATAACTATAGAACACAATGCATGACAAAACCAGCATTAAACACATCTCACTAAATTCCAAAGAATACACATTGACTTGATGTTTTAGTTATGCCGTTTTAAAGCACAGACCTACCTAAAAAAAGACCTCTGCCAAAATGAGCAGTGAATTCTAAGAAATCCAAATAAGCGTTCAGAAAAATCATATTCTAACGTAAACTTCATCACATTTCTGATATACCATGAAATGTGGAGGCTGGCCAAGAACTGTTTGGATTAAATGTGTCTGCAGATGTTTGAATGGTCAAATATTGAACAACTACAGACAGTTTCTGCACATTATGCCAGGGTTTTTGTCTTTGCTCTGTATGTTTTTCTCAGTCTGTGAAAAATACACAGAGGGAGAGAAATGCGTCATATGATCTGTCCTATACAGAGAGAGTGTGAAGTCAGTGTTAAGGCTGCTTTGTGGGGTTTTGTTATTGTAACAGCAGATGTTTGGGTGCGTTTTCTGTTTCGCTGTATTGGTAGGCAAAAAATACATCCAACTTTGAGGAAAAGCCTATATTTAGAAAAGGGAGGAGAGTGGTGCTTTGTCTTTTGTGGACAGATGTGGCGAGGGGCTTTAGTAGGTTTCGAGCAGTGGTCATAGTCATATAACATCTTCACCACATTGGTGGTGCACTGTACCCCCTACCATGTTACTGTAAGTGGTTCTGTGAGACCTTGATGATGAAATACAAATTCAGTTCATTGATATTGTCTTTCTGCTGTGATTTCACAATGAGACATTGGTGGTCATGCATTTGTAAGAGCATTGTAACATATGTGCATGGTTACTTTTTAGGTGAACACTCAACATAAGATGGTGTCCTATTGGGGGTTTGTAGTGTTGAGTGCACAGAGGATTAGAGCAATACATCTTTTAGTACCCCCAGTACCCAAATGATGATCACACACACACACACACACACACACACACACACACACACACACACACACACACACACACACACACACACACACACACACACACACACACACAAAGGGTTATACTGTAACTGGTTTAAAAATTACCAAAAGACTAGTCAACTGTCTAATCATAAATGCGCAAACCCCAAAAAGGACATCCTAATGTAAAGTGTTACCCATTTCAGGAAACAAAGAGTCCAGAGTAACTACAGTCTACAGTATGTACTTGCTAACATGGTTATTATAGTTTTGTCTTTTTCATTAGTTTTATATCTATCTATTTTCAGGTTAGTTTAGTCTAAAGTCCTGTTTTTTTTATAATTAAGTCCTGTCTAAGTCCTGTTTTAGTTTCAGGGGGAAAAAGTATGTTTCAATTGAAGTGCTGTATGAATTGAGGACCTGTGCCTTTAAAGGGGCAATCTGGGATGTTCTAAATTAATGATATAGCCATTGATTCTTGAAGAACATGTATTATTATAACTTGCCTCATGAGCTTAATTCAACTGTCGTACACCATCAGAACCTAAAATATAAGCTTGTTTTACTCCATTGTTTGTAAACAATGTAAGTGTAAGCTAACACTGTATAGCTTCAAAACATGATTAAAACTATAATTTTTATCTCGTTGATGGTCACTCTTTATCATCTTTTGAACACGGACAACCCCCAAAAAACTACAAGAAAATTATGTTGGTTTTCATTCAACGTTATTTCTTTTTAGAAGTGTCAGTTCAGTTCTAATGTCAGTTTAGTTTGTGTTTCTTGGATGGGTTCAGTTTACAAATTGTGTGTTTTTTGTGAAAATGTTTTTTCATGACTAGTTTTAGTTTTAGTTTACTATAATAACGTTGCTTGCTAGTCATGTAGATACTTGCTATGAAGACGCCTGTCATCATATCTGCTTTTATCGTCATCATTCAGATAGCGGACATGCCCAAACATTTCCCCCTTCAACTGTAGTGCATTGGGTAAAATAAATATAGGGAGGATATATCACGACTTGTACAAACATGTACAAATGCACTGATTTCTACATTTGTCCGGGTTAAAACGAAGGCCTTTTTTCCCCCACAATACAACCAGTATTCAACTTTAGGCATACAGTACTGTACAGTAGAATTCACCTGAGTAGACCTCATTATTTTGCTCCCACATACAGTTATGGCAACAAAACACCATGTCAAAGAATAAAACATCATCCTAGTTAGACAAACACACACATAAACTCAACCACGACCCATCGTGCCACAATACACAGTATATGCCATTGCAGTCTAAACGGCCCACAAAAGCTATGAAAGGCTCTGAGCAGAGGGAGGGATAGGAAATGGGTAGCAGGAATGTGGAATTAGAACTATTTTTGATTCCTGTCCAGTAACTATTTACATTGCAGTCCACTGTCTGTGACATCAGAAGCCAGACTTTATAAATGAATGGACAGAGGCAGGCATTAATGGCATCACAGCTTTCCTGAGGAGACAGACAGAGACAGAGAAAGAGAGAGAGAGAACTGGCTAACCCCTTTCAATGGACAGAAGACACGCTATGCTCCTTGGTTCCTTGCTGTTGTGTACCTTCACTCAGGTGAGGGCTGACAACTCAATGTTTCCTCAAGAGTTACCATTTTCATTCGTTTTTTTTTCTTTCTCTAATTTATGTGCAACTCAAAGATTGCAACATTTGGGGGAGAAATGGCATTTCATGTCTGAGGGACATCATTGCATTTTAGCAGCACTTGTATTTACTGAGAACATACAGTAAAATAACACTGTAAGGTGGCACTGCCGAAGTTGCTCTAAAGAAAGTAGAACATTGTGGTCAAAGCTCACTGTTGGATGTTCTCATGAGCGGCTGGGTATTTGCACATGCTGAGGTTGAACTGTTCTGCAGTAAGAGGTAGAGTTTGACATTACATAACATGTGATGAATATGTATTTACCTTTGACTGGAGGAGGCTCCATCCCACAGAATGTTTCTGTCAATGCATTTGGTGTTGTATTTTGTCAGTTATGTACAGCAATAGTATACAGAAAATTCTCAAATCATGATGCCTAATGTTAAGGGGGATGCCTTCTGTAACCAACTAATCTATATATTTATGTGAGAAAATACAGTGCCCTCCATAAGTATTGGAAAGAGGAAGCATTTTGTCTTCTTTTAGCTCTATACTCCAACAGTTCGGATTTGATATCAAACAATTATTATGGGGTCAAAGTAGAGATTCTCAGCTTTAATTCAATGTTTTTTTCGGGGTTCACCATTTAGAAAGCACAACATTTTATGTTTAAAATACTCCCCCTATTTCAGGGCTCCAAGAGTATTGGAAAAAAATCATATAATGTCCAAATAAAGCACTCATGTTTAGTATTTGGTCGACAATCCTTTGCATACAATAACTGCCTGAAGTCTACGACCCATTGACCCCACCAGACACTGGGTATATCCAGGCCTGTACTGCAGCCATCTTCAGTTGTTTATTTTTAGGTATTTTTATCCTAAAATCTTATCATAGGAAATCAAATGCATGTGAAATTGAATTTAAATCTGAAGATTGACTTGGCTAGTCAAGAACTTTCCACTTTTTGGCCCCGAAAATCTCCCTAGCTGCTATGGAAGTATGTTTTGGGTCATTGTCTTTCTGTATGATGAAGCGCCATCCAATGAATTTGGAGGCATTTGCTTGTATTTGAGCAGACAAATGTTTCTGTACACTTCAGACGACACTATGCTGCTGCTGTCAGCATTAACATCATCAATTAAGACAAGTTAGCCAGTTCTTGTGGCAGCTACGACTATACATGTCCAAACCATAGCACCCCTTCCACCATGTTTCACAGATGAGGTGGTATGCTGTAAATCTTAGGCAGATTCTTTTTTCTCAAAACTTTCCTCTTGCAATCATTGATAAATGATAATATTAATCTTATCTATCCACAATACCTTTTCCAGACCTCTGCAGGCTTTTTAGGTACTTTTTAGCAAACTGTAACCTGACCATCCTTTTTGAGGAGAACTAGTGGTTTGAACCTTGCAGTGAAGCATCTGTAGTTCGGGTGGCGACGTATTCTGCGGATGGTAATCTCTCATTCACGCCTACCTCCTGGAAAGTGTTCCCGATCTGTGGGACAGTTGTTTTGGGGGTTTTCTTAATCATGGTGAGCATTCTTCAGTCATCCACTGTGGAAGTCTATCATGGCCTACCAGTCCGTTTGCGATTGCTGAGCTCACTAGTGCTTTTTTTTGTTTTTAATAATTTTTCAAATTGTTGATTTTGGCAGGTTTGGCTTTGTTTCAGATTATTCAGTCTAATAATGGCTTCCTTTACTTTCATTGACAAATGCAAAGCCTAGAATCAATACTAAACATTAGTATTTACTTACCAGAAACACTTATCAAGCCAATTGTCCCATTACTTTTGGGTACCCTAAAATAGGGGGACTATGCATAAAAAGTGTTTTTCTGAATGGTGAAACCAATATGTACACAAATATCATCAAATAAAAGCTCAGAATCTCTACTTTAACCTCATAGTAATTGTTTGATTTAAAATCCAAACTTTTCTGTAGAGCCAAAACAATAAAAAATGCTTTACTGTCCCATTACTGCATCAATATAGGTGACACTATGTGTGTTGATCCCTGTGCAATTTACATGAGGGAGCACAGGGACACCACACCACCCCTCTCATTTGAGTGCTTTGTCATACAATTGGCACATACAATTCCTAATTCAGCTTCATAAGAGCCTAAAATGTATTGCCGTCACGCAACATTCGCCCTCGAATAGAACAATAGAAAGAGGAAGTTCCGTGCAGTCATTGTGGGTCAAAGAAACAAATACACACAAAAGTACAGTTACAGTCACAATCATATGTCATTCATACTGTGGTTTATTCAACACATATATTCATGGCTGTTTCTATAGCATTGATTGCCTTGTTCTACTACCTGTACTATCAGTATCTGCACTACCTGTACATAAAATACTATGATGTTATTGGGTTCATCTTTACTGTTTACCTGGTATTTGCATGCTAGAGTTTATTCTGAACTACTAAATCAGGGGTGTCAAACTCGATTTGGTCGCGGGCCGCATTGGACCAAATGCAACCCTCCGTGGGCCAGAAAAAATAATACAACCTAAACAAATGTCCACTGCTGTGCTGCCCCATATTATTACAATAGTCAATAGCTCAATATCACAGTGTTACAGACGAATGCCTTGTTTTCAAGATGGGATCATCTGTGAGCATCTGAATGTTGGAGCTAAAAATAGAACAAAAAATAATTAACCAATATACTTAGGTCCATTACAAGCATTTTTGTATATTACATGTACCAAATACAATAAACAGCTGTAAGACATTATGTAAGCAATAGTTTCAGATTCATCTGAATTTCATTGGACCCCCGACGGGCCGCTTATTAGATTATTTAAACTCGATGTCTGTAAAGTCAACAAAAAGTGTAAACTCTTGATCTATATTTATAAACAGTTATGATGTTCTACTTGTGTACGTGACCTTCTGCATGTTCATCTGGCTCTTTTCTCCTGAACACAAAACCTCAACCTCAACCTACGCCTTTATCTGTATCTGTATCCCCTTACCTACATCATAAAACATTTTATACACACATTTGTAAATGTATAAATGTATAAAACAAATCATGTGAGGAATTAAACAAACTGACCCCCCCCCCACCCCCCTCCAAATGTTTCCTGCATATTCATACTCTGTTCATCAGACAAACAGCAGTCTGACACAGAACCCACTTCCTGTCACCTTTGTTAGAAATATTCATTAACACTTTCACCTGCTGCATCATAGGAGGGAGGCCTCGCAGATACCTTTGAGAATGTCTCTGTAAAAGTCCCTTACATCTCACACCTCAATACAAAACCCCATCTATGTATAGTATACAAGACGTGGAAACATTTAGCCATCCATCTGAACCCTCTCATCCAACAAAAGCCAGTAAGTTCATACAGTCTCACACAATAAAATGTTGCTTAAACTACAGTAGATAAAGCACACTGACATCTTTTTTTCCCCACACATCACACTGCTGTTCATCATTCTACTGTAAACCCAGGTGTGGTGCCAGCTGTGCGGCAGCCCATGCCACTGCCCCAGGCCCGTACCACGCTGTCCTCTGGGGGTGCCCCTAGTGCTGGATGGGTGCCGCTGCTGCCAGGTGTGTGCCAGGCAGGAGGGCGAAGCCTGCACAGAGAGGTACGTGTGTGACAGCCAGCGAGGCTTACAGTGTGACTACAGTGCCAGCTACCCCGGAGGTCCTGGAGAGTGTGTCAGTGAGTACATGTTTTTTCTATGGAGATACTCACATCAAATCACATCACATTACAATACAACACAATATACAATCCTCACATCTAAGTGGTATTGTATACGCTGTACTCTGCATATGACAAATAAAACTGAATTATTTCAAAGCATATCCATTGTGATGCTAATAACACTAATAAGAGGTATAAGGGAGTGGAGATTTGTGTTTTATAGACTCAAAACTATGACTGCAATTTAACAACAGTTGCACTAGTTAGTAAATGTGTGCTCCAAGTCTTCCACCACGAGTGAATATCCTATTTCATTCCATGGATGTAAATGTGGAGGAAATAACACAACCACTCAATGATTTTTTTTTCCAAGCTTCTGCTGATTTGTGGGTGGCTGTAAGTAGATAAAACGATCTTGTGTAAGGGACAGGTTTTCTAAACATTTATGGTTTGACAGTATCACTACAGGGAAGAATTAGAGTCACAGGTTATAGTTGTACACATCACTCACATCACTCCCCTCTCGTGGCACAATACAGGCTGTCTGCCTTTCTCACTTAACTGCTGCTGAGAGTTCTTCAACTCTCACCTCCCTCCTGTCCTGTTTGTGGTCAGGCCGGAACACGCTAGGCTGTGAACTCAATGGCATGCGCTTTGAGGAGGGCCAGACATTCCAGCCCTCGTGTGCACAGCTGTGCCACTGCCTGGGTGGCGGGGTGACCTGCGTTCCACTGTGCAGTGACGATCTCCATTTGCCTGCCGCCAACTGCCCCAACCCCCAGCTACTACGTCTGCCAGGGAGGTGCTGCAAGGAATGGGTCTGTGACAGCCTGGATAACAATATCTACCCTGACCCCTTGGCAGGTAGTAATGCACTATGTGGGTTGGGTAACACTTTCCATTACCTAGGTCTTATCCAGGATACCTTGATCAAATATGCAGTTGCATTGTACAGTGTATGTCATTACAGATAGTTAGATGTATTTACCAATATTAATTATATTCTCAAAGATAATGTCAAAAGGTGGGCACAAGTGCCACTACTTATGTGCAGGCGAGCGATTTACTGCATGTTTGCCAGGATGAAACATCTTGAGGTGCACAACACAGAGACATCTGGATGGTTTTTCAGCCATTTCCTATTGGACATAGAAGGCTCAGTTCAATCAAACCCACACTGCAGTGTTTACACACTACCTAGCATCCCATGGTCCAATAAAAATGGTTTTGGAGAGGTGACTGTAAAAGTATAAAGTAGACTCCCCTCACAGGTATGCTTCAATTTCCAGAGAAAGACATGTGTGCTGCACATGTGTGAGGAAGCAAAAGAGATACAGCATAAACATTGCTTTAGGTAAAGCAAAGCAGTCAAGACCACAAAAACCTCCCAGTTTGTTACTAAAATCCATTCATTTAGAATATCATGTTCAATGAATAATAGAGGTTTTCAAATGCAATGCAATTCAATACAATGAAATCAGATAAAAAAAAATCCTGTGTCTGTTATGAAGTTCCAGTGGAGAGAACAGAGAGGCTGAGGCAGGAGTTTGGTGCAGGTCACTCTCAGGCCCTGAGCTCCAACTGTATAGAGCAGAGCACAGACTGGAGCCCCTGCTCCCGCAGCTGTGGCCCAGGTGTCTCCACCCACACCTCAAACAAGAACTGGGCCTGCCGCCCTCAGACCCAGACCAGACTGTGCCAGGTCAGGCCATGCCAGGTCGTGGTGCTCCGCAGGCCACAGGCGGTGAGTGAGAAGAAAACCTTTCTTTACCTCTTAAACTCTCCGGTTTGTTCTCAAACACACTCTTACTGCTCAAACACTGGCAGGCGATGCTGTTTTTGAGGTCCTTTTAGTTCAGGGAGGGTGGAGTGGTAGTCTAGGTGGGTGGAGTTACAGTTACTGTTGGTGCGTTACAATCTATTTGCCAATCAATTATGTGTTACAGTGTTTCTTATTTTATAAATAAAAGATACAGAGAAGAATGGCTTTATACTGTATGAGTAAATAATATGGCCAGCCCTCTCAAATAGAAAAATAAATGATGGTTTAATGCATAATCACCATAGCCACTGTGGGCGCGTTTTGATGTCCACATTTGGAATTTAAAAATATCTGTCAAATGATGGGATTATCTTTAATCCTGCCATTGTGCATTGCAGGGTACTACAGGTGCCTGTGAGAGCAGCTACAGGTCTCCCGTGCCCATTCGTCTGGAGTTCCAGGGCTGCCTGAGCACCCGGGCCTACAGACCCTTGTTCTGTGGCCTTCTGTGCCCAGACGGCCGCTGCTGCAGCCCCTACCGGACCAGAACTGTCCGCATGGTCTTCCTCTGCCCCCAGGGCAGGATGACCCAGCATCAGGTCATGATGATTGAGTCCTGCTCCTGCCACCACAACAACTGTCCCCAGTCACCACCCACCGCCTCCAGGAGAGCCCTGCCCTGGTTGTAGAGTTGAGGACGCGGAAGGACGAGATGGGAGATGGACAGGTCCTGTTCAAGAAGATAATAGACGACTGAATCTGAGTCGAAGGGTTGGATCAATCAAACCTGCATTGCAGATAAATCACACAGCCCCTGTGCTGTGAGATAACATAATTTCATGAAAAGCAAAAATGTTTTCATTTTTTATTTCACACAGTTCAAATGGTCAAATTCATTGTGTCACTTACAATACACATTGCTTTGTTGTATCATTATTCTTTCAGCAGTGCATGTTTGATTGAATTCCAAGCTATATTTGACCCTGATTACTGTAAATTTGCATTACTGTAAACCTCCAAGGTTTGTACAAAAGTGTTCCAAAATGACAGTTCTCAATGAAGGTTATAAAAAGTTGTTTTCATAGTAACTTAAAATATGATTGGAGGTCTCTTATCAGCTGCACATGTTTTTTTTTCGGATACAGTGTGGCCAAGGAAAAAAGTCAGTATATTGCTAAGTGATCATACAAATATCTGTGCGTGTGTGTGCGTGTGCGTGTGTGCGTGTGTGTGTGTGTGTGTGTATGTGTGTATGTGAGTGTTGCTTTGTTTATGTATGAACTATGACTAAAGGAGGGTTCTGTTTGGTGCGTGGAGCCAGTTCAAATAAGTACTTCAAGACTGTATGTGTGACCTTTGGTCTGTTTGCCAGCCTATCTGACAGTCATAATTTATATGTAATGCATCAATAAGTAGACCTGCATATGTTTTTGTAAATTAGTATTCATATGAATTAAAAACCAATCACTAATGAAATGTTCTGAAATTATAGTCTCTGTTAAGTAACAACAGGCAGCGATGCAGTTTAATTCAAGGCGTACATTACATACTGTACATCGCATGCATACACATTAGGGCTTATGGTTTTCTCAGTTACAAGCTACACAGGCTATACTGTACCTTTTGAATATGTAATAGTTCCAAAAACTGTAGATTACATTTAATACATTTAGTTTAAGGAAGTGGGGTGGGCGTATAATCTTGGTTTCGCATTGGTCACTATGCTCCATGCTTGGGAACCGCTGGGGATTATATTTGTGGGCATGAAAGTTTGATTTAAATCGAGCACTTGTCGCCATCGACTCATATTATTCTGCTACAGGACTTCGAGCATAGTTTGGTGTATCAACGTCGTGGTTACCAAAGAGAAAGACAGAGAGAAAATGTCAGAGGACCGCGCTCTGAACAATACTGCATGTGAGAGAATAAACCTGCCATTCACGCACACATTTTTGCCTGCGGTGTACGTGATTGTGTTCGTCGTGGGAACTTTTGCCAATTTCTGGGGGTTAAAGACTGTCTTCACAGCATGGAAAAAAATGGGAAATATAAACATATTTATTCTCAACCTTGGAATAGCTGATTTATTGTACTTATTTACTTTGCCCCTTTTGATCGTTTATTACGCAAAGAACAGTAAATGGATCTTTGGACAAACAATGTGTAAAATCACCAGATTTTGCTTCAATTTAAATCTCTACGGTAGTATCGGATTTCTGACCTGCATCAGCATCTACAGGTATCTCGGCATCGTACACCCAATGAAGGTGTTGGGAAAAATCAACACTCGCCACTCCGTGGCAATAAGTTGTCTTGTTTGGATTTTGGTTTTCATTCAGATACTTCCCGATATGTTCTTTGACAAGACAGACAAGACAGCGCCAAATTCCTCAGATTGGTGCTATGATACTACCGCTGACTACTTTATTAAGGAGTACTTTCCATATAGCATTGGCTGGACCATCACTGGATTCTTTATACCGCTGCTCATCATTTTAGCCTGCTATGGGCACATTGTAGTGGTCCTGGTCACCAAAGCCAACGTCAAAACTCTGTTGAAACAACGGTGTCTAAACCTTGTCATCGTTTTGACGGGAATATTCTCAATTTGCTTCATCCCTTATCATGTCTTGAGAAATCTAAATTTGAAGACAAGGATTGAAAAAATGGAAGGAAGGTGCCATGCAAGCTTCGATGACATCTATTTCGCTCATCAAATCAGCCGAGGTCTGGCTTGCCTGAATAGCGCCATAAATCCATTAATCTATTTAGTTGGGAACGATGATTTCCTAATGCGCTTCCACAATATCAGGCAACGAGTCAGATTGTCTCTTGTTCACTGGACTGGTAATGTTATCTACCGCAAACCACCAGAGTCGGATCCAACCGAAATACAACCAGCAGGTGACGAACTGGTAAAATTGTAACTTTCTGCACTGCTTTAAGAGGCCTGTGGCGCCTCGTTGACTGTATGCTAATGTATTTCAGCTTTTCAATGAAACCATTATTGTATCATAGGCGTGTATGTAAATATGCTGTACTTTGCACTCTAAATCTTTCTCAAAGTATTTTTCGTCATTGTATTAAGGAATAATTGATATTCTGTGAGCGTGCATATTCTGTGAGTGTGCATGTTATTGACGAACTGTTACAGGTATTTTCTTTATTTCACAATAGCAATGTTATTGCTTTGTTGGTGACAGGATAATAAAGGTTTATTGCAAAAGGTATTTTGGACGATCTTACCTTCATATAATGTCACTGGTGTATTTCATGTTACAGTAGCTCCTCACAAACATTCATGTCCTTGCAGATGGAACTCAAGGTTTGTACTGATCACCTTATAGGGACAATAATACCTCAAGGTGTGTAAACAGTTAATTAGTGTCAATGACTACTGGAGGAGTAAAAGAAGTCGACTGAAAATATCCAGAACTAAACTAAATACAAGTCTCTCTCCTCTTGGCAGACACAGAAAAACATTCTGTGATCATTATCCTAAAGCAAGAGAGACTGTTTGACTTGCCAGGATGATAACAATTTATACTCTGGCATAAATAACTTTAATTTCAGAACAGCTGTTAAAAACAAAGTACACCAACAAGGGTGGGCTATGTGCAAGTCACACTCAAAATTAATCATATAGTCTACTCATGGTGAAGTTAACTTTTAGGATTAGGATTATTGCTAGATGTGATGTTACATTTGGGCTACCACCACCTCAAAATCAAATCAAACTTGATTTATCATATACATAGAATACAGCCATAGACGATGCAATGAAATGTTTAGAGCAAGCTGGCTCCTCAACAATGCAGCAAACAACAATCAAACAATCAACAATGCAGTACAATATAATAATAATAATAATAATAATAATAATAATAATAATAATAAAACAAATGACATAAGGTGTCAAGGTGTATAGGAGCAATATTGGGCAGTAGCAATAGTAGTGGCATAGGAGTTCAAATGTGCAATGTCAATTGAGAATGAGAGTAAATTCATTCCAAAATATCAGGATGAAACCTGATTGAAGAAAAGGATATTTATGCTCAAATACTTTTTCATATTTCTGAAGAGAAGAGGTCTTATTTTCCAGTAGGTCAAGCATGATATTTCTCTCCCCTCTGTTACCTTCACAGACTACTGAGAGAATTCCTGAGGAAGCCGACACTGGCATTTGTGCCTATCCAACTGGGTGACTGAAAACAGAGCCAACATACTGTAGGGCTCTCATTAAATATGTTCAGTTCTACTTTATAACTGACTTATTCATTCATTTATATTGTTGCCATCAAAACTATATTTATCAACCAATTGCACTTTGATCCAAGTTATCGGTTCATAATGGATGCCTCTTCATCCTGAAACTTGCTTCAACATATTTAAAAGTTAGATAAGCTTGTGTTCTTGATCAACGAAAATGTTGCAGCTATTAGCTGCATTGCTAGCACGTGTCTTGTATGTATCTTCGTGGGTCTTACCTGGTTAAATAAATAAATATAAATAAATGAGCTCAACTGTCACAAATAAATTAGCTCAAATTATTTATAGTCAACAGATAATTTCAGTTTCAGATAACTGTCTAACTTTGAAACTGGGAATCTCTTCCAACCTGCAACACATGCAGCCATGCTTTCATTTTTTTTTTTTTAACCTTGGCCTGTCCAAACATTTGTAGAAGCCTAACCATAATGAACCTAACTTCATAACAAGACTTCTCATGGCCACCGGTGTGTTGGCCATGGAAGACAAGGGAAACTCCAAACGCCTGCCCATCCCTGTCTGAGGGAACTTTTATTTTATTCCTTGACTCAGAGTCGCCTCAGACAGGGATGAGGGATTACATACCTTGCTCAAACTGAAAGTCAAGCTTGTAGAAACTGAAGTGAAAATGGCCTCTTTTACAAGAACAGATCACTTGATACAAAACAATCTATGTACCTCTGAACTTGTGCTTCTGGGCAATGGAAAATAATCTGGGAAAAACAATAGTGAAAATAAATTAATCACCCAAAGCAATGGAGGTAACAGGAAGGTAGGGGTGTGTTGCTGACTGAAGAGGGAAACACAATATATGTTGATACACCGTCATATCCTTTGCCCTGTACTGCTCTGGCTTTAAGTCAATGACATTTGTCTGACCTGTGCAGACTGGACAGCAGGATCTTCAGGATCATTAACCGTAATTAATGTGGAATCTATGGCACACTTCCTCTCTGGTTTGCATTCTGGCCCATGACTCCAGTATAAACAAGAATACAGAGGAAGGAGGAGAAGGATATGGGCGTGTATGGGAGAGCCAAGAAGTCGTCTGGTGTGAGTAGTGCACTGAGGCTGGACCCATAACTGCGCTGGAAATTAGCTGGACAAACCTCAGCACCACAATACCTTCCATAATGCCTTACTTACCTTATTCAAAGGAAAAACACACAAGTTTATTGAACAGAGACAGTGAAAATGTGAAGGGTCAGGAAGGAGAGTGTGTAATACTGTACATGATCTGAAGGCAGCGGCATCAACCATTAGACCGCCCCCCCCCTCTAAGGATAATGGTTTCACCCCCCCCCCCACCTCCCCAGACCACAGTACCCTCATCCTTGGGAAATAATTCAAACACATCCTGCATACGTTGTGATGCAACAAGAATAGGGGTAAGAATGGGTGTGTTTAGCCTTAAACATACTGTGGGTGCATTAGAGAAAACATTCTCATGTTTGCACACCCAACTTCCAGAAAGTTGATTGCACAATACTGAGGGCACTCTGAGGG
Source organism: Argentina silus (assembly GCF_951799395.1). Lineage (NCBI taxonomy): Eukaryota > Metazoa > Chordata > Actinopteri > Argentiniformes > Argentinidae > Argentina > Argentina silus. The sequence continues at coordinate 12,827,345 of NC_139658.1, read as the reverse complement.
CAGTCTTTTTTTTCTTCTTTTCTCAACAGGACTCATTCACACTATACCCAATATCAGAAATTTGGCAACAACTGAAAGCGAATTCATTAATCATTGAGTGGGTGGCCCGATATTAAATTGTTTTGTCTAAGCCTTTTTGTAGATGTCTCCAATTATAAATATTTGCATTTTCCATTTGTCAAGAGAAAGGCAATCCCTAATACACACTTGTTCTCTCCTACTCTCTTTCTTACACACACACACACACACACACACACACACACACACACACACACACACACACACACACACACACACACACATACACACACACACACACACACATCTGATACTGTAAACACAGTTTGTTAAGTTAAAGATTGCTGGGTTTGTGAATAATAATATGCATATCAGACCATATTCTCAAAGCCATTCAAACCACCAAACCGCTGCACTCAAATGCAAAAATCTTGTTTTTTATTAGAATTATAGAAAATGTAAAATGTCTTTTATTTCATATAGCTATGCATTAACAGCAACACACTACCAGAGAAACAGCCTCCTCTTTCTCTCCCGGCTCTCCATGGACCCCGCAGTGGTTCTAAGGATAATGGTTTCATTCCAGTGACCATAGACCTGGCAACAGGCATCTGCCCTCTTGACCGTGAACTCATAACACCTCTCAGGCATCAGGTTGCTGATCTGAACGTAGTAGGAGGTACAGGTGACCATTCCCAGGTGGCCCCCTTCCTCCGCGTTGGACGGCTGGAGGAGCTTGTAGCAGATCTCAAACCGCTCCCCAGGCTCCTGCGGCTCCGGCCCCATGATTAGCCAGTGCAGCTTGGCGCTGTGCCCCAACGCCTCTGAGTGCATCTTGTCAAACACCACAGGCATCTTGATAGTCAGCGACAGCTGAATTTGGGGCATCTTGGTGTTGCCAGTCTGGGAGATGAGCCGGTGCTTGGGGTGCAGCTTACCGGGCCCCAGCATAGAGTCAAAGTCCAGCAGGGCCTTGTTGAGCTGCACCACCTTTCGTCGCAAGGGAGCATCCTCCTGGGCGAGGGAGGCCAGATCGAACTGGTCGGCTGTGGACTCCAGCATGGCCTCCAGCTCCTCCTTGCCTTTAAAGATCTGCTCGCAGAGCTCCTCCAAGAGGCTCAGCTGGATCTTCACCTGGCTGGTGCCCAGCTTCTTCATGCGCTCAAACTTCCAGGGGTCTATGAGGTGGAGGATGGTGGAGGGGGACAGGTAGCTCTGCTGCTGCTGCGGTTGTGGCTGCTGTTGCTGCAGCTCCTGAGCCAAGGAAGACAAGTCCGGCTGCTGGACCTCCAGGTAGTAGGAGCACTTCTGGAGGAGCTCCAGACGGTTCATACGGGCCTTGAGGGCGCAGGGGGACAGGTTGGAGGAGAGTAGCTGCAGGATTTGGTAGCGGAGGTCCATGAAGGTGCTCCACAAGTCGTTGGACACTTGGGGGTTGTCTCCTGTCTGGCCAATGCTGCCACAGTGTGTCTTCATGGGGTGCTGCTGCTCACTGATGTCAGCGCTTGGGGGGGTCACCTTCATTCTTTTCATGTTAACTGCAAAGTAATGCATACACTATGTTGAAAACTTCTGTATCTATTTTTCAGGCTAACTGTCTCCTCTCAGATAAGCCTGCATTTAACATAATAATATACACTCACTGAACACTTTATTAGGAACACCTGTACACCTTCTCATGGTGGAGTTGGTGTAATGGTATGGGGAATGTATTCTTTGGGCCCGTTAATACCAACCAATCATCGCTTGAATGCCACAGCCTATTTGAGTATTGTTGCTGACTATGTGCATCCCTTCATGGTCACAATTTACCCATCTTCAAATGGCTACAAAGCAAAAGTCGTCTCAAAATGGTTTCATGAACATGACAATGAGTTCAGTGTTCTTCAGTGGCCATCCCAGTCACCGGATCTGAATCCAATAGAACACCTTTGGGATGTGGTAGAATGGGAGATTCATAGCTTGAAAGTGCACCTGAAAAATCTGCGTGATGCAATCATGTCATCATGGACCAGAATCTCAAAGGAATGTTTCCAACATCTTGTAGAATCAATGCCACAAAGAATTTAGGCTGTTTTGAGAGCAAAGGGAGGCCCTACCCAGTAATAGTATAGTGTTCCTAATAAAGTGTTGAGTGTAATAATAATACACTTCATTAATATAGCACATTTTTAAAACAGATATGCAAATAAAAAACAAAAATATAAGTAGAAAACAGTAAAACACAACACATTAAAAGGAATAAGGGCAGCATCAATTAAAGGCTAGTCTACAAAAATGAGTTTTAAGAAGAGACAATACAGATATTGCTAGCCTAATATACTCAGGCAAGTCATTCCAGTGTCTAGGGGCCCTAAGGGTAAAGGCACGGCCACATTTTGTCTTCCGTCTAGACTCCGGATTGGCCAGAAGGGCCCTGCCTGAGGATCTTAGGCTGCACTGAGGCTTAAAAGTTATCAGTAAAATCTTAAAATAAATTCTAAAATTAACAGGTAACCAGTGTAAAGAGGCTAAAATTGGGGTGATATGGTCTCTTTTCCTAGTTCTGGTTAAAAGCCTAGCTGCTGCATTTTGGACTGTCTGTAACTGTGAGAGGGACATTTTACTGATGGAAGAATAGAGGGAGTTGCAATAATCGAAACAAGATGACTTTTTGAGATGACTTTTTCTAGATAGGCGAATGACAAGAAAGGCTGTATTTTGGAAATGTTTCTCAACTGATAAAAAGATGACTATACAACTGTTTTGATTTGTTTCTCGCAATTGAGGTCAGCATCAAAAATTGCATGGCAGACAGCTAAGACTGTCCTGTGTTGGTATTGTGGAGCTAGGAGGGCCAAATATGACTACCTCAGATTTACTATCATTCAATTGGAAAGAGTTCTGGGACATCCAACATCTAATATCTTCCAAGCAATCATTAAGAGAAGCTAGGAGGATTTTTTTGTGTGATACAATCTTGTTTTCATCTGATACAGGAACAAATTAATCCATTTTTGCCCCCTTGCCTCCTCCTCCTTTATCTGAGAGTGTCATCTGAAGATTACTTTCTTGGGCGCAGCTGCTAACTGTTGTGCTATGTTAATTCTTTTTTGGTCAGACTTTGGTCAGACTTGGAAGGCAGACAAGCAACACTCTGTCAGCACACTGAAAGTAAAAACAGCTGAGGTAAACACAATGTTAGCTGAGGTGATGCAATATTAGGGAGGAGTGCAGATAGAATACATTTCATTTTTTTATGAATCATCAGTGGCATCACGTGTGTTGGCATGTTTCATTTCTAAGACATTGGCAAGCTCCCATGTGTTGGGTGTGGAATGTTGAGTGAGTGAAAGGTCAGATACACTATCTCAGTAAACTTTGAGATAAAGGTTATGCTAGTTAAAGGTTTACCATTCTTACAATAAAAACACTCGCTACAATATACAAAACTGAAAGTACGTTGAAAAATATTTGGCTATAATTTTGCTGATTTGTACTCCAATATGGGCCTATTGTTACAACAATATGTTGTTCTCACATGTCCACACTGACACATATCCACACAGTCATCAATGGCCTAATGATCAGGTTTTCTTTTTTTTTTCATGAAACATTCGGCCACTGAAATACATTCCCATCTCCAATAAGCCTACTGAGAATGGAGGAAATCTCTAACAGAAAGGTAAAATGCTTATTGAAGATAACCAAACCCCTTTTTAAAACTAAAAAAAAAAATGTATTCCCCTTAAGTTTGATACCTTACGGTTTTTGCTCAACATTGTTTGACATGCATGCATAGCTTGTTACCTGCTCCTTCTAGTGCATACAGTCTGCCATCACGTATAGTTTTAAAACATCTGACATCCAGATTTTTTGTTTTTATATCTGTTGTCAGATTTACCATGACTACGAGCTGAAGGTGTGAGGTCATAATCGCCTACATTTGGGGCAAAGTCGCATTCTACTGATGATGCGTGGTGAACCGGGACAAAAAGGTTTAATTTACACTGGGCATTAACATCCGACATCATATCGGATGTATTTACACACTTCAATATGCCTTAAAATATTTGTAAAGATGTTGTAAAATGTGTGCAGTTAATAGAAAATTGTGCGATTTTAATGGAATGCTCAACAGTTATCAATTCGACTGGCCTTAACACATTTCCAGAGTCCCAACCAATTGCGCGTGTAGTCCATCAAATAATACCCTACTTTCTTGAGAATATTATGACTGAAACGTCTCTCAACGAAGCAGCATAGAAACTCGAAATGGGAAGTCATTCAACAATCTCATGCGGACAATATACAGCGTTCGAAAATATAACGTATAGTCAAATGGATAGGTGTGTAATGGCAGGCGTGTAATGGCCAGGTGTGTCATTTTGACGGGGGAGAAATTCAATAGTCGGCAGGTGGACAGTGACTGCACCATCTATGGACGACCACCACGAGGCAGTATAAAACCACTATCAATCTGACCCACTGATTTTAACCAACATTGATATAACAGCTAAAACTGCCTAATATTCAAATTTGAGCCCCAGCTATTGATTTTAAGCGTCTGTTCATTATAGCTACCACACAATGGGCAAATAAATATGGTTAGGTAAACCTTATGTATGAAACAAAAGACTTTCCAAACCATGTGAGTCCATGATTCACTAATTTGATTAAATTTATGACAAACTAATGAATAAAATCCTTATTTCGAGGAATGGCCTTTTCTTGATCAGGTCCTAAATCAAAAGTTTAACTGCATTTGAATTGGAAATATTTTTAACAGAAAATTAATCTGTCAAAGGAGAGAGAAGAAAAGCATTAGAACAATGTATTTCTAACCACAGTGATAAGGTAATGTAACATCATTGACCATGATATAGTCCAGTTTATTTATTTTTAAAGTGCTTCTATAAGGTTAAGTGCACTAATCTGACTTCATTTATGTATTTACATATCATGAACATATTTACATATGCAAATATTGATATGGTGATCATGCAAAATTCCTTGTTATGGGCAGCATTGTCCACAAGATATAAGATAATCAATCACCTCTGGAATTCATTGACATTAATGAAAATGCCAACTCAGTGAATACATAAAATCTCAACCCACACAGGCAGACCACATCTATATTTCAAAGCTATTTTAAAGATCAGTTATTATGACTCATTCATTTCTAAACTCAAACTCATGTACTTTTATTTGTGCTAGTGTTAAAGTAACCGTCTCTTGTTCCAAAAAATTCACTTCAGATTGATGGGGATTAAGTTCTCTTTCTACACTTGTCATGGTGGCTGTGTGGTTTTACCTGTAAAAACACAGAGGAGGGCAGATCCTCTTTCACATATGATGCAAGTTTCCCCTGAAATGTGTCTCACCATTGCTAGAAGTTACAGCACAATGATCACATAGTCATAAGGGAAATCAGACAGTCAGCAAAACTACACCACCTAAACTACACCACCTAAACTACACCACCAAAACTACACCACCTAAACTACACCACCTAAACTACACCACCAAAACTACACCACCTAAACTACACCACCTAAACTACACCACCTAAACAAGAGTGCCTTATGAATGCATCATTATATTTTTCAATCTTCAAAAGAAGATTTGAATCAGAGTTAGCAGAGCCTTAGATCAGACGTACTCAGATTCAATCAGGAGGACGACCTCAACCTCAAATGATTTCAAATAGGTTTAACTGTGAAATGAGTTCAGTAACCGTCTCTTGTTCCAAAAAAATCACTTCAGATTGATGGGGATTAAGTTCTCTTTCTACACTTGTCATGGTGGCTGTGTGGTTTTACCTGTAAAAACACAGGGGAGGGCAGATCCTCTTTCACATATGATGCAAGTTTCCCCTGAAATGTGTCTCACCATTGCTAGAAGTTACAGCACAATGATCACATAGTCATAAGGGAAATCAGACAGTCAGCAAAACTACACCACCTAAACTACACCACCTAAACTACACCACCAAAACTACACCACCTAAACTACACCACCTAAACTACACCACCAAAACTACACCACCTAAACTACACCACCAAAACTACACCACCTAAACTACACCACCTAAACTACACCACCTAAACTACACCACCTAAACAAGAGTGCCTTATGAATGCATCATTATATTTTTCAATCTTCAAAAGAAGATTTGAATCAGAGTTAGCAGAGCCTTAGATCAGACGTACTCAGATTCAATCAGGAGGACGACCTCAACCTCAAATGATTTCAAATAGGTTTAACTGTGAAATGAGTTCAGTGAGCAATATCATACACTGATATTACTCACTGCGTTATCACTGCAAATTCAATGCATGATAACTTTATTTACAAAAGTTTGATTAATTCAGCATATAGCTTTTCTTTTTGCCGTAAAATATATATTCAATCCTGTTATTGGACGGTATGCACAATGTTTAAAATGTAGATCCGAGCTGCATGATTGACGCCTTAAGTCTTATGTCACCAGTGTTTTAGATGTTCAAATGACAACATCTCTGACAGCTTGCAAAGCTATATTTGGATGTATCATTACATAAGCTTTATTATATAATGTTATTATCACCACTCCACTTGGCAGCAGAGTTGTTTTGCTTAAATGTCTTGATCAATCTGATATATATCTAATAGATAATACATTGTATTTGACATCAAAGACAATTTAGAGTTATGTTTCTAACTTGTTTACATATGACAGAGAATGTAAATGTGACAGTGTATAGAAATACATTGCCACTAGGGGGCAGTGTTTCACATGTTTTTACACAGTTTTTCTTGGAAAACAAAGCCTCGGCTCTTTGTGTTTTCAGTTGTCCATCAGAGACAAAGACAATCTGTAATGAGCCTCACTCACCGATGGATGAAATATGATGGATGGATAGAATATACAATTTAATATGTGTGTTTGCAATGCTTGGCTCCTTGATACCTAGGTTTGTACCCAGGTTGAGTCATTAAAGTTAATATAAGTAATAGGAATGCGTCATAAAGTTTAAGCTGGGGTCAACTGTCTGGACATAGGCAGAGTCGTTTTCCATTAGTTGTTAATAGAGGAATAATGTTGAAATGCTGATGGTCCATCTTCTTAACTAAAGAATATCCTCCCTTGCCCTCGAGTGCTATTGTATTTGACTTTTGCAATTCTGTTGTTTACATAGACCTAACCTTTTGACCTTTTTGTGTCTGACGCACAAACTCTCCATCTTAGATGACCAAATAGGTAATGGCCGTGGGAATGCAACATCTGAATGCAAATTGGCCAGCTTGTTTTTGCTTGCCGTCACCTGTCCACTGTAACCTAAAAAAACTCTTTAAAAATGTTGTAGCTTATGCTTGCTAGGCCTCAACACTGGAGTTTCACAGACAGAGTTCAGACTGTTGCTTACTTCTTGTGTTTCAGCATTGACCATTCGCACTTCTCTCCCTTGGGTGACAGAATGTTCAATAATCTAATGTTATCTATGACCCTTTTGCTCAGGCAACAGAGCTATGTTTGCAGAGTCACAGAAAGAGATAATCCACAGGAGGTCAAATTAGTATTACAATTTAAATGGGGATTAACTCAAGAGCATTTAGTGGCCTTAACCTGGTTACACAATAATACACGTTGATTGTGCCAAATACCTTTTGTATGAGGTAAGCACCATTCAAGTGTGAATGGTATTAAGTATGAAATAATCATACGTTCTGTGACTTCATAATGCAGATACGTGTGTGAGTATGTGTGAGCTGTAACTCAATGCCCAAGTCTGGACCTAGCTTTGCTATGTATGTATAAGACATGCATATTTCTTTATGTCCATAGCAGTTTCTACATCATATCTGTCTGTATACATGTTGTTAACAATAGTAGTAGCTTGTATCAATGGAACAGCGGCCCTTTTTTCAGTGTCCAATGATCATTTACACACTCTTGACTTCAACAGGAAATTGAACCCTAACCCCGCCCAGTTGTTATAGGGCCAATGAGATACGGATTAACCTGGTTTCACTGGCAGGAGGAAGATAAACACTATGTGTGTCACTCTCTGTCTCTGGGGACAGGAAATACACAGGTGTTGTGGACAATAAGACAGGAAATCAGGGGTTATGTCCATTTCCTAGTGTTGCAACATCTGAGGCACCCAAATACACTTTCAAGCATGTCACACAACCCGAAAGACAAGGAGGTTACAGTTTTTCAGATTGATCATATGAGTAGTTTGATAGTGGACAGACATGTGGCGTGGCACATTTATCAGTTGGAATTACGGTCCATACACAAATGTACTGCATTTCCCAAGTAAAGGTCTTGTTAAACGATTATACAGGACAAGGCCAAAAATATGGTAATAAATATCAGAACTGGTCAAAAGGCAAAGTGGTATACAGCCTCTACAGCCTCACTCTCTCAAGCTGATACAATTAGCAGGATATTTCATAAAAGACCCGTTAAAAATGAGGCTCCTCACTTCCCCTAATAGACATATCCATGACATGTTTACTTCCTGGAATATAATCTGAGTGTGTGTCCAACACCACCAGCAGAGCTGCTGTTACAGCTGCAGACTGCAGTAAGAGGAAATTGAAAAGCTAAACACTGTGCACGAGAAGGCTTCAGTCACATGTTCTAGATTGACATGGTGGTGTTATGGCATGTTATGGATTTAGATGGCAGAAAGGAGGCCTGTAATTTGAAAGTTCAACTGGTTCAAAGCCAGAGGCAAGCAAACTGCACTGCTGGTGTTTATTTTGTTTTCATGGACAGGAGTAGTTTTGCATTAATTTCCAATGAGGAATAGCCTCTGGGGGGTAGTGGTTATAATGTTGTTAACACCTCCGAAACAGCATAAACATTTGCAAAGAACCTGCAATGCAGTTTACATTAAGTCTACAGTTGATTGAATTAGGGTCTTTGAGTGGCTGTTAGAGGTAACATAGGGGTAGCTTTGACGGTCGGTTGTGTGCCCCTGTAAACGAGTTGAGATGGTAAACTCACTCCTCAAGTTCAAATACCCCCACCCACACTGTAGAATTGCTAGCTTTTCAATAGCATAGCTGGTTAACATTGGGTATTTGAGGAGACGGTCACATGTGTTGGCAAGCCAGAGGTCACAAGTTCGAGACTCGGTGGGAGCAACTCCAGTTGTGGGGTTACTGTGTGCAACAACTTGCCATCTGTTTCATTGGTGCCTGTGACCCAGATACGTAGTAGGGCTTAGCTCCACAGCTGGGCATGATGTGGAGGGGTGAGTTTTGCCGAGTTGAGATGGTAAACTTGCTCCTCAAGTTCAAATACCCCCATCAGTGCTGTCCAATTGCTAGCTTTTTGATAGCATAGCTGGTTAAAATTGGGTATTTGAGGAGGCGGTCACATGTGTTGGCAAGTCAGAGGTCGCAAGTTTGAGACTCGGTCAGAGCAACTGGAATTGGCTACTGTTTGCAACCACTTGACGCTTGTTTCCAACCCTGCTCAAATAGGATTACTCTCCAAGTGCTGAGTCAGGTTTGTAAACCACAGAGGGAGGTGACGTGTTATGACACACCTAAATCTGTAACACATCTAACAGGTTTTAATAGTCCAATCTGTTGTGTTCATGGATTGGTGAATGTGTTACTGGTAGTCTTATGAATACTGAGAGGGGGGGGGGGGGTATTCTATAATGAACACATTAATATTAATGTATGTCTTTCAAACTAGCAACAATGTCAACTTTCAAAATAATTGCTTTATGTATTTAGTTTGGTGTCATTCTCCTTTAACATGTCCTTATATTGTGTCCTTTGGGTATTGATCTGGGTGGGGCATGCACAATACAGTACACTTACATAAGAGCCATTTAAAGCACCAGCTAACACAGCAACCAGCTAACACAGCAACCAGCTAACACAGCTAACGCTGCAAACAGCCATAATTAGGGTTAGGGTTAGGGTAAGGGTAAGGGTAAGGGTTAGGGTTAGGGTTAGGGAGTTGTTCTATTTCCTGACCAGACACAACTTTGGGCCCTTGTTGTATCAGTTACCTTCTCCGATTGAGCATTCCACAGACTTGTCCTACTACTCAAAACAGTGTTGATCTGTCAGCTGACATACCATCCCTCCCTCCTCCATACGATGAATGGTTGTTCAAACATGCCTGTTAACCCCTCCTCCATCCCCTATTCCCTAGATGCCACATCCACCCAGTCTTTGAGTGCATGCAGATACACACACACACACACACACACACACACACACACACACACACACACACACACACACACACACACACACACACACACACACACACACACACACACACACACACACACACACACACACACACAACCCTCCTTCCCAACATAGCCTTTCTCCCCTCACCCTCTCACCCTTCACAGACGACACCTCCCCCACACTGAGGAACACACATCTTGTCTATACATTCTCTTCCTGGTAACTGTCCCACCTCCCCTGTGCTGTGTTCCCCCTTTGGCTTATTTGTCAGTGGCTTACTGTAGGCCTACAAGTGTGTCTAGTCTTTTAAGTTCATACAGTACATACATGGCACCACCAGTTGGAACACCTGGTTTTGATTGCTCCAGTATAACAACAGCCTCCTTCAGCCCCCCAACTGAGTAGAGGGGGAGGAGTGTGGACTACAGCTTTTCTGGAATTGTGAAATTATCTCACCACTCTGGTACCCCTGCAAGAATAGACCAGGAAATTCTCTTGGGATCCTTCCAATCAGAAACAAGTATCCATATTATCATTGTTGACAATGCAGTCAATGCCTCTGTGTAATAAAGGGTTAGGGTTAGGGTTAGGGTTATCTGATATTTATTACTGCACATCTTAAAGTCAATAGACTATAGACTATGTTCATATGGGAGATAATGAGTCTTATGTATGGGGTAGTCAAAAATATATCTCCCCAGTGCATGTCATGCATGACTACAGTATGTGAACACAGGCATGTTTGCATTTCATTGTAGAGGTCAGCCTTTGTTTCCTGTGGTGGCCTGTTTGACCCTTTTATGGCTATGTTAAAGCTCTTAATGAGGCGGGGACTGTTTCTTAGACGACCCTCCCCTGGGGGGTCTAGTCTGTACTGGGGGGAGACGCACATAATTAGAAGGGGATCGAATGTGTGTGAGTATATCTGAGCACCAGCCTCCATGGTTTTGTTCACTGACAAGGTGCATAGACTTGTCAATATTTTATGTTCATGAAATCTACATGGATTGATGACCATATAGGCTACTGTATCACCTGTTCTCCTGAATGTTCTGGAAAAGAACCAACAAAAGAAAAAGATCTTTATTTTCATCATAAAAACAATTGTAGTAATAATGTATGTCTTGTTCTATACATCTTTGTAGATATAAAGGAAAAAGTGCAAAACAAGTTAAACACATTTCTTGTGGACAAAATGTGGAATTTGTTTTGTCCTCCAACCATTGTTTTTACAGTTGTATGTTTCACATCTTTTCGGTTGCCAAGATAATGTTTTTGTGACTGCTGGAGAGGGTTTTCTTCTTCCTGAAACAATAGAGGCAGTTATATGGGGTGTGTTTTTCCTCTTTTGTTCATGAAAACAGCTTTACCCAAGAGGGAACTCACCTGGCCTGATGTCTATCTTAGAATGTGTTCTGACATGTTATCCATCTTCTACATGAGGTAATCATGTTTGTTTTAATGAGAAGACTCCAATAATGTGTGATGTAAGTGGGCTTGACAGCTCTACTGACACCTTACAACATCTTTTTGAAATCCACAGATCTTATCCACCACTACCAATGATTCACTTCCCTCATGAGTGAGCTTTGAACATAAATGTGTGAGCTACTGATAAATCTTAAGTGTGCATTCAAATTAAAAGAGTGCAACGCTAAAGGTGCCAATGACTCTTATCTAATTTAGGAGTGAGCTATTGGCATTGGATGTTGTGTTTTGATAACTGATAAAGCTGTTTGTTGTGTAAAACCCACGTCATGGAGGTCACACACACACAAAGGTGCTTTAAGCTGGAAGGCCATTTCACATACCTGTTTGATAAAAGTAATCTGGAACAAAGCATGTTCTTCAATACAACAAGTATTTCATGAGAATCAACATTCAATACAATGAACCCTGAAGGAGACGGCTTCTCGTTGTAACAAAGGCATGGTTAGACAAGCACAGACAACAGCCAACAGCCATAATAGCCAATGCCAACATGCTTTAGTGAGAACATTGAGTTGGTTTATTGCATTCTCACTCCAGACCCACTACACACTTCCTATTCTCCTGGAGAGAACAAAACTCCTGATGAAAGAATTGGTGAAAGAAGACCCAAAGCAACGTTTATTTTGTTTTCATACTTTATTTGAAGAGAAAGCAAAGATGTACGATGCCAACAACACCAACACATTTCTTTACTGAAGTTAACAGCTCTAGTAAGCTAAGACCATAACAGTGACTTCCTTTGAAAAGAAAAACAATTCAACATCACAACAAGATTGAGTTTCCTCCTATAATCCCTTTGAGAACGATAAGAAGCAGAGAGGAAAAGAAACTGATCTAACCTGCTTCATTGCACAGTGTTTCAGAGTGAGGGATGGTTGCATAGAAGAGCGTTGTGTGTGAATGATCAAGGGAACTACAAAGACCTGACAGGGCTGCATCACCGGTGTTATCCACTGGAACATGGCATGATTGCCGAAGTAAAGGAACGTGAGATGAAAAGTGTGTCACTAACCACAAGTTAACCATACATTACTAACATCAGACACATCTGTGATAAACCAAAACCCAGCAGCAAGGAGGAGTCAGTTCTACGATACCAAATACAACTGAGACTAGTGGGATGTTTGGAGGCATTTACACTGTAACCCTGCCATGGCACTTCTCCATGGTCCACTACAAGACTTTAGATAGTCTAACGATTGCATTAAAATTGGTGTTTTTAAGGAACTATTAAAATAAACTATTCTAAAAATACTCAAACTAAAAAGGTAAATTATGTCAACATTGATTTTACAAAGGGAAGACTGAGGCCAGAAACTATTTTAACAGATGCTGCCCTCCCCTCAAATAGCTGGCCATTTTACACAGACAAGATTTTACTTTACCTCATTTACAGTTTGGGTTAGCTTGGCCTGGTCCCTTTCGTTGGCTCAAAACATAAAATTGGAACTTGAGCTAGCTTCCCTCTTAAAACACTGGTAAAAAGACCGGAAAAGAAACATGAGGTATATTTCTGACTAATGCAAAACAGATAAACCATAGAAACTGATGATTACTGTATTAGAAAGATAGTTTACTTTAATGTACTGTAAGCTTAAGCCAAATGTAAACATAACTAGCTGACAGGAACAAACAGCAAAAGACAAAATAAATCCAGTTATTCTTTCATAATTGAGATTAATAATTGGAGGTGAGATGACCCTTTCAAACTAATTCTTCGCTAAAGGAAAAAGGAAAAAACTAAAATACTGTTTAAATGGAACCGGCAACTCTTGATTTCAACAGCAACAAGATTAATAAGCTTCTACTCCGACCAGGGAACATCTGCAATACAATCTCTTGCCTTCACAAATATCAGAAAATCAAAACATACTGAATTGATGAAAGTCTGCAGATGTGCAGGAAAATATGAGGTAGTAATACAAAGGATGACCAGGATCAAGTCCTTAGGCCACTTGTGTGGCCAACTAGTGACTGTAAACCACAAGAGGGACTAGGGTAGGAAAAAACCTTTACCTGAACATGAAACTTGGAGAAACAGATGATAAAAATGATCATGCTTTGCAAAGTTGCAACTTTGGTTACATGTTAGTTTGTTCAATTGTAGCCATTTTGTATTCCAACTTTCCATAATTATGGTGTTCCAATGACAAACAATATTCCCAATAATAATGGTATGCAACAATTACTATTGAGGCATATAAAACTAGGCATTATTCAACGATGCCCGCAAATTTGACAAGAATGCAGTTTAGGGGCAACTTCGAGATAACAATTAAAAAAGAAAACTTTAGTGAAAAGTAAAATATGAACAATTCCCCATAACATCTTAAAAAAAACACCCAACAATATTACTGCAGTGTGATGGAAAAAACATCATTCACAAAATACATGAAAAACATCTAGGAGTCAATTTGAGTTTACATTTTTCTACACTTTCCCTTATACTCTTACTCATGATACTTTCTCTGGGAATTTAACCTACCATTGGAGCAGTTGAAGGATAACTGATTTCCATCTAACTTTCTCTTGCAATCCTCATAAATTCAGGAAGAAAAAAAGTCACCAGTATTCAGAATGGGTGATATCATTGTATTCAATCTCATTACATTTCAAAAAAGGGCACCCAATGGCTTTAAATGCACACATTTTCCAAAGGAAAACTAAATTAAAAGGACAATCTGTACTGAATTCAAAAATTAAAGTGTCAAATTAAAGAGGAAGATCAAATGGTAATCTCAATCACACTTTCAACTGATTAGCAATTGTAAGGCACAGGGGCGTGAAGAAAGAAAGCTCTCTCAAATTGTAGGCTTCTTGGGATTTAGATAATCTGTTTTGATTGGGGGGAACAAATGGGCATTGTCTATTTAGTTTTGGAGTTTCAGCACTAGCCAATTGGGGTTCAAATCAACAACCTGCTCACCATTCTAGGCTTAGCTTTAAGTAAAAGAAGAATCAATACAAGTTCAAGTGAAACTAGAGGGAAATCATTATGTAGCAGAATGAGTTCCCTCAATGGAGGATGGGGGCAAGATGGCAGGTGGGGTGTCAAGTGAAGCATGCAGACTTTATAGGGCAACAAGAGTCCCCAGGTGTTGAAAATATCAGGAACGCGTCTGGATACACAGCGCCACCGCCTAACTGTGTTCTGCATGAACAGGCAAGAAAACACAACACCACATTCAGTTCAACATACATGGCCATCCTACCAAGCAGCAGATATAATAAAACGTATATCAACAAATAGAGTATGTCACCATTATCTCATTATCGCTTAATTTCAGGCCAAGTAAAACATTCGCTGTATTAATATCGGTTGAGACCCATACTGTAAAGAAAAAAACAAAACTGTTCCGTCTGTGGTATCCGAATTGCAGTTGAGCTGAATGCCTTTGTCTTCACATTTATCATGACGCAAGTTTCACAGTCTTCAGAGGCTTAAGTCCCTTTCACCGATTCACTGGGTCCAGGAAAATTGAAAGAAGTATCTGTAGAAAGAAAGAAAAACAATAAATACATAATTCAAGTCAAGAGATCAGTGAAAAAAAAAAGAAAAGTTGATTGGTTTTTACTCAGCCCCAATATCACCAGTTGTGGTGGCATTACACAGACATTTCAAAATGGTTAAATAGCCTATGGATAATGTACGAATATTCACACGGCATGTGATATTTTCCTCACCCTGACCTTTTTAAATGGATTATGCTATAAAATGGGCTGTGATGAGGTCATGCAAGTTGATGTGTCTGTTGCGTAACCTTAATGCGTGGCTTAAGCTCAAATGGGTCAGCCTGACGCATCAAAACACAGAGGCTGTAGATACTGCAAAAAGAATCAGGCGTAAACAAACATGGAGGCCCATCCGGCTCCTCCACACTAGGGCCAGCTGAACGGGACCAACCACTATTAGCCACTCCCTGAGGGTCTCAACCATGATGTGTGTAACGTCATCAAGGAGAACTGAGTGAGTGTGTGTTCGTGAAAAACAGTTCTACGATGAGACCTGGCAGTCTTAGTTCTAATACTAATATGCTATATAAACCGAACTGGCATGGTTGCTTTTATAAGCTCTAAATAGGCCTATATGACTGAGATCATGAGACTGTCTCCCTTAAGATCTGCTGAGTCAATGCAGCAAGGCTACATTCTGCTGCAGTCCATTAAGAGGCTACGTAAAGTCAGAGTCATCTGCAGCAACCACTGCAGTGGGTCTGAGTCACAACCAACAGCTGACTGAACTCACTGATATATTACATATCAGCAAGACAAACTGTTCATCATCCTTTCATCACCCTCTTTGCATGGATACTTTAAATGGGATAAAGAGGGAGGATTGACTTTCCTGATATAACTGTACAGATTAAGGTAGTAGCAGCACAATATTGTACACACAGACAATAATCCTGCTTCTTTGTGTGACTGTCTTTACAGGGGACTGGGAAAACCAGGACTGAACTTGGTTTTGTAGTGACAGTAGCTTCATTGGGTCCCATTCAGGGGTTTCTACTGGGGTCACAGTCCTGGCTTCAATCAAACTGGGCAGACACAGTCGCTGAGTCTGGGGCCAGATAGACAGAGTTTGGGGGGTCCTGGAGTCCAATACACACAGGTCTAATATACTGGCCCATGTAATCCTTTTTTGGGGATAAAGGATGTTGCTTCACAAACCATTGAGGCAATTTAGCATTTAATATGTTCTGCTATAAACTACGATGTTTCCTTTTTGGAATGTGGTGGCAGTGGTGACCAGTGCAGTGCTGTACGCGGTGGTATGCTGGGGGGGCAGCATGAAGGAAGGTGACACCAAGAGGCTGAACAAGCTTATTAGGAAAGCTGGTTCTGTCCTCTGTGTACAAATCATGGACAATCCCTCCCATCCCCTACATGTCACTGTGGCAGAGCAGAGAAGCTCCATTAGCAACAGATGATTACAACCACATTGCACTGAGGAGCGCTGTAGGAGATCTTTTCTGCCTGCCACAATAAGACTGTACAACTCCTCCTCCGGCTGGCTCGATCGGGGTGATCAGAGTCAGGCTGGGGGGATGTTAAATCATACTGGACTGGGTTAGGGTTTGTTGTTGTTGTTCGTGATGTACTGTAACACCTTCATTTCCCCTCAGGGATCAATAAAGTACCTAGAAACCTACCTACTGCTGTTAACACTGAAGATGGCTAGGCTCCCAGTGGTAGATATGTGCTTAGTGATGCTGTCATTATTTCCCACAAACCTGTTATGTAACTGGTTTAAAGGAGGATTTGGGGGGGATTTATAAGCTCAACTCCCTGTTCATCGGGCTGACATGTTGTGATAACCATCGCTGTGTCACCACTGTTGTGACAGTGGGGAGCTTGTATTTAGGATCAACCGGGTGGATTCACCTTTTGTCTATCACACGCAGTCTAGGCCCTTTTCTTGCTACTGATAACAAGGCTCTGGTCCAGTTATGAGCACGCCTATAGAGGATATAGGCCTAGTACACACTGTCGTGCCGTTCAATGCCTTTCTCAAGGGAAATGTTATCTCCCCTGCAGTTTATGCGTTTCTTCTGTCCTAAATTCGGTTTACGATAACACTTTTCCAGACAGCACTGTTAAACAGCACTTATGGTGCCTCTGGTTGTAACTACATGCATGTTGCAAGACGTGTGTTCTTTCATAATAAAAAACATGTTATTCAATTATGTATTCATATTAGGGCTCTACAGTTCAAGAAAAGAATCACACTTTAGTTGACAAGTAATCCGGGGGAAAAACAGCATCAGATTTCTATAACAACTTCAGACCAAGGACAAGCTAGAGTACAGCTAGAATAAGTGACACATAGCCAAGTAAATAACAGTGTTGTTCCAATGAAGCTCCGTTCAAGCAATTGGCACCCTTTGTCCTAATCTATGGGAACGGCAATTCGCGCCATTGATTTGGAGGCCATCACTAATTGTTTAGACACCACTTTGGATTTCTTGTGTAAAAAAAACTCACCTCCTAAATTGCAAGGTGAAAAATAAGGTGAGAACATTTCCACATCAGATTAATCAACTAATAGGAAAGAATCTCTAACTGTTTAATCGACTGACAGCCCTAATATCCCTTTGCTGTAGCTCATGTTCTTTTATATAATCACAACACATCTCTACTGCAAGGTTTGAGGTCACAAAATCAATTTCTATCACTATAAAGACTGCTCAAAATCACACATTATTATTGGCTCAATTCAATGGCCTAAGATTAATTTCTATCACCTCTAATACCTTCATTAAGGTCAACCACATGGGGAAAATATGAGCAGCAGCAACAATGCTGTACATGGGCGTGTTAAGCTCATTTAGCTTGTGTAGATACACACGGTGTCATTATTAGAAAGAGAGAATGATTAATCCCTCACTAAGCCGATGTGTTTAAGTGCAGCAAGAGCAACAACAACAACAGCCGCCATGGCAGAAGTGCAGGGAGTGGAGCAGGGGATGGAGACGGGAGGGATGGGGTGGCTGGCCACTATGAGAGCATGAAGGGAGAGGGTCGCAAGGGGACTCTTATTGGGAGAAGAGCAACCAACTAACCCTCCTTTTACAAGACTCCCCTCCCCACACAAAGCTACCAGAGATGACCTCTTTATAGAATGACATTAAGATGCAAGTCTTAGGCAACAAGATCACAAGCAATAGTTCTCAATTAGAGTACATAACACAGCAGCATAAAACTGGCTATTTTAAAAGTGCAGAAAATACCACAAATATAACATTTAAGTGATGAACAAACAGAGCCTATGATCATCCACCCTACTTCTTCTAAACACAGGCATTTGACGGATGATGGACTCTTCCCTCAGGGCAAGGAAAGGGGAGGGGGTAGTTGCATAAGAGGTATCCCAGCATGCCTGGGGAGAAACACAGACAGCCCTTCACAGATTCAAGCAGGCAGACAGCGTGAGAGCAGCTGCAGCTGGAGAAATGCTGGGTCAGCCCGTGCACGCCATCAGTAAACGTGTGATGTCGACAGAGAGGAAAAAGGGAAGACGCTACCTGAGAATGAACCCCATTTGCTGTTGTCTAATAAGAACATCTGCAAATTGATTTCTATAGCCTTAAACCATACCACAGTGTTTCAGAGGATAGTGAGACAAAATCGTTACGATGATTCGGCAGTCCAAAGTCTCCTTTCCTGTCTTGGGTTATGTTTGCCTTGAACCCAACAACACATACTAGTAAGCACATTAAGGAAGAAGGAATTTGACAAAAGGAATGTCTAGCTGGGAGAGCTGTGGAGACCATAAATACACTGCAGGCCCTAAGGCAAAAATGCAAGCGCTGTAAAAGACAACTAATCAAAGCAAGGCAGGCTACAAAGTCCTTTTTTCTAGGGGAAGAACACTGTCTACTCCTCAAAACACAGCCACAAATGCTGAAGACAGCAGAATTAATTTGAAAGCAACTGAAGAGCAAAGAACAATTTGGAACGCGTCTATGAACTGGGGCTCTGATGAGAACATTCTGGCACCACCAATTCTGTGGTCTGATATCTAGGTCAATCACACATGCCTCTGCTGAGCCATTCAATGAATACCTTTCATTCTGTTAAAAAAAATAGTGACTTGAATAATAAACAAAAGTACATGAGACAAAACAACAGTCAGCATAAATCATAACCAACTCAAACAGACAACACACAAAATAACATCAAAAGGGTGAACGGAATAAGTACCTGGAAAAAGGTATTATTTCCACTCCGAGGGTCAAGCAGCACAGGTGACCTGGTCCATCCTGGTCTGCAGCTCGAAGGCGTCAGGCCGGTCCTGAGGATTGACCGCCAGCATGTCCTGCAAAAGCTTTTTCACTCCGTCGGACATGGAGGATCTGCGCTTCTGAGGGATGTTTAGTACCATCTTTGGGTTCTCTAGCAGCGCCTCGCCGACGGGCACGATGTCCGTGCCTTGCCTTACGTACGTACCGAGCAGCTCACGCTTGGACTCTGCATCAATGAAAGTGATCCTCTCCAGCATGGCCCATATGATGATGCCCAGAGCAAAGATGTCCGCCTTGGCGGTGTAGTGGCCCTCCCACACCTCGGGCGCCATGAAGAAGTCTGAGCCGCAAGCCGATGACAGCCAGAACTTGTTGACGTTGACAGCGTTTTTGTTCCGGTCTTGCCCTTCCTTGTCCTTCCCGGCGCCTCCCAAGCCAGCACATACCTTACTAAGACCGAAGTCAGCCACTTTGAGAACTGGTGTCCCCGACTTTTCGGAGATGAGGATGTTGTCTGGCTTAAGGTCACGGTGAACAATATTGTTTTCATGCAGGAACGCGACAGCACTTGTGAGCTGTACCATGAAGCTGTTGTTGGTCTGCGGGTCTGGCCTTCGCGAGAGGATGAACTGGTTGAGGTCCCCACCTTCACAGAACTCCATGACAAACCACAGGTAGCAGGGCTCCTCTGGGTGACTCATCACTCTCTCACCTGCAATAGAAAGTGCACAGTGGTAAACACAGTAGACAGTGGTAAACACAGTAGACACCAAACAGCAAAACAATTTGAACAGAAACATGGACTTCACTGAAACACCTACTAGGCCTATAAGTGGATCAAAATCCATTGTGAGGTTCAACGCTTTTACACACTGACATTTACACCTTGTTCTAAAAGGATGAGGGGGGAGCTCTAGCAAAGGGCTCATGACGCAGTAATGACTGGCTAATGATGCTTGTTGTTCAGGTTGCAGTTTAAATAGAGCTTAATAACACCACAATTGAAAACATGACTGACATAACCAGGGATGAAGTGGTAGAAAAAAGTAGGTCAACACTTAACACCGATGGTAAAATCAACACATTTTTGTAAAACGCATTTAAGTGTATTCATCTTCCATTGCACACTTGAATATTAGGGATAGGCCTACTTACTAACAAACTGGAGTACCACAAAGCAAGCCATAGCAGATGCAAGTTGTCAGTAAATTCCTTCAACATATCAATCTCCTGACTCATCTACAATCAACCTCAGCTGTTTCCACTCTTAAAAACACTGGGATTGGAGGCATCACTTGCCACACATCCAAGATTGAGATCAATAATATGAGTCAATCTGTTCATCTTACATTTCTAAAAGACAATTGTAAAACTGTAAACAAAGGATAAAAGGGCAAGTTTAAAATTATGTTAGAGGCAATCAGTCATGTATGATTACATCACAGATAGCCTAGCTCAGTAATCAGTTGAAACAATCAGTGACTCCTTGAAATGTCTGAAAGCTTTCTAACTACTGTACTATGGATTTGTACAAATGAATCTGCTGAATAAAAGTATATACCGGTAGGCCAGTATCTGATTATCGTATAGGCTACCTATCACAGGGCCAACTAGAGGTTTGTAAACTCAAAAGTGCTCAAACAAATAAACAAAATGACATGGAACTGTTCTCAGTGGTGTTTACTACCACGACCGGAACCTGTCAAGGGCTATATTCTAATGCAACTCAGAACAGGGACCTCATTGGACATACATTAATTATCCATAATGTATTAGACATATAATCTAATTGAAGAGAAACAAGCAACCAACAGCTCAACGCATGTTTACTGCATGAGACAAAACTAAAACATGTCAAAACGCAGATTACACGACGACAACAAATCTTTCATAGTGGACCTTTGTTATTTTGAGTCATGATATGGCTTACATAACTACTATGGGCCAGCAATTGTGACAGGAGGGCTCTATCCATTTGGCTACAGCTGCTTCCATTTGGTGTGCTCCAAAATGACGACCCCCCCACAAAAGGCGCATGTGCTACACAACATCGAGAAAAAAACAAAAACTTTCAAACCAAAATACGCAAATGACCGGTAGGCCTATGAGGCAGTTTTGTGATAAAGAAATAACCAGTCGAGGCTCGACGATGAAACGGTGATTGATCCGATGAAGCATAGTTGCTTCAATAATCAAATGTTTCAACGCGTTCAGTAGACCTACGACCTCAATTCAGTTCCCAAACCCAACGTAGATGATCACGCCATGTCAATTAGCAAAACTACATTTATCAAAATTGACTCAGAAATCTAGAATAGACAGGACAATCATGACAAAGGAGTGAAAACAGTCCGCTTATATCTTATTACGTCATCCATATTTGGAACCACTCCGTGAAGGCAACATTGTTTCAACTGCAACAGATTCACTTACTTGACTTTCATTGCATGACATGGCCAACATCTTAAATAGGGCTGTTATGACAATTGTATTAGTCTATAGATAAGGGGTCAGAAACTTTTTTTTTTTTGCACTAGGCTATAGACCTTTTGAATACCTTTTAGTGAAGTCTCCACCAATCGTAGATACTGTTTGGATCGTTTGTTTCCATGACTCATTTTTTGAGCCATGCCGTTTCTTTGTAACACACATTCTTCCAACTGCACCACATTCTCGTGTCGTTTCTCCAGGCTAGCCAGGGCCCAAAATTCGGCCAAGGCAAGCTCGACATTTTCTGGTGCATCGCATCGAAGTTTCTTCACTGCAACTCTCGCACCCGACCTACGTGCGACCGCCTCGTACACCACGCCATAGCTGCCCCTTCCCACTTCACGGAGCAAACTGTATCGGGGAGCCATGACCCTTCTCTCCAAACTCCCATTCTTGAGAAAACCACAGTCATCCTCCATGACATCATTGTCGTCTGTATTCCCCACACTCAACGATCTCAGGACGTTTGCATTTTCCCGTTTCACCGAAGCATTTCTTCTGCATGCTCGTGCACTCCTTGTTCGTCTCCGCCTGTTGTCACCTGTATCCATTAGTGTCTTCACGTTAGAAACGAACGCTCGAGGAAATGACAATTTATAACATTCATAACTCAGAGACAAAAGGCGTTCTTTGCTAACGTATTCCCGTAGGTATACGGAAATACACTTGATATAGTGCTACAATTGTTATGGTAACACCGCGCTCGACGAATTACATTATAACCGCTACCAACTGAACAAGAATTCAATGGTGGGGGAGGGCGGGACAGACTGTCCCATTCATTATATGCAGGGGTTCCAATCGGAAGAACGCGATTCAATTTCCCCTGTGAAAGTCTTATGAATATAATTAAATTATATTTTAAACAATATAAATACAAATCATATACGTTCCTTGTAAAAGTATATTTAACAAATGGTCCCTGAAATAGGAGTGAGTGGCCTACAAACACTTCACCTCTAAATTGATTTCGACAATCCGCTTAATATGCAATAAACCATACAAAAAAAAAGCAAATATGACTGTATATCTTTCCCAATTACAAATGTATTGACTTTGGCCGGTCCCCCTTATGTTTCCACAGAATGGTTTCTCCTCTCCAGCATGGTCCTTCACGTGCGCGCGATCCAACGCTGAGAACACGTGTGGGAGCACGCAGGGGCAGCTGCACAGCGACGTGCACTGGATCAGAAACAGGATGAGGACAAGGGGAGAAGAGCGACAGACTGTTATGTAAAAAAAAAAAAAAAAAAAAAAAAGCAATTACTGCTGTACTTATTTCACATAGCCTGCTGGACCCCAAAACGGGTTAGGGATAGTGGGACAGTGTATTAGGCCTTGTGTAAAATGCAAAATGCAAAAATGACTCCAAATAGCTTTTTAACACTTAACTTTAATATCAACACTATAAAGAAATAACATTATTTGTACTCAAATCAATTATTTCAATCCCATGTGTAAAGGTATTGCATTATCGCTGTTTTGTAAATATGCATTTAAATGTGTTGCCTCCTGCTTTTCAATGACAACATTCCATTGGAACAATACATCCTATATTCTGGTCAAATTAAATTAATTATCTACGCTTGCTTATCACTGGAAAAGACGGAAAGCTATTTTATCATCAGTGGATGTAAGCTAGAAATCGCATATGAATTCCTGATTATACAGCAACTACCCAAAAAAACAGAACTTACATGAGATGAGTAAACTCATTTCCCTATTTACCATAGTTTGACTGGGTTGATCTTTAGACAACAGGTTAATTTGTTAGACAACAGAGTTGCCTTTATACACCATCAGCCTCTATAAAATGCTGTAGAAGATGGCCACAGATGACCTAATCCGTCCTCTCTGACATGTGTCTCTGATGAGAGAATGTCTGAGGGTGAAATGAGTATGCTTCCCAAAACTCATTAAAACCAACAAACCAACATTGTTTTCCAGTATAAGGATGTATCTGTTGAAATGACCTATGTTTGGTGCATTTTATAATGCTTGGTTGGTTGGACTGACCTGAACTGTCCCCAATGTGCATCATGTGATTTTGCTGAATAATAAAGGCAAGTGACACCATAACAAATATGTTGGGCATCCAAACAGAAGCTATCCTCTTTTCACAAATTAAACACATTTTATGTTGGTATTAATAAGAAGTTACAAGTGTAGATGATTCACATCTGCTACAATAGCACATGTCATTGGAGAATCCATTAATTTTGGACCTTGGTGTTTGCAAATGGTCTCAGAATGCATCCATTATGTTCCACTGGACACAGATATGTAGGCTACTTTACACATGTATTATGTGTATTACTGCATTTAGTGGTGGGAGTCTTGATTCAAATATAATCTTATGAAATTTCATTAATAACTTGAATGCACTATACTATAAGTCTTGGGTTTGAAACATATTCGCTGAGAGGTTTGGTTCTTCTCACCAATGGCAGGGATACTTATTGGGCCCTGATGCCCCCATGTGTGCATCAAATAAACTGCATCTTCAGGCATGTTTTCACTGAATTAATATCTATCTTTTTATAATATTCATTTTTGTTGGTATCTTTTTATAAAATGTATTCAACTTTTTATAAAATCAAAATAAGAATTAAATGATTGACAGAGGCCAACAAAGCATGCATATAGGAATGCCAACAGCTACACACACTACTTCCTTCCTTACAAGAGTGAAACATTTAGTTATTGGTGAAACCCCTGTCAATGAATGATGAATGAATGATGAATGAATAACTGGTATGCATTCATGACATGTGAGGGGAAATGAGGATGATTCTAAGCCCACATTTCATTTGACAACCGCAGTAATGATGTCCTAAAATGACCAAATCGATGATTCAGAGAGGCAACAGTATAACAAAAATATAAGGGATGAGTAGGTTGTATACAATTACTCGGATGTACCTAAATAAGCCCAATTCCTTCCAGCACAAGTGCAAAAGGCTTGCTTTTCTACCCAAGGAATCAATCTGCTTGCCTTGAAAATTGTGCTATTGGCAGCCTATGTCCTACCCTACCCTAGCTCTTGATGCTGGGAACATTTTATTATTACAGCGACTTACACACAGGTGCTGTTACTTACATTATTCTCTCTACAGTTCATGGACCACAGTCAAAGGGTATTCCATGAGAGTTTAAGGAGCATAATTCACCTCAGTTGGAAAAATTGCACTTTCAAGCTGATCCAAATCCATGTCTAACAGAAAGTGTTAGTCAATAAAACTAAGCTAAGGTGAAGCTGCTTTCAAGAAAGAGAAAGAGACCATTATAGACTCCTACACAATTTCAACGGAAAATACCTGTCAGAATAAATGCATTGCAGCTAAAAATGTAGGCAAGGCAAGGCAACTTTATTTATATAGCACATTTCATACACAAGGCAGACTCAAAGTGCTTCACATAAAAACATGTCATACAATAAAATGAAGTAATAAAATGAAATAAGCAAAGAATAAAGATATAAAAGTGCAAAAGTTAAAATGCATTATAGTAAAAAAGTGCAAAAGTTAAAAGTGCAATGTAGTTAAGATTTAGCAGAAAGCTAAAGCTGAACATTAACGTTTTTAGCCTTGATTTAAAAGTGGTCAGATTTGGGGCAAGTCTTAAGTCTTCAGGAAGTTTATTCCAGCTATTTGTTGCATAGTAACTAAATCCTGCTTTCCCATGTTTTGTATTTACTCTGGGAACCATTAACATTGGTCTCAGATGATCTTTTTGGTCTAGGAGGCTTGTGTAGCAGAAGCATTTCAGTGATATACTTTGGCCCTAAGCCATGTACTGATTTATAGGTGAGCAGCAGTATTTTGAAATCAATTCTCTGACATACGGGGCACCAATAGAAGGATTTAAGAATTGGTGTAATTTCAGTTTGATTATTTCCATCTCAGCTTTTCCAAGTGAAATAAAACAAGCAATGGCGTTTTACTGCCTGACCGTGATCCTACTTTCCCTGGGATTGCCACTCTCAACTCAACAAGGAGACTGCTCTACCCAGTGTTCCGCCTGTGCAAAGAAGCCCATTCTAAACCTTCCCATCAATCAACTGGTATGACATCAATAATAAGACATAATTGATATATGATATATCTGTCAGAGGAAGTAAACACTACATGTATCAGTTAAGAGTAAGTGTGGAGTAGATGCATATTATTGCAGTCAATGCATATTATTGCATATTAGATTTCAAACAGTGTTCAGACTGTAACATTGTGAAGCTTCAATAATACAAGCCCCAAAGACATTCATGATAACATTGGCACAAAAACTGTTTTTCTTCACTTTGACTATATTATTCTATTTACTTGCATGGTTTAATGTCTGTTTTCTACACTGAGGTGACAAATTTCATGTTTTTACAGATGTGACTGATTTCTGATCAGATTGAGCTGATTGAACTAAATTTAATTCAATTCATACAACTTTCCCAGAGGGCTAATTAGAAGGGGCAATGTCAGTACAGGTAATAATCACATACATACATAAAAAACACAATTCTCTGAACTGAATAACATTGCTAACTGATTATGAATAATATCTCCTAGAATAGGCTCACCCGACACATTCAGTAGCTAAACATTTTAGAAAATTAGTTGGAATTGAGATTTCCATAGGCTTTGTTCAACAACTATACCTTGAAATTGACCAGGGGTGGCTGGTGGAGGCAGAAATCAGAGGATGGGCTCATTATAAAACCAAATATATCAATTCCATTTCTGGTAAAAACTATAACAAGAAAGGATTGGTCACAGAGAAATCAGGCTGCACATTCAGGATCTATGGCAAACACACTGATCTGGTCCCTGAGCGAGATGCTACTCAGGACATCACTCCGTCTGTGGACAAAGGAGCCAGGGCAATAATCTCAGGCATATCACCTCATACATCTTCACTTCCCGTTTTGAACCTTTGAGGCTCGCCTAGTCCGTGATTTGTGTTTGACTTGTGGGTTTTGAACTTGAATGTTCTTAGCAGGATCGACCACACAGCCATGTTCCTCATAGTGACTCAGTAAACGTCTCCACAGTGAGCTGCACTTCAGTAACTCTCGGTTTCCTATAAAAGGAACACAGAGAGCGGGTCACTATAATCAACCGAAATATAACTCATACACAAAACTGACAGTAAAGAGATTAGGGTGTCACAAAGAGGATTTTCAAAGTTTAATTTCCTTGGAAAAGTAAACTGGTTTGTCCTAATCCTCAGTACGTTCAATCCCAGGTGTGCAAGAAATTTATAAACAACAGATTAATTTACTCCTCAGGACAAAACACCATTACACTGTGTGTAGGCAAAACTTCATGCATGCACTTTGATGAATAATGAATGAATGATGACTGATAAATTATCAATCTGATCTGTATGGTGTTGAGTTCTGCCAGATTTTAGTCTATATTGTGACTAAAGATCTAGAGCCAAGGATAGTTCATCCAAATTACAAAATTCCTTAGCTTGTCAGAGGCCTGTGTACAAGATCAGAGTTCAATCCACTCTCTGGGTTTGTTTATGTGTAGCCACTGCCAAAGTCTGCTAATATTAACATTTTCTAGGTAAGTTATGTCATTTTCATAATTTGGGTGAACTATCCCTTTAAGTTGTGTGATATTACATATCATTATCTCACCAATGATGCAGAGCCCTTCCTGAGCTCGGGTGATGCCCACATTGAGTTGGTTGGGATCTATGATAAAACCAAGTTTCTTGATGAGCCATGCTTTGGTTGGCGCTGTGTCGATGTCTGACTCAGGACATGAGCGCACAGTGGACAGGATCACATAACGCCATTCACTCCCTACAGATGAAAAGAGTATAAATGCTTCATGTCCAGTTTTCCTTCTATCTCTCCTCTTAGGGGTGGAATTAAATCAAACCCGCATTGTGGCAATGTTCTGAGCGATAACATTGTAACAGAGTCTGCTGAAAATATAAATGTCTTGACATATAAAATATAATATTTGTGCTTTCTAGATAAAACAGCTTTACCTTGACTTTTTGTGATGGTGGTCACACTGACATTCCCAATACACTGCTTTAACAGGACATTGTTGATCTTCGACACCTGGGCGTTGTATGGCGTCAAAATGACGACATCTTTCCCTTTGACCCCAGCATGCTTGATCAACAGCGAAGCAATGCGAACCTAACAACAAAAGGTTTTAGCCTCACTGTCAACATGGAATGGACATTCATTGAGATTTGTGACGTTGCACAACAGTCTCTGTGGTTTTATCTCACCGCTTGCTCAGCCTCCTCCATGTTGGCCTTGGAGTTTTCATTCCCCTGCTCTGTGGAGACCACCAGATTGATCTCTTTACCTTCAACATGCCCAAAGAGGATAGGGGTCGGATAGTGAGTCTGAGAGAGCATGACGCTTGCTTTCCGCTGTGCTCCTGACCTGAGAATGCCCTTGTAGAACTCCTTAGAGGGGAACTCACATATGCGCTCATGCTGAGAAGAGGAATCAAACATATTGCAGTTTTAAGAGTTATAGGAAAATACACAAACATCTCTGATGTGACAAGAGTAACACAAATATCATCCAGCACAGGTTTCCAAACAGACATTATGCAAGTGTCGTATCATATCATATCTTTACAATTGGACATCCACATACCATTCTGTACTGCGTATCAAGCATCATGGCCTTCTCCATGTAACGTTCAAAGAGAGATTTCCTCATACCCAATCTTGACACCAGATCACAATGGATAATTGGCTGTAATTGCTTGTGATCCCCCAGCAAAACAATCTGGAAGGCGGATATCATCAGTAAAAATATCAGAAAATGCTATTTTTTGACTAGTGATAATGCTCTTTATGTATTGCTTCTTGTAATTTAAATCACACTTCACACCACAGTGCTCTCATTACTGTGTTAAAACAATTCTAAGTAGAATGTAATAAGTATTTGTATTACTTATTATATAATATTATATAATATTATAGTGCACTTACGCTAACACAGGGTTATGGTTAGAGTTAGGGTTAGGGTTAGGGTTCGGGTTAGGGCTAGTGTTATTTCTGTACAATGTAGTAGTGATCAACTTGCACAATATGTATTACACTATACTTACAATAGTAATTACATAGAGCACTCTAATGAGTATATAGTTATACAACGTTTCTTTACAGTAAATTATAACAATATAAATCAATCAAGGTGAAATACATTTCTGAAGGAGATTTGGTTGGTAGTTTATAAAACCTGATTTAGTGTGAATTTATTATCTGCAGTATACAATACACCACAACACAGAAACTGGAATTAACATATGATTTTACAATTATCAATTTATTATCCTAGTTAATGTCTATGAATTAATCCACTGTCAATTACCTGTTCAGGCTTATGGGTCACAAGAGGAATGAAGGCTTCAGGCTCAGTTGCCATGGCACACTCGTCAATGATGATCTGTTGCAAGTCCAGCTTAGAGAAGTTTGGATTTGATGCCGCAGTGCAAGTACAAAGAATGACATCATGCCTCATCAACTCATGCTGCCGGGCTTTGTATAGGAGGCCTTTGTAGCTAATAATAGAGGGAAAATACTTTTAGGGCAAAGCACAAAATTAAATTAATAATAAAATCCTAATGTGCTGTATATCTCGGAATTATACATGATATTAATTAAATTGAATTCATTTAGTTGAAAATACCTTGTAATCTCCTCATCTGTGAGGTTTTCTCCCATTCGAATTCTTGCATCAAAGGAAAGTATTTGACAAGAGAATGGGTTCTCCTGCATCCGCATAAGATGATGCAAGGTGATGGACCTGAAATCAAATTAAAAAACCTCCTCAAATTAAAATGTTTTAATGGTAATGAAAGTCATGCTATGAAGTAAAGACACGTTATGAGATTACCAAAATATACAAATGTTAACAGTGGGTATTGCAAACTGCAAAACGGATGCAATCTCAATGCCAAAATGGATGTTCTGACACTCAAAGTGATGTCATTTCACTATACATTTACTCTGGAAAAATGGTACCTGAGCTCTCTGTTGGGTTTCTCCTCCCTGACAGTTCTCCGTGACAGCTTCATGTTACTGCCTGGATATGGAAACTCCAACATCTCCATCTGATCACTGTAAACACGGAGTGGCTTCAGTACCTCCTTCAGTTTCAGAAGTTGACCTTTGGCATAAACAGAGAGACAGGTTTATGTGACATGCCATGTGTGATTATCCGACTCACTGAGACACCAAGGTACTGATGCACAGATCTTTGTATGTAGAGCAATTGAAGTCCATAGATCTTTGATAGGACCCCACTTTTATTCTGTTATTACTTTGAGCTATATCACACACTACTTGTGTATTCCAGCCCTACAGATACAAACATCAACACTGGATAGGCCTATTAACATCATTTCAGGTGCACAATGTTATTGAAAGCCAACTATTCCATAAAAAACTACTCTCAAACAATTTCTCATCAAGATAATACCATCACATCATACAAGGGAAAGGCACATACCAGCTACAACATCCACAGATTTATTGGAGGGGCCGCAATACAGAATGCACCTCTTCTTTGGAGAGCCATCAACAGCTGTAGGCCTTTGGGTGGTTTGGACATTTTGGTTTTGCATGAAGAACCAGTAAACTATGTGAACTCCAACCACTGTTTTCCCAGTCCCTGCAAGATATTATTTGAGATCATATTTCTATAATTGTTAATTCATTTAAAGAGATGTACATGCATTTGAAATAGATTTAGTGGACATTAGAGCAGGCCAGGTTTTGGTACCCCTGAACCAAGGTAATGACACTTTAAACACTTTTAACAGCTTATAACTACCTATAAACTGTCCATAAAGAATTTCTATACTCTTCACAATCCCTCTAAATTTGATACTTTAATGTAAAGTATTATCCAATAAACCTAGCAACAGAAAATGTAAAAGAAAAACAGACCAAACTAAATAACGACAGAGTATAACAACATCATATTGCAACATTATATGGACAATGTGCCTACCTGGAGGTCCCTGAATGAGAGTGAATCGATTTTCGAGTGCCTCTCTTATGGCATTGACTTGGCTGTTGTTCAGATCTGGAAACTGGACTGAGGAACTGAGATCTTTAATCTCAAATCTGACACGCTTCAGTCCTTTAGTTACAGGTTCTATGTGAAACAAAACCACAAACAATGTAAAGGACCATTTATTGTGATAACATCCTCACAACCATGCAGAGCTTAATTGCTGCCTATTAAAAACCATACAAAATGATAATATACGGTGGCTTCAGTCATCTATTGTTTCATTGTGCAAAGTGTTTTTTTTTTATTTTATTTTTTTAATGTTTTTAGGGCATTTCTGCTTCATTGGGATAGAGACAGTAGAGATTGACAAGAAGGATGGGAGAGAGAGGAGGAATGACATACAAGATAGGTCGAGGGTCGAAATCGAACCAGGAAACTTGCGATTACGTGGTAAGCGCATTAGTGTGCTTCGCCACTAAGCGCCCGCGTGCTAGGTGTTTCTACCTTTTGTCTTCTTGCCAAGAGCAATGTCCTTCACAAGTTGATTAGCCTGGGTTAGGTTGTTGATGGCATCCTCTTTACGTCTGCAAATTATACAGAAACATTCATTTTATTGCACATATTATCTTCTTTTCTTGATTACAACTTCAAACATGTGGTGCCTACTAACTTGTGTAAAGAAATAAAGAAAACACCAAAAAACCTACACATCAGGTAGCAGTTTTGGGATCAGTTCCACTGTGTATCTTGTATCCGTCCTATAGACCCTTTCTGGAATCTCGGCCATAGACATGTGGTTAATCCGGAAGTCAATCTGAATGTAGGAGAGCTCCTTAGCTTCTTCCTCACTAGTGACTGTAGTAGTTATTCCACGAGCAACCCAAATAGGAGATTGGATGTCAATGAGATGTTGATCGTTCACAGCAGTGTCAAAGTTTGGCAAATCTGCCCTGACACATTGGTTTTGATTCCTCATGCGAATGCACAACAATGTGTGTTTAAGATTACACTCGATGGCCCACTGCTTTATCTTCTCAAGTGGCAACTGGAAGAATCCAGAGAGTTGTCTGTCTTTATCTGTCTGTCTCCATGCCAAGTGCACATCTTCAATGACAATGCTATCATTTTCTGCAACAGCATTGGCGGCTGATTCCATCTCACACAATGGTTTCCATATCTTCTGATATTCCATATAAGTGGAATATGTTTGCTTTGATGCTTGAAGTGCATATTTGGAGAAACACTGAGTTGAGTTTTTGGAGTGCTCCAAGCAAATCTCAAACTTGGCACTTACAATCAGCATCTGAACTACAGGCACTAACAGTCCCCGCATTGTGTCTGTGCCCAGTTGTACCTCCACTGTCTTGCCAGGATTTACCCTCAAGGTCAATTCAGTATAGTGATATGGATTGGGATTGGTCCTTGCCATCTTTGATGTATCTTCAAGCAGACATTGGTCTGATCTTTCCTGTTGGTTTGCACTTGTGCTGATGGTCTGTAGGGATTGAAGCATGCTGTCCCAGTTTTCTTCCTTGAGAGCTGACAGCATACCTTTCCACAAGTCAGTAGGCACCGATGTCACTAATGGATCAGGGTCCTGTTGCTGCAGTTCAATAAGGATGTGCTCATTTGTGAAGGAGTATACTCTTCTCATCCATTTCAGAACCACACAGTTGTCATGGTCATTCCACTCTGGTAGGTCTGTTAACTGCATGTCCCTGTACAACATAGGCTGCACTTCTGGTATGGATCTTCGATTCAATGGAAAAGATACCATTAAACCTCTTCCATTTGGGGAGGTGTCAATGACAAAGGCTACCTTTCTTGCACTTTCATTGTTCAGCTGCGATGCAAGACTCAAACCGTGGGCTTTCCTATCATACATTGATTGCCTGTCAGATTTTTGAGAAAAGCTCAGACAGGACCTGTCAATCTCAAGAGAAGTGTACCCGACTTCATTATTTTTAAGAACTGAGTGCAGGACCCTCTGTACAATAACATCCACATATCGCCGAATGGGTGAGGAAGCCCAAGTGTAGCTGTCAAGCTGAAGGTCGTAGTGCCCAACCCTAGACAGGTGAGCTGAATTAGAGCGCAGAATCTGTGATTTATGCATGGTCTTCCTTGATTCAATGACTAAAGGCTGAAGTTGGGGATGAATATCATCAGTTGTTATAAGGTCCACAATTCTGTGGATATCCTTGTTTTTATGTGCAGACTCCAGGCACCTCATGATGGGAGTTAAAACTGAAAATGTCTCTGGGGGCTGGGATACTAGCCCCTGATGGATTTCATTCTCTGTTCCAATTGGAAGCATCTGGTTAGAGGAACCCTGGTAAAGCTTAGAAACCTTATCCCTCTTCTTATCTTCAGCATTGCTATTCTGATCTGTACAGTGTGTCAAATGAATGGACAAGGGAATCAACAAGCTGAATTTTTCTTTCAGTTGGCAAAGCTTCTCAGTGTTTGGCTGGTCTTGGCATCTAACTGGGGTGCAGTTCACCGTCTTTGTATCATTCAGCAACCGGTTAGTGACAGCATGGTTGAACATAACCATGAGCTCCTCTACCATCTTATGAGACCGTCTTCTGCCAATGACCACATCTTCATCAGGAGACTTGTAGCACCAGTCTTCCTGTTTCCTGTACTTCCTGTGTATCTCAGAGAAGTGGCATGCTATGGCGAGGCAGCCTTCCAAAGTGTCATAACTTTGGTTGTTATCAGTGGAGTTTTGGATGATGTTTTCAGCCTCCTCATATGACAACTTTCTGTCTGAGCATATTACAGAGAGGCCAAATGTACTTGCCTTGATGCAGTCAGTTTCCTTGTCAATTTGCAATGTCAAAGATATGGTGTTTCGTTCACATCCAGGGAGTAGACTGAAATTGTTGGTGCTCAGACTATCTGGGAACATATAAACAGGCTCTCTTCCAGGGGGGTAAAATGACGTTCCAATCTGCTGTGCATATGTGTCTAGTGGACTGCCCTTGGTCACAAAACTTGCAACATCAGCAATATGAACTCCAATTTCATAGTCCTGATCTAAATCTCTCACACTGATTGCATCATCAAGATCCTTTGAATGTACAGGGTCAATCGTAAAGGTAGTAAATCCTCGATAATCCCTCCGACTTTTCACATCTGCATTCAGATCCTTGATAATTTCAAGGTGTTTTTCAACAGATGGTGGGAGTTCCCTTGCCAATTGATATTCTATGTCCAATACTTCCAGTCCAGCATTTAGAGATGTTACTTTGGGGAGTACTTTTACTACAACTCCTAAGGGGTATAGAAATTTCTCTCGCCACTTCAAGACTTTGACAACAAAGAGATTGTTTCTTTTGGATTCCTCATTTATCTTCACAAACCTCTCAACTCTTAAATGCTCATTCTCCAGTTTTCGCACTGCAATGTAGCCTGGCTTATCCTTCCAAAATGGTGTGTAAATTTTGGAGATGCAGTTGTTGATAGGTGTCATTACCTGGGTATCATGCTGATCATGGGTACAGATGAACACCTTGGAGTTACTTTCACTGTTGAGCACGCTTTGCACTTTCCCATGTGGAGGATGGCAATCATTCTTCAATATCTGCACAACAACCTGATCTCCAGGGAAAGAACAACCAATGTTCTTTCTACCTTTGATATTGATGCGGAGGGAAGGCTCATCAAGAGGTATGGCGTAACCTGAGTAAAATGTCTCCATAATCAAGGTGCAGTGTTTGTCATTATTTAGACCTCTCTGTATCGGTGTGTTTAGACACGTAGGAGATCTATCTTGGCTTGTTTCCGTTTCATGTCCATCGAATTTGTTGACAATGTGCTCCCCCCAGACGATATCTAACAGACCCTCAGATGTTACATTCACTTGTACATTTTTACTCTCATCAAGAAGTTCCTTCAGTATCGGGTCTTCTATGTCAGGTATTTCAGATGTGGATGATTCACTATCACTGTTGTCCTCTGTATCATCTTTAATGAATCTTGAAATCTCTCTCACTTCTTGTTTCAAGATGTCTTCAGTAAGGGTTTGTGGATGTGTACTTTGTTTGCTGATGCAATGCTCGACGTAGGTCTTCCAGATTTTTGAGCTTTTCCCAAAGTAGCAGAGAGCAGCAGCATCTCCAATGACAACAACCTGGGATTGAGCCCTGGTCATGGCTGTGTTCAGCACACGCGCATCATTGAAGACTTCCAGACAAGTTGAGTCAGATGGGAGGAGGCTGTCACGGGTCTGAAGAGCTGTCATTACTATTACCCTGAACTGCTTGCCTGTCAAGAAACCAGAACAGGTGTCAATGTTTTATGTTAAACTACTTGTTATTTTGACAGCAATACAATGTTTAGAGAATAAAGAAATGGCATCAAATACATTAGGTCTTCTTTATAAATACCTTGAACATTGGCTATATTTTCCACAGTCACATGGCCAAGATGTGTCATTCGAAGCTTTTTCCTGATCAGTGAAACCTATGTATGGAGAAGCATAGCAATAATATCATAAAACTTAAAAAATACTATTTAAAAGTGTAGCCATTTCACCCCTACATAAAAGTTTTATCTCAAGAAATGATTGATGAAAATTCCTAAACACTGATATTCCATTCATATAATTGATAATTAGTGTTTGCCAATACGTTCAGATGACAAATAGCCATTTTACCTGGCATCCTTCAGATAGAACACAAATAGAGCTTTGATCTTGACTTCCCCATGTGAGTGGCCAGTCTCTGAGAAGATTTTGCACTATTTCAACCACGCTTGCAACCTCCTCAAGATTAAACCATGACATAGATAAGGGGTCCA
Organism: Argentina silus; assembly: GCF_951799395.1. Classification (NCBI taxonomy): domain Eukaryota; kingdom Metazoa; phylum Chordata; class Actinopteri; order Argentiniformes; family Argentinidae; genus Argentina; species Argentina silus. The sequence goes on along the minus strand of NC_139658.1, from coordinate 12,791,597 downwards.
GGTGGCATTCTCCTCTGACATGGTGGAACCTGAGCGGATGGTCTTTAGGATGAGCTGGAACATTTCCAACAGCCTTAATGGCATCACACTTGCCAACATAAAAGGTTTTGGACACAAATTCCACTATCTCTTTGGTGGAGCGATAGTTCTCGTTGAAAATGATTCTGCTCTTCAGTGCAGCACTATCCTTTTGGCCTTGATAGTAGATGAAGAGGCGGTTCAGTAGAGTGTGATTGGAGCGTTGGTCATCTTCCACTGAAAAGAGCTTTGGAGACATCTGCATATGATCTCCAGCTAAAACCACTCGGGTGTCTCGCCCTGCCAGACCAAGGGGCATCAGTGCCTCACATTCCAGCATCTGTGAGGCTTCATCAATCAGGATGTGGGTGAAGTAGCCATCAGGGAGCTTCAGGTCATGGAAGTCCCTTGCCATTGCAGTGGTTGTTATGACTATTCTGTGGCAATCTAAGGCAGACTTTGTAGGAGGGAGGAAAAACTGGCCATCTTGGGATAGAAGGCAGTAACTTTGTGTGATGTTATCTGTGGCACTGATAGGAACCCCTTGTTTATTTGCCTTTATCCTGAGTGGTTTCATCTCATGGTGTCCAGAGCTGATGTATGGATGGAAGTGATCTTTGACATACAAATCTGCAGAACTGACAAAGGAGAGAGTTAGAGAGTTTAGCCTTGCTTGCTTTTTAGCAGTAAAACCATTTAATTGTTAACAACCATAACAACCATACATGGAACCGGTCTATTAATTACAGTGTTTATAATACACAAGTTTTGTGTCATAACAAATAGAAGTACCAGAAATATCAAATCTGAATTAAAAATTCAAGTTATCCAGATGGGGTTGAAGATGTTTATAGGTAATTTACCTGTTTGTAAGGGTGCAAATCAGAACTCTGGTGTGAGGCTGCTGTACCAACTCTTTGGCTGCTGTCGCTAGAGTGAAGGTTTTCCCAGTTCCAAATGGTCCATATATAAGGAGGGGTGCTACACTCTCTTTACCATCCGTGTCCCCTATGATAAAATCAATGGCTGCCTGCTGCTTTGCATTCAGTTTGGGATACTGAATTTCATTCAGAGGGACACTACAGTTTCCAAATTTCGGTAGCACTCTCTCTGTGTTTGGAAGGAGATCTACAGCTTTGTGCATCTCACAGAACTTGAGACGGTTCAGCTGGAACTGAACTTCCATTTCACATGTTTCATTGTTTTGGAGCTTAAGATCAGAGCAGCATCTTTTAGAGAGCTGCAAGTGCATTTTATTTTCACTTGTGGTGTCTCGAAGGATAATGGCTTCATAGACCTTGCGACTTTGATTAGCTTGGGATACCGGTGCTATGAGAGCTGACTGAACACCTCTTCTAAGTACCAAGCCCTCTGGGGTGTCTGGGGTAAGAGTGAAAGGGACCGAGACAGCACCAAACAGTTCTCCCTGAGGAGCAATCTTCATCCCAAACTGAGGGTCATACAGGGTGGCAGACAAGGTGATGATCCCTTGAACATTGAGTCTGAAATTCATAAGAAAATGGAGAAACTCAGGTTGTTGGTCCTTCTGATTAATACAGATTTAAAATACCATCCGGGATAATCTCCCAGGATGCACAATTTGACAAGGGCCGTTTATTTCTGGCATTAATGCAGTTTCCTCAGTTTGACCCTTGCAATGTACCATAGTTTTGCTTTCGTTGAATGCACATGGATTTTCTTTATGACATGCAACAATGGACAAGGACATTTGATATAGGCATAGTTCTATATTTGACAGTAATTCAATCAGAAATATGGGGGACTTATTTATTCCCTTTGAATTTGTTGTTGTTGTAGCTCTCAGCTGAGAAGATTGATGCATCCCATCCCCATTGTATACAGTAGCTTGTCATGTTGAATAACATGGATATGGGGGAGTAGATACAAGTGAGAAGATTTTAAATGTTTTTATGTCATTTAACTTTTATCACACCTGGCTGAATTATTATTGGCTGAGAAGGTGCTAATAAAAACAATTAAAACATCTTTAATTAGGGCTACATTTGACCAAAACCAAATTGCGGTTCATTTGTGATTAATCACAGCCAACCATGTGATCAACTCAATATTTTTAATCATTTGACAGCCCTAATTTTTATGGTTATTATCTAGTTGCCAAATCAGTTTACCAAATTACAACCAGGTTAAGACATATTCTTCACAACCACCTTAAAACATATGTGAAAGTCGTCATATTTTAGTTGTCATTTTGTTGTTTGACTTCCACAGAAGACGCAGGTCATAGTTCGGTCATGATTAAAACCACAACACAGCCAGATTAAGGCTCATTTGGGTAGCTCCCAGCGATTATTGTGTCAATTCAGTTCCTCTGTGGTTATTCTAAAATCTAAAATATGCTGTCCTGAAGTAAGAGAGGTGAATGCGAAATGTATGGTAATCGCTAAAAGACATAAGAACCTTTCACTCATAATCAGTCATTAACCAGAAAGTAACAGCCATATTGTAAGGTGATAAGAAAACAAACAGTGCACATCCAGAATATGATGTCACCATTCTCATCTTTGCAGGAAGCAGTGTTGCTGGAGGTGCTGCAGCTCCCCTCTAGGAGAGGACACCCAGACCCTCCTTCAAATTATGATTATTAATGTTTGCAACAATGATTCTGCCATAGGTTTAGCTGAAACGACGCCACTGGGGGTACAGGGCATATTAAATGCATTTGGGAGGAGTGCACCAGCACACATAAAAATAGCACCCTGGTCTGGACCCACGCTCCGCTGTAATATAAAAAATGTTAGTTACTTTAATTACCTTGAAATCACCTGATCTTCTGCCATCTCCTCTCTGTAGAGGAAACTGTGCATTCTCTCCTTGTAGTTCTGATGATTCATGGGTGCATTGCTGTCATCAAGTGGTTTATACTGCAAGCTAATCTGAGGAGGCTTGTACTCCTTTAGTAGGTCTTCATGTGCTTCTGTTTCGTCTAAACATGGGATGATGACCCTGTTCCCACGATGCCAACGTTCCAGATTCTGAGAGGGATGTCTGTTGCTCTCTGGTGGCTCTACTCGCTGAAGGTCTGACTGGTTTCCTACTTTAACCTTGAGTTTCTGTAGGAGCACTGGCCTCATGTCAAAGTCAAACACCAACCATTGTTCGTAGAGGCCTGGATTGATGGACTTGAATGAGACTGTGATGTCATAGGTCATGTCTGTGTTTTCGAACTGTTCACCTGTAGAGTAGGTGCAAGGTTCAGGACTGTTTTCACCCAGGGAGAAAGAGGCTCCAGGTTCCTGTTTCAACAAGGCAACCTCCACAAGGGCTCTCTGTAATAAGACATGACACTATATTATTTCAGAGGGATTCAACTTACAGATCCAGAACCTGCCTCTCCATCATGCACTTCCACATTTTCCAATATCATGGAAGTGGATGGTGTCCACTTTCTGGCCAGGAGGTGGACCCCATCCACTTCTATTGTATTGGAAAACTCTGAAGTACGAAATAACTTGTTATGGTCCCTCCCCTTAACCAACCCTCTGGCACCACCTCGAGACCACGGCGGTCATCACTGGAGCATCCTCCTCCCAGTCGACAGCACACCTGGACCCAATCCCCAATCAACGCACCTGCAACCCATCCCCAATCAACGCCCTACAAAAACCCTGCCTGAACTCCACCACAGTGCCAGAATGTACTGTGTCTATGGTAACCTGCCCATGTGACCCGCAGACGCTTCAGCCCTATAGAATATTCCTACGTGTTACTAGTGTTTGTTTTACCTTGTGACTCACCTTGTTCTCCTGTGCCCCTCCAGAACCCTTGTCTCCCTTGGACTCCCTTGTTTATCCGTTCCACGGTCCTACCCCCTACCCTGTACGTCGACCCTACCCCTACCCCTCTCTGCTACTGGATTCCCGGTTACCGAACTCTGGACCGGACCCCGACGACCTCCTTCGATTATCCTTCTCTTCCCTACCCCTCTCCCTATTTTGTTATTATTAAATATGCCTTTGGGCTACACATCCACCCCCTCTGTGTGTCGTCATGTGGTTCCTCAGACGTTCTTGTGTAACATAAATGGGACAAAGACTTAAAAAGTGCTCTGGCGTATTGACTGGAGTGAAGGTATGTGGTTGATTTTAGAGTGAATTAACCCTTTAAGGTATTTTAGCCTTACCTCTGACTGTATTTTAAACTTCCATGTCAGTGGCACATTTTCCTTTTGACCAGAGATCATCAAGTCCTGGTTACAGTGGACATCAACGCCAGGCAATGTCTCAGACAACTACAAAAATAAAAAAGTAAAGTCATTTTACATGCACTGACCAGTTTCTGTCATAAAAGCCTGTTACTGTAATGTACTTCAATGTTCAAAAAAGGCCATACTTACAATAAGAGCCTCATTGATGCTATCTCTGTACTCTCTCAGTAGAAGGTCTTGGTATGAAAGTAATCCCTGCTCTCCAGCGGCAGTAACTTTCTTTCGAGCAGTCTTGTCTCTTGTCCGCCACTCTCGCAGTTCCTCCTCTGAGTGAGCGTCTACGCATCTGGTCCCAAGCACACATGTAGAGGCACTATGGACAAATAACATAATATTGAGAAGTTTAATTAATTTAATTTATCTCAGTTTGCTGAGATACATCTTCCTGCTGTGTGAAATGGTCAAAATAATTATGTAAGTTAATCATTTCTGTATGACAATCAAATGACAATATGACTGTTGGAATAGAAATGGTGTCATTGTGATCTGATATGTTGTGTTGATAAGTTATGTGTACATAAACACTGACAAGAGTACCTTTCACATAGTTTGTAGGCTTGGTTTGTTTGTGGTGGGTCTCGATACTTCCACTCTGTTGGCGTACTGTCATACTCCTTGACCCGTGTGCTGTGATCTAACGTGTTGCAGTGGTTCATGTAACATCCCCACGAGAAAAACTGTACTTTACAGGCTTTGCAATCGTGCTGCTGTCTCAGGGATGGCAAAGCTACCGCTTTGGGCTGTTGTCTCTGGACAGCCTGAAGCAGCTTAGAACGATCAAACCCCTGGCTCTCAGCTCTCCACACGGCCATCTCCACCTCATTGTGTGCAAACCAGCATCGGTCAGCACCATGCTGGCACTGGTTCCCTCCCTCAACATGCTTACAGTAAAACCATGAGCGGACAGTCTTTTGAGGCATCAGCCTGACTTCCACATACAAAATCTTCTTTTGCTTTTCACACTGACGAAGAATCAGAGTTGGTATCCATTGGTGCTTGTGTCTAGAAATGCATGTTGCGGTGTTTCCCTTACTGGAGATCCGATGAGGAATACTATGGAAGCATGTTTTGCAGAGCTCCATGAACTGGCCAGGAAACTGGCGCTGGATTCTCTCCCTCTGGCTGAGGCTGAGGTGGTTCATCTCGACTCCCTGTTCGGATTGGACTCCTGTCTCTCCTTTTAACCAGTTGATAAGCTCAACATGATCATGCCCTGTTTGCTTCAGAAAGTTCCACACAGCCGCCTCCTCTGAGCTTCTGGCAAAGGAGCAGCGGTCTCCATGGCAGGAACATCCCTGTCCTTCTTTAAAGTATCTGCACACTGCATACCTCTCAGGATTGGGAAACAATGGTAGCTGAGATACAGGCTTCCATTTCGTTGTGACTCCTTTCTGCTTGGCCAAGAGGATAGAACGGGTGCAGCCATGCACCGATTCCTGTTTGCCGCATAAGTCACATCCGAGATGCAGATCATGTGTTGATAGTAACTGATCGAAGTCTGTGTTGTATTCATCAGGTTGATGCTCCGTCATGGTTGGATTCGATTTTTTTTTTTCTCTGAAAGACACAGATAGTTATTTTATTTTTTATTTAAGGTGAATGTGCATTTTGCAACTGTTTTACATGATTCATTTACACAATCAATATGTATCTATCATAGAATGAAAGGCCTTGAAATCGGAGCATAGCTGAAACCTGAGATGCAAAGGGAAGTGGATCGAGGTACACTGCAACTCGCAGTCATTGTGAGAACGCAACCCCTCACCCCACGTGATAACAATGAAGAGATTATTGCCTGTGTATTTCCATTGGTGAACAATTGATTGAAATGTGTATTTCAAGACTACAGAAATGGATGGTTAGGGTGGCTTGGGACGCCAAAATGGACAGAGCTCAAGTAGCAGACTGAGACAAGGACCAAAAGGGGCAGAGCTTTGAAGGTCATTGGCAGATCACCAGAGAAAACCTGGGCTGGTATCCTATAACAGGGAAATTACATCCCTAACCCGAAATCTAAGACTCTCTATTATCAAACCACTTACCTGCCACAAAGGATACAATGCGTTGTTTATGAAAGATGGATATTGCTCTTAAATAAAATCATTGATGTGAGTAATTGATCTCCCAAAAGTTCTCCCTGGCTCTGAGGAGGTGGATCTGGACTGGAGTAGACTGTGCAGGAGAGGAGTAAGAGACTAGATTGGAATTGATCTGGGCTGGTAACCTATATTCCCCCACACTATATTGGCAAAAGACCTTCTCTTTTTTTGTGGAAGTTCCACCATCGGCAATATAGAAGGTGGCCTACACCTTTTTCCATTCCTAATTTTTTTTTGTAAATAAATGTTCCTCCTGTTTTCTGAGAATCTGCCTCCCTGTGTTTGGTCACAGTTCCCTACTGGTCATTCTTAAATTAAGCTTGAGTCAAGAGTCATGGTGCTCCAATCTTCACCTAGGTGGTGTAGTTAAGCTCTTTTATGACACTTACAACAACCTTTGGCTCAATGGGTGTGCGCAATCAGGCACCATATCACTCTATGCCGTATTAACCAATCAAATTGAACTGTTAATGAGATAAATCAACACTATTTCTGAATGAGACAAATGAGTGTTGTGAAAGGAGCAATGGGTCAAGAAGTGATGTCCAGGTTCAGAAGAGCAATTTATTACAGATCAATCTGGGAACTTCACATACATATAGGACTCAGAGTTCTATGATGCTCCACTCAACTTATATGTACAAACTTCTTATACTCTGTTGCACACAGGAACACAATTCAATGGAAAATTACAGACCAACGGATATAGAAGTATGCAGGTATGGTCAGACATTGTCTGACAGCTAGATTCCACTTATGACAGGTGTTTCGGGATGGTTTCTCAGAATTCGGCAATGTCTGCATTCACCAGATATAATAATAATATATGCCATTTAGCTGACGCTTTTATCCAAAGCGACTTACACTGCGGTGAGTGCATACATTTTTCAGTATATATGGACCCAGCGGGAATCAAACCCCCAACCTTAGCATTGTTAACACCATGCTCTACCAACTGAGCCACAGATGTCTGTAGCAGAGGCTAGAGACGGACCTGGTGGCTGTGGTTGGCAATTCCAGGGAACATAGCTTGTAGTGTGAAACTATTGAAACGTCTTAAATTGTCAAACCATCAAACATGTTTGGTTCTCCACCCTTCAGTTGAAAATACATAGCAGGCTAGCCTATTAGTAGCCTGTATATCCTGTATGCCTTTTTGTGTTGTTAGTTATTCTACCAGGGATGAGGCTATTCCTCCCAGTATCTGTAAGATTTTCAGGATCTGTTATAGCACATAATGTTTAGTTAAACTAATAGCTATCCTTATAATGAAGCTTAAAGGGACAGTTCAGGTTTTTTGTTAGACCTCATTTTCCACTTACTTGGAGTTTTTTCTGCCATGTTTTCATTTTTAGATTTCTTTGGATGGTTCCGAAGCTGGCATTTAGCCATACTAATGTACATGAATGGGATCACCTGTATGCGAACAAAAGCACAGAAAACGGCTTTCAAAATGCCTCCACGCAAAATGTAAAACATGTTGTTTTTATAGAAAATGATCTGTCATTATGCCTTTCAATAGAATGGACTAGCTACTTCAACCGAATGACCTTGTTTGTGCTGTTCTGTTCTTTGTGTTACTTCCAAACCGAGGGCAAAATGGGAAGTATTCTCAGTTTGATAAATATACATTTATGCTTCTAATAGTGGAAATAACTAATTGTTTTCATATCAACATGCCTGCATAGCCCACAAAAATATGAGATGGCTGTAGAATTTCTTGTGAAAAAGTAGTCACAATTCATGTACACTGGTATGGCTAAATGCTAGCCCCGGAAAGCTCAACAACGGAAAAAAAAGTGTCTGGATAAGCCTACAACACACAGGTTGCATACCAGTTGTCTACCCATCAACCAGAAGTGTGCACTCATGCACTTAAGAAACATAAGCATTTAAAAACATTGTATTTATGAAGAGAGAGAGAGTTCCCACCGTATTCCTTACACTAGTTAATTAAATGTAAATCTATGACCCACTTCTGGATAAGGGTAGAGAATCGGAACACAACCACAAGTTCTACATTTCATAACAATGTCAATTGTCAGTGAATGTGAATTAATGGAAAGCCTGAATTACAGGACATGTTTGTCTTCTTTTTTTTGGACAAGGGGCTAACATATGGGACAGTCCCGGGAAATATGGGTCTGGTCACCTAATGTTACATAATGATAGGCTAATTTGCTAACTGGTTGAAAATAGAGTGATACACAAAGGTGCCACCTCTGCAAACACTAGGCTGCAACTCAAGGGGTTGGTGTATACACATTAGTTGGTGTATATACTGTACGCTTTTGAGTAAAATACCCCTGTAATAGTGAATGCCCCTTTAATAGTAAATGCACCTTGTTGATGACCCATAGCTTATAAAGCAAACTGCAGGACAATGTGCCGTTGATTTTATGATTTTCACGAGGACAATCATTGTTTATAGCTCATAAAGAGGGGTGAGTGTCCTTATAGCTCTGATTCACAGCTACACTGTATGGCTTAATCATTTTAGTGTTGATAAGACATTTATTTTTTAGTTGACTTCCCCATAATCAATTCTCCACTCAAATTAGAAATGATAACAAAGTGAGTGTCATGTCACTATTCACACACACTGTCGCTCTAGTTTATTATTGCAACAAAACTGTGAGTTTATTGAGGTAAAGATTGGTCAGTGTTTACAATTTGTTAATAAAGCACAGAAAAGTGATACACAGAAATTCGGTACAATAAATAGTCCAAAGCAAAGCATGTTTTTTTTTGCCAATCAATCAAGCGTGGTATTTCTGCACACACCCCGCCAAGACACACCTGCACTGCACACCCCTGAGACAACACACATGCATCCAGGGAGAACAGAGTTCTGGGTACAGCGTCAGCCGTATTCAGCACCCTTGGAGCAGTTAGGGTGCCTTAAGTGCCTTGCTCAAAGGGACAGTACCTTAGATATGATGCCAGCAACCCACTAATCAACAGCTCACATCCGGCTCCCTCCTGGAGTGGAATTCGAACCAGCGACCTAACGATTGCTGGCCGATCTTATGGTAAATTTCTATAGAAAATAAAATTCCTAATTCCACAAAGGAAAGGTAGAGAGAGAATTAAGACCAGGATGGCCAGTGGTTGATTTGTGAGGGGAGAGTAGTGGAGATGTTATAAAGGTTACAGGAGGGAGCAAAGGTTGGAGAAAACAGATGACCAGGGCATGGGAAAGCAGGATATGGTCAACGGGAAAAGAGAAGCAGATATAAATCTAACCAGTTGTAAACAATCCAAATGGCTACCTGCCACCCTTCACTCACTCACTCACTCACTCACTCACTCACTCACTCATTCACTTACTCACTCATCCTTTTAGCTCTGGCTGGTGCATTGGGCAACAGCAATACTCCTTTGATTAATCCCATGTTTAAAGGAGATTCAAACAATAACAAAGCAGTCACCCTGTCACTTTTTCTGGAAAACTGCTGAGGGATGGGGCTGGAGAAATGTAACTACCCTTGAATTCATAGACAGAGCTATAAATGAAAGGACTGACCATCCATGAGATCAACAAACAATAGTTTTAACCATGTTTTGAAGCTATACAGTGTTTGTTTACAATTGCATTGTTTACAAACAATGGAGTAAAGCAAGATTATATAATTAACTTAAAAATATAAATAGATCTACCAATCCCAGATTGCCCCTAAAATAACATACATTCATATGCTGTAGGTAGATTACAGGAATGATGAAGCAGTCTAGATATATCTGTGAACAGTATCTTTAAATATCATCCTGTGACACATGATGTGAAACAGTATCTAATATCTGATACACTATAGGTCACACTCACAAACAAATATTGACTAACTCTAAATGTAGTATGACATCCACACTGTAGTACAAAGTCAATAATCACATAATAACAAAACCCTGAGAGAACAGATTCTGAGTTAGCAGTCCGTTTGTCTCAAACTCAAATAATGATGTATCAGTCAGTAAGTAATTCAATATCAACATAATAAACAAGAGGATTATGAAATACCTGTGCTGTTTGTCCTCTTGAAATACATTCTGTTAGACCATCAATAAACTCATGCACTCCACACAGTTCTCTGTGCAGTTCAGGAAGTCCTTGCTGCAGTATTTATGGTGTATTCACTAGGTCCTCCCCTAGCAACACCACATCCAATCTCCTCTGGGCATCAGTTTCTGTTTCTGAAGAAATGAAACTTAGAACATAAGAGGAACTAACATAAGTTTCATGATTAGTTTACTGCAAGACAGAAATATTGAGACAATGTCCACAACTGTGTGTTGGCTTTACAAGAAATCATGGTTCCACTGATCAGGAAGGCATACATCTGGGCATGGTCAGACAGTGTGATGTCATTGAAGTGAGGTCTTCCTTTGCTCACATGCAAATGATGCAATGGCAGAGTAATACAAGGATATAATCAGTACATGTTACAGTATATGCTTTATGTATACTTTATGTTTATACTGTAACTTGCTCATTCTGCCACTGTTGCTATTCAAGGATATGCTTGGAATACTTAAATAAATTACAAGTAGACACTCACAATGCTCACTCTTCTATAGCTTATGCTTGATACTGTAGACTTGCCTTTGGCGATGTCTTGTGATCAAACAGATTCAATCAAACCTGACTTAGCACGTTTTTGTGTTTGTTAACAATCTATTGACAAAACACATACTGTGTGATTTGTGACATTCTGAGAATTTAAGGCATCTACCTTTGAGGGGAAAATATCTGTCTAACACTAAAAAAACATTATGCAATTTAATTTCAGTTTTCACTGCACAAGTACTGAAATGCAGATTTGATGGATTATTTACACTTAATCATGTCCAATAGTGTGTGAACAGTTTTCATAGAAAGACTAACAATAAGAGCATGGAACAAAGGGATGACACTACACAAGACATGTCAGAGTTAACACACCTTTAATTCAAGAGGTGCATACAAAATGTGTGATTTACATAGCCATGATGTTCACAAACAAAAATAACAATATCATATATCCTGACACTATCAGCAGACAGGCTATCATCTACATATAAAAAATATACACTCTACACTGGAAAAACACCTTCAGCACTAAGAAAATGTTCGATGAACACACCATTCAGCTTTAGACCCTCAAAAGGCACTTTTTGGAATCAAAGTTTGCATATAATTTCATTACACGGTTAAATCAGGACTATTATAGTTATTTAAAAATCAATCTTGATACCTTTGAATATTTGACAATTAAAATGTCTGTTATAATTATCAGTGGAAAAGAACATTTCACAGTTCAAGTACACAGTAATGCAGTAGAAAGAGTACAATACATCCAGAAAACCCCCACTAAAAATGTTGACATCATATTACATCTATTACACTCGGTTTTTGATAACTTAACCACATACAAATCACAAACAAGTACATTTTAAATGATACAACATTGCAAACTTTAGCCTAAAATAACACATTCACAGTTTTTCAAAAATCTTTATTTCAATGTGACTTTTATTAGTGCACAGTGCCGAGACCATGTCTCTCAAAGTTGACAATGTTTAGGACTATTTAGCTATTTTGCGGACAGAGATTTTGTTGGCCTCCGTGACACAGTTCTTTGCCGAATAATGTCTGAAGAGACTTCTCCAAGCCCCGCTGCGGCTCAGCAACTCTTGGTTACCTTTGAGGAAAAAAAGGGTTAGAGAGGAGAAAAGAGCAAATTAAGCTGATATTTTGAAAGGCTCACTATGATCATTATGATGATCATGTATTGGTCTCCCTCACCAATAATGCACAGTCCCTCTTTGGCCCTGGTGATGCCCACGTTGATTTGGTTTGGGTCGCCAACGAAGCCAATATGTTTTGACAGCCAAGCCCTGTCTGGCTCTGTTTCAATCTCCTCGCTGGGCAATGAGCGCACGGTGGACAGGATAACATAGCGCCATTCACTTCCTGGGTGACAGAGCAGTGTTGATTTTAGCCAAGGTTAACCCAATCAGTTCAGTCTTCAAAAGGACAGCGGGTGAAACCACTAGAAACACTACAAAGACAAAAATGGGAGATTAAAAGTTTGATAGTTACCTTGACTTTTTGTGATGGTGGTGACGGTGATTTTGTCCATTTTGTTTTTCTTCAGTTCCTTTCTAATTTCTGACACCTGGGCATTGTATGGTGATAGAATTGCAATACTCTGTTGATTTATTTTGGATTCTTTCACCAGTAATTGAGCGACCTTAACCTGTGATAGACAAAAGGTTTATACGTATTAGTGGCATGACAAGACTTGCAAAAATGCAAGCTGAAGAATTAGCTACACAATGAAAAATGGGTTCTTTACCACGATGTCTCTCTCCTTCTTATTGGCTTTAGAGTTTTCATTTCCCTTTGCTGTTGTCACAACCAGACTGATCTCCTCTCCACTGATGTCACCAAAAACAATGTGGGTTTGCTTGCAGTCAGCCTGTAGGACACTGTTTGGACGTTCCACATCAGTTTTCAAAAGTCCATTGTAATACTCGTTGGATGGAAACTCGCATATATCTTCATGCTATAAAAAAGGCAAACCATTGACAATTATTTGCATATATTGTGTATACTGCACCTTTGTATTTTGTTGTTGGGCAAAAATGTATTAATAGAGGGAAATGTCCTCTGCATACCTAAATGTTGTCAGGGGCGCAGTGACATTTTACCTTTGTTAAACATTGTTCAATCATGAGATTGTATGACGCAAATTAGGTTACCATTTCATCCCTTACCATTCTGTACTGGGTATCCAGCATCACTGCCCTGGACTTGTGCATCTCAAAGTAACGTTCAAATAGAGACTTTGACATGCCCAACTTCCGCACAAGTTCATTCTTGACAATGGGACGTAGTTGTTTGTGGTCACCAAGCAACACAATCTAGTGAGCATCAAAGAGGTTAGTTTGCCATCAATTATTATCTCTTACAAAACATGATTACCTTACAAGCCTGTATGTAGTTGAGAAGACAGGGTTGCCACACTCCACAACATTGCATGTAATTCCACGGCAAAAAGTAAGATTAAGAGTTAGATTAACTTCATGAAAAAAATCAAATGCAAAATCACAATCTAGATCTACAGGACCACTCCCCTGTAATGTATCAGACTAAAACATGCTAATGTCACACAAAATCAAACAAATAATCATGCAAAACATCTTACTGAGAAGCTCCACTGGTGTAAACATAGCATGGGCCACACATAGCCAGTTGCTGTTGGATTGAACACCCATTTAAAACCTTTTCATTCGTAAGGACATGACACCACACATCTATAATAGCATCATAATTAAAACAATGGAAACATTCTGAATTTATTGTTCTGAAGTGAAAAACATGACATGGAAATGTCTATATCATGATAACTAAGTGGATTTCAACACACCTTTTCTGGTTTGTTGCAGACCAATGGGATGAGGGCCTGTGGTTCCGTTGCCATGGCACATTCATCAATGAGGATCTGGCGTGCATTGACTGTTTTAATCAGGTTAGGGGTGGATGCTGCTGTGCAGGTACACAGAATGACATTGTGCATCTGCAGCTCAAACACTCGAGCCTTATTGAGAAGCTTTTTGTAGCTGGAAGGAAAAAACAAATGCACCAGACAGATCATATCAGACATAGGCTTACAAGAAAATTGTGAAAAACAATTAGGGAAGAGGCTTTTTTTTTTATAACAGCGAAATTATGCTTCTTAACTTACTTTTCAACCTCTTCTTCCGTCAACTCTGGCCCCTTTGATTGTCTGGAGAGGTCTATTCTCTGGTCAAACTCCTTTATTTCCCTAGAGTGTGGATTTGCTTCCTCCCTTATGCGATGATGCAAGGTAATACCCCTAAACATTGTATGGAGTGAGATGGCAGTTTATTAACAAATTGGAAATGTGTATCATTTGTATTATGATAATCTCAATAATACAGGTTGAACAATGATGCAATGCTGAGGTCTGACACATTTGAGAGAAACAATTGGCTATGATTGGTTACCAAAGAAACAGATTATGCGTATGATACCTGAGTTCTGGCTTGGACCTCTCTTGGCGAAGTGACTTGGGAGAGAGCTGAAGGGCACTCCCTGGGTAAGGGTACTCCTGCATCTCCATTTGTCGACTGTACACCCTGAGGGGCTTCAGCTTGTCTCCAAACTTCAACAGGTACTCTACAAAACAAACATTCACAGCAGTTCCTCAAAGGTGAAATAGTCACGCTTTTGTCAAAGTAAAAACGTTGGTCATGAAATTTAATTCTAAGCAATGAGGTAACTTGCCTGCAATGACATCAACAGACTTGTTAGAAGGACCGCAGTAAAGAATAACTTCTTTCTTGTTCTTGTCCTTGGGATCTTCACATTTCCAGGGGTTGGCACAGTTCAGCTCAAGGAACCAGTACACAATGTACACTCCTACAACTGTCTTTCCAGTCCCTATGAAACAGGTATGCAGTTTTTTTTTACAATAAATAATGAAAAGCAATGTGATCGCTTCTGGCTTTAGTATCAATTAACTTACCTGGCGGCCCTTGTATGAGTGTGAAGCTGTTATTCAAAGCTTTCTCCACTGCATCAACTTGACTTGAGTTCAGCTTTGGGAGTCCTTCTGGTGCATTTTCAGTCATGATTCGCCATCGTGTCATAGGAGATTGTGAAACTGTAACACCAAGCAAGACAGCAAGAAGATACTTTCAATCAAATGGTCACCACAAATGGAAATAGAATATAAGATTTCATTGTGTATTTGCAAGTACATCAAAAAGGATTCAGGATTTCATCCGGATACACAGCTACCATATTCACAACAGCCGGTATGAAACGAAACACACTCTTAAGGCTTACCTCCTTTTGGAATGTGTTGTCCAAGAGCTATTTTCTGAACAAGGTCATTTGCAGACTTGACATTGTTCACAGCCATTTCTTTCCGCCTAGACAGAGAGAATGTAACACAACCATAAACATTACTAATTTATTTTTCAATGTAATTATTAATTCACCTCTTCAACCCCACTACCCCCCTGTGTAAGTTTCTCTCCTGTTAATAATTAAAAAAAAATAATAATAATTTAAAATGATATTATCTCGTTTGCAAATATTTATTTCAGTAGCATTTTATTCCACCAAGCAGAAATTACCAAGTATTAACTTGCATTGTAAAATACTAATTATATAATTGTAACCTATTAATCACTTGTTTATTCAATTCTTGGTCATACATAACACAAAGTTGCCCCAATATCTGAGTAGTGACGTTTAAAACCTGTGGAATAACAGCTGTGAAATAACAGTGCTGCAAGTTAAAGTCCTACTGCTATTTCAATACTTACACATCTGGTAGAAGCTTTGGGATTAGTTCCACTGTGAAGAACATGTTTTTCTGGAAGATACAGTCTGGAGTGGTATCCATTGGCAAGTGGTTGATATAGAAGTCAACTCTTTTGGCTTGAATTGGAGAGGACTTCTTCGGTTCTTGAAACTTGGTTGTAACACCATGGGCCACCCATGTGAAGTTACTGGGGTCCACTACTTCTCCTAAATGGTCAGATGTTGAGGACAGCTTCACACCCCTTTTCCGGATGCACAGTAAGCAATTGGCAAGGCTGCATTCGATGGCCCATTCCTTGATATATTTGACAGGAATATAAAAACTTCCTTCAATGCTGGTCCCTTGCTTTCCTAGGTTCAACTCCAAGTCCTCAATGATAATGCTGTCACTTTCATCCACTGCACTGGCAGCAGACTCCATCTCACAAAGTGGTCTCCAGATCTTCACATACTCTTTGTCGTTGTCATATTTGGTTTTGGATGGAT
Organism: Argentina silus; assembly: GCF_951799395.1. NCBI lineage: Eukaryota > Metazoa > Chordata > Actinopteri > Argentiniformes > Argentinidae > Argentina > Argentina silus. The sequence goes on along the minus strand of NC_139658.1, from coordinate 12,775,411 downwards.
GGTCTGCACATCTGGAGAAGCATGTGACAGGGCTATGGGCATGGTCTACACAAATCTCAAACTTTGGTTTGATGCAAACCAGCTGAACAGTGGGTGTCAAATAACCTCTCTTAACTTCAGATGTCATCTGGACTTCTAGTGTGTCTCCTGGCTTCAACTTGAGAGTGAGATCAACATAGTGCTTCATTTCAGATGTTCCACTTGGACCATGTGCAGTTCTGTGAGCGTCATCTTCAACTTGAGGCAAATCCATTTCAGAATGTTTTGAGGGACTCTTCAAGTGTTCAGTTTGTTTTGTGTTGGTGCTCATTATGAGAAATCTTGCTCTGTTCCAATCTTCTTGGTCAATTGCTTCAACAATGGCTTTCCAAGTGTTTTGAGGGAGCTCAGTGCATGGACTACAATTTTGCAACCTTTGTAGCTCAAGGTGAATTTTGGTGGTATCAACTGAGTACACTCGTCTTCTCCATTTCAGCTCCATTTGGTTATTTTTTGAGTCATACAGCGGTTGATCCTCCAGTTGCAAATCTCTGTACATAAGAGGTAAACTGTCTGGAAATAAGTGCTTGTCAAAAGGAAAAGACAGCTTGAAACTGTCTCCCTCTGGGTCAACACCAACTACAAATGCTAGCTTTGAGGCATTTTGTTTCTTCATGTTCACAGCAAAGGAAATCATCTCAGCTTTCTTTTCATAGTCATTGGCCCTCTTGCATTTTTCATCAGTTTGCTGACACAAAATGTCAATCTCCTGTGGAGAATATGGCACTGGGGTGTGCACCACACTTAGGACTGAATGCAAAAGCCTCTGTATGATAATGTCATTGTACCGTCGAATGGGTGAGGATGCATGTGTGTAATAGTCAAGGTTCAAGGAATAGTGCTGAAAACTTGCTTCAGGGGATGAGTTCCAACGGGTGACATAGGCTTTGTCAAGGCACTTCCTGAACTTTGCTATTACTGGAAGAAGCTGAGGGTAGATGTCATCTGTCGCAATCAAGTCAATCATTTTGTCAGTGTCAACTTCCCCTCTCTCAGCAGCTGACTGGATTTCGTTCCAGACTGATGTTAGCACGTGGAAGCTTTCGCTCTCCAAAATCTGATTGTCATGATCAATTTTGTACCTCAGGTGTGAAGACAATGGTATAAGGTTTTTGTACTGCTCCTTCAACTCTTCAACCATTTCAGGGTTAGGACTTGCTTGACATCTAAGGGGAGTGCAGAACATGGTCTCTGGTATGCCAATCAAACATTCAGACACAGAACTGTTGAACAGTATGTTAAGCTCTTCAATCATCTGATGGGATCTTCTCTTCCCTGGCACCCGGCGTTCATCAGGTCGGGCATAGCTCCAGTCCTTACGAAGCCTGGCCTTCCTTTGAGCTTTGGCAAAACGATACGCCACAGCAACACAGTGTTCCACTGTACCAAACCTGGGCTGTTCTCCTGAGTACTCATCAATGATGTCCTCCGCCTCTTCATAAGACAACTTCCTATCAGAGTTTATTCGAGACAGTTGCAGGGTCTTGTCAGTAATCTCATCTGTTGCCTTGTCCACTTTTACAACTAATGAAATCACCATGCGATCCTGACCAGGCAAAAGACTCCAGTGGTTAGTGCTAACTAGTTTTGGGAACATGTAAACTGGCTCTTTTCCAGAACAGTAATATGTAGCACCACGTTTTTTGGCATCATCATCTAAGCGATGACCAGGTTTGACAAAGCTTGCCACATCTGCTATATGAACTCCAACCTCATAATGGTTCCCGATGTCCTTGACACTAATGGCATCATCCAAGTCTTCGGATATCTCTGGGTCAACAGTGAAAGTAATCAATTCGCGGAGGTCCTGTCTGTTACCATTTTGGATGCCTGCTGGGGAGCATGCTTCTTCAGCCGTAATATGTCTGGAATGTAATGGTTTGACATTATATTCTGCATCCAAAATCCTTAGTCCCTCATCCAAAGATGAACCTATTGGAAGAATGTCTATCACAAACCCTAATGGAAAGACATTGTCTTTTTTCCAGTTAACCACCTCCACCACAAATACATGTTTGTGTTTGATTTCCTCATTGAGGTGTTCATTTCTTACAATCTTCCAGTCTCCATTAAAGTTATTCCATATTGGAATGAATTTGCGACTTTTCTTGCTGATCAGGGTGCAAATCTTGGTGGTGTTTTTATTGAGGGGTACCATAATCTTTCTGAGAAATTCAGATTTCCCTTTTGGTTTATGGTGATCTTCATCCTCAAGGGTACAAACGAACACACGGGATGATTCCGCCTCCTCAGTGATGCCTAACACCTTCCCCTGTGACATGCCATCAAGATTAAATCTTTCTACCACCACCTCATCACCAGGGAAGGACTTGCCTAAGTTCGTTCTACCTTTGATGATAATGTGCTCAGTAGAGTTGCCAAATGGTATGATATAACCAGTGTTATATTTCTCCATTACCAATTCACCTCGCTTGTACACATTTGGCTGCTCTCTCAGCAGGTCCAGCAGGGCATCTTTTCCAGATGTGTTGTTGTGTGGTCTGTTTTGCTCAACTAAGGACACACACTCTGAACTGTCCCTTTCAGATGACTTGTAGTCTTCTGTACTTTGTTCCTCTTTCATCTCTTGCAGTATTGCATCCACGTAGTTCTCTGTGCCTGACATAACAGACTGTGTGCTGCTCTCCAGTTGTGCTGGTCTTTGGAATCTTGAGAATTCTTTGATATCACCATCAATAAAGTCTTTGGTTATGTGTTTCGGCTCAGCACTGCTCTTGCTAATGCAGTACTCGATGTAGCTCTTCCAGATTCTTGAGCTTTTCCCAAAGTAGCAGAGAGCACCAGCATCTCCAACGACAACAACCTGGGATTGAGCCCTGGTCATGGCTGTGTTCAGCACACGCGCATCATTGAAGACTTCCAGACAAGGTGAGTCTGATGGGAGGAGGCTGTCACGGGTTTGAATGGCTGTCATTACAATTACCCTGAACTGTTTGCCTGTCAAGGAATCAAAACAACTTGTTAAAGTACCCATTTTGGGATACTAAATACAAAATTGTATACAATGATCTTAATAACTTGCCAGTAGTTTAAGGTAGACTCAGTAATATGACATAGACACAAATTAGCTGGGCAAGTACCGGAAGATAGCACAACCTAAGATCACCTGCCAGCCATTTTGTCACCGACAGTATCTATCACGTTGCATTGCTGTGCTCCAGCACAGGCACTGTACCTTTTGGATGTCTAACGATTGCAACATATTTCTTCAGTTATCCCTCTTCCTTTTGGAATGTCATATTGCTGAGTATACCTTTAAGTCTTGTAACAGCACCAGGGGTAATGCATGTTGAAATTAGCTATCTTTATCTTTAAGAGGCTGAGAACTATGATTCCCACAGTCAGCCAGGCCAGCAGCAGATGGCTATCATAAGAGAGGGGTTGCTGGAGCTTCTCTGAAATACTTTTGATTATTGATTTGAAAACCTGATTTAAGTTTATTTCCACATTATTATTAAAGTGACAGTACTGACTGCCTTTTGGGAAAACCTGCCTTCTGTGTAGTCTGTAACTCTGCCTCTGCCCTGTGAAGGATCCCACTGGCAGCAGCCCACCCCAGTTGATGTTACATATGGTGAAGAAGGGTTGGCAGGGCACCCCTAGAGGTATGGCACTTTTTACCGGAAGAGCACCATTGTAAGAGAATCATCTAACCCTCTCCTGGCTTCAGAGGGAAGACAAACGCCTGTCCATAGAGGAGAGAGAGGTTGTCACTGGATTTTTGAAAATGTCAGAAGAGGCACAAAGGAAAGTGATTGAGGAGGGTCCTCCATATGTGTTGAAAACCCTGTATTCCATGTCCAAGACTGTGAGGGAGTTTCATAAAAGGAACAGGCCCAACTTTCAAAGCAAGTAGTTGTAGTTCTTAACTAAGTATGTGAACCTGGTGTATGTGGCTGCCAAAAATGAGCAAGAGATAAAGAGTATTCAAGAGTTAAATCTAACCACCTGCTCCAGGCAAGGGAGCAGAATGTTTAACTGTAGGTGCTGTTGGATCAGATAAGAAGCTCAGCATTGAAGGCCCAGTGTGATCAGAAGCTTCTCTCGCAAAGGGTGGCTACCCTTGAGAAGGAAGGAAAGGACCAGCAAGCGGAAATGTTGAACACCTTAGTGCACTAGAACACAAGCTGAGCTATATGGAATCTCACCACCAGGCTGGCATGCAGACAATGGCGGATATCCTGTCAAGCCAGGTTAAAAGACAGGCCTTGCTCCAGATGAAACTTAAGTTGGTGAGTAATGAACTTATGTGTTACAGAACAGCTGTACCCAGGTGGACAGTCCCTAGTAGGGGTAATGCCTTCTGAAATTGGATGCAATCTTTATCTTTAAGAAGGCTACAATCCCGATGATCCCACAGTGATATCTTCGGTCATCTTGCACCAGCTGTGCAGAATTTGGAGTAATCAGCCAGGCCAGGAACTGATGGCCATCACAATGGCCCATGAGACTCAAAAGCAATATGTTTGGAAGCAGAAATACTTTTGATTATTGATTTGAGAACCTGATTTATTGTATATTCTAAGTGAAGTGATATTGTGAAGTGAGGCAGCACCCCACCCCAGGTGCTGTTACGGTCTAAAAACATCTCTCTAGTTGACAATAGACTATTCAAATATCAAGGAATGTTTTTTTCCTACTAATCACATCAAATCAAATCTTTGAATGTTGTTTTCATCATTTCAAATACCTTGAACATTGGCTATATTCTCTACAGTCACTCGGCCAAGAAATCTTTTCCGAAGCTCTTTCCTGATTTGTGAAACCTATGGACAAGTACACACACAATCACAAATGTTACATAAAAGTTAAGAGTCACTGCAACAAAACTATAGACAACTGCACTGGGGTAATTTTCACTATTTCAAGAAATGCATTATTAGAAATATTTCATATTCCTTCATATTTATATTCATATTTCCTTCATAAGCAAAATGATCAGACAACAAGGCATGTACATTTTACCTGGCATCCTTCAGATAGAACACAAATAGAGCTTTGATCTTGACTTCCCCATGTGAGTGGCCAGTCTCTGAGAAGATTTTGCACTATTTCAACCACGCTTGCAACCTCCTCAAGGTTAAACCATGACATAGATAAGGGGTCCAGGTGGCATTCTCCTCTGACATGGTGGAACCTGAGCGGATGGTCTTTAGGATGAGCTGGAACATTTCCAACAGCCTTAATGGCATCACACTTGCCAACATAAAAGGTCTTGGACACAAATTCCACTATCTCTTTGGTGGAGCGATAGTTCTCGTTGAAAATGATTCTGCTCTTCAGTGCAGCACTATCCTTTTGGCCTTGATAGTAGATGAAGAGGCGGTTCAGTAGAGTGTGATTGGAGCGTTGGTCATCTTCCACTGAAAAGAGCTTTGGAGACATCTGCATATGATCTCCAGCTAAAACCACTCGGGTGTCTCGCCCTGCCAGACCAAGGGGCATCAGTGCCTCACATTCCAGCATCTGTGAGGCTTCATCAATCAGGATATGGGTGAAGTAGCCATCAGGGAGCTTCAGGTCATGGAAGTCCCTTGCCATTGCAGTGGTTGTTATGACTATTCTGTGGCAATCTAAGGCAGATTTTGTAGGAGGGAGGAAAAACTGGCCATCTTGGGATAGAAGGCAGTAACTTTGTGTGATCTTATCTGTGGCACTGACAGGAACCCCTTGTTTATTTGCCTTTATCCTCAGTGGTTTCATCTCATGGTGTCCAGAGCTGATGTATGGATGGAAGTGATCGTTGACATACAAATCTGCAGAACTGACAAAGGAGAGAGTTAGAGAGTTTAGCCTTGCTTGCTTTTTAGCAGTAAAACCATTTAATTGTTAACAACCATAACAACCATACGTGGAACAGTGTTATTAATTACAGTGTTTATAATACACAAGTTTTGTGTCATAACAAATAGAAGTACCAGAAATATCAAATCTGAATTAAAAATTCAAGTTATCCAGTTGGGGTTGAAGATGTTTATAGGTAATTTACCTGTTTGTAAGGGTGCAAATCAGAACTCTGGTGCAAGGCTGCCGTACCAACTCTTTGGCTGCTGTCGCTAGAGTGAAGGTTTTCCCAGTTCCAAATGGTCCATATATAAGGAGGGGTGCTACACTCTCTTTACCATCCGTGTCCCCTATGATAAAATCAATGGCTGCCTGCTGCTTTGCATTGAGTTTGGGATACTGAATTTCATTCAGAGGGACACTACAGTTTCCAAATTTCGGTAGCACTCTCTCTGTGTTTGGAAGGAGATCTACAGCTTTGTGCATCTCACAGAACTTGAGACGGTTCAGCTGGAACTGAACTTCCATTTCATATGTTTCATTGGTTTGGAGCTTAAGATCAGAGCAGCATCTTTTAGAGAGCTGCAAGTGCATTTTATTTTCACTTGTGGTGTCTCGAAGGATAATGGCTTCATAGACCTTGCGACTTTGATTAGCTTGGGATACCGGTGCTATGAGAGCTGACTGAACACCTCTTCTAAGTACCAAGCCCTCTGGGGTGTCTGGGGTAAGAGTGAAAGGGACAGAGACAGCACCAAACAGTTCTCCCTGAGGAGCAATCTTCATCCCAAACTGAGGGTCATACAGGGTGGCAGACAAGGTGATGGTCCCTTGAACATTGAGTCTGAAATTCATAAGAAAATGGAGAGACTTAGGTTGTTGGTCCTTCAGATTAATACAGATTTAAAATAACACCTCCCAACATGCACTTTGGCATGGGCTGTTTTATGTATGCTGTATTTTTATTAGGGTTAAGGTTAGGGTAACCGTAGGGTTAGGGTAACCCTAACCCAAAGTTAACACGTTAATTCCTCAAAACTCAAGAGGAGCAAATTATTTTTTTTACGCCGTTAATGCAGTTTCCCTCGTTTGACTCTTGCAATGTACCAAAGTCTTACTTTCACTGAGCATGCAGGGTTTTTATTTATGACATGCAACAATGGAGAAGGACATGCAAAACAGACACACTGATGAAGTGCCCAAAACCTTGTGGCATTTAGCCAAGGGGTTTTCAAAGCCATTCTCGTGTTTGAGATGATCAGCTTTAGCAAGGCACTGTGCTAGAGGCTGTCTCGGAGGGGAAACAGACCTTTGCAAGCAATGCACGGTCCAGGGCACATGCCCAAAGGGCAGTAGTCTTGCGCCAGCAACCATGATGTGCGCAATGTCTATGTCCAGCGTGGTTAACCTGTCTTCTGTGTCCAGGCATAGTTCTTGTCATAGGCTGAGTAGATTTGACAGTTAGTCAAGTTCCTATAGTACAGTAATTCAGTCAGAAACATGGGGGACTTATTATTTCCTTTGAATTTGTTGTTGTTGCTCTCAGCTGAGAAGATTGATGCATTCCATCCCCATCGTATACAGTAGCTGGTCATGTTGAATAACATGGATATGGGGGAGTAGATACAAGTGAGAAGATTTTAAATTAAGGTGCTAATAAAAACATTTGATGTAGATTATTTTGTGTTTCTCCTCTTTATATGACATCTACAATCCAATGTAGAGATATTTTTTAAATTAAAACTTTAATTAGGGCTAAATTTGACCAAAATCAAATTGCGATTCATTTGTGATTAATCACAGCCAACCACGTGATTAACTCAATGAAACATTTTTATCGTTTGACAGCCCGAACTTCTATGGTAATCGTCTGGTTGCCAAATTAGATTACCAAATTACAACCAGGTTAAGACATGTTCTTCACAATCACCTTTAAAGTGAACGTTATCACATTTTGGTTGTCATTTTGTTGTTTCACCTCCATATAGGTGCCCGGTCATAGTTCGGTCATAATTAAAACCACAACACAACCAGATTATGCCTCATTTGCATATTTCCAATGATTCCCTCTTTGGGCAGCTCAGTAGCTCCCACCGTTAGAGCGATTGTATCAATTCAGTTGGTCTCTGGTTATTCTAAAATCTAAAATATGCTGTCCTGGAGTAAGAGAGGTGAATGTGAAGTGTATGATAATCGCTAAAAGACATCTAAGAACCTTTCACTTACAATCAGTCATTAACCAGAAACAGACACATTGTAAGGTGATAAGAAAACAAACAACATTTCCTGGTTGCAAAAAAATACATTTTTCAACCAGTGCACAACCAGAATATGATGTCATAAAAGACGCCATTCTCATCCCTGCAGGAAGTAGCATTGCTGGAGGTGCTGCAGTTCTCCCTGGTTTTATTTTTCTAGGAGAGGACGCCCAGACCCTCCTTCAAATTATGATCATGGATTTTTGCACCAATGATTCAAACATAGGTTTAGCTGAAACGACGCCACTGGGTGTAAGGGGTGTGATCAAAAAATGTATGTTTGATGATTAGTACCTAATAGATTGTAGGAAAGGTTAACTTAGAATACTGTATTTTCACTGAACTGTTGAACTGCTGTAATTTTCCATTATATGGAGAGGCGTGTTGAATGCAAGTCCTGTGCAAAGAATGGTCTTTGAAGTGCTTATTGTCTGACACCAGTAAGCACTCAAGGTCTCAATTAATATTCAGCCAGATATGTTTGATTATAAACTGCTGGGTCACTTGGGGCATGCTTACTTAGTGTGTCTTAACTGTGCTCTCTGCTGCAGCATTCAAATAAAGCTTATAGAAGTTTGAAGTCATTTGTCAGTACTGTCTTTATTGATAAGTAATAGATTTCCACGACAGGGGCATACTCTTAAAGTAGGATAACAAAATGTATTTGGGAGGAGTGCACCGGCACACATAAAAATAGCACCCTGGATTGGACACACAATCTGCTGTGATATCATTAATATCAATAATATATAAAATGTTAGTTACTTTAATTACCTTGAAACCACCTGATCTTCTGCCATCTCCTCTCTGTAGAGGAAACTGTGCATTCTCTCCTTGTAGTTCTGATGATTCATGGGTGCATTGCTGTCATCAAGTGGTTTATACTGCAAGCTAATCTGAGGAGGCTTGTACTCCTTTAGTAGCTCTTCATGTGATTCTGTTTTGTCTAAACATGGAATGATGACCCTGTTTCCACGATTCCAACGTTCCAGATTCTGAGAGGGATGTTTGTTGTTCTCTGGTGGATCCACTAGCTGAGGTTCTGACTGATTTCCTACTTTAACCTTGAGTTTCTGTAGGAGCACTGGTCTCATGTCAAAGTCAAACACCAACCATTGTTCGTAGAGGCCTGGATTGACGGACTTGAATGAGACTGTGATGTCATAGGTCATGTCTGTGCTATTGAACTGTTCACCTGTAGAGTAGGTGCAAGGTTCAGGACTGTTTTCACCCAGGGAGAAAGAGGCTCCAGGTTCTTGTTTCAATAATGCTACATGTGCAAGAATTCTCTGTGAAGACACAAAAAACATAGAATTTGATCAATATCATTTTCTTGCACAATTGTAATAATTTTGTCAACAAAAAGTGAAAAACTTAAAAACACAGCTATAGGAATCATTCACTTTACTGGGAATTAGAGGTCAGACCTTGGAAGCAGGGTCGCCATGTCCGTGGTTTTTCACGCCAAATTGCACTACTTTGAAAACTAGGTTGTGGGTGAAAATGTATTGGTCGCGGGATGCAGGTTTTTGGACAGCTTCTAAATTGCACCACGGCCGCCAGGGCATTTCTCTTTTTCACTGTGACCTGCTGCTGCTGACTATGAGGCAGTGAGGCCGTTGTTGCTGAGTGAGTGAATGGGGAGGGAGGGGCAGTCGGAGGGTGTTGTGTGTGTGTTGATAGAGCACTGGAAGAACAATAGCAGAACAACAGCACTAGCTACAAACGTCTCCCTCAAGGACTTGTTTGACTCGTTCGTTCTACCCACACCCAGTCGCTGAATTATTTTTATGAAAAAAAAAAAGCAAACTGTTTAGGCTTTTCAATATTTATACTCCAATTGACAATTAGATTATTGTGACACCATTTCAATAAAAATCTTAACCATTCACTATCAATCACTTCAATAGTTCAGATTAAATAATTTGGTGTGGTAAACAAATAACAATGGGACAAATGCAGAGCACGAGGTAAAGCAATTTTACCAGCTGTATTTAGATTATCATTATAAGACACACAGATAAATGTGCTACTCTCTCTTTCTAGTTTTCAGGCTTCATGGGTTGGTTTTGAGTGGCCATTGGGCTGGACATTTTAGCCAGACCTGGCAACCCTGCTTGGAAGTTTAGTGGAATGGATAAGGTCTGTTTCACAGAGCGCAGAGATAGTAATGAAGGACAAAGCAAAGAAAGTTGTGGGAAAAACCCCTGGCCTTGAAACTAAATTGGTAAGAATAGACTTTAGGTGATGCACAAGATGGGAGAAAAGAAACTGAAACCTATTTCGCAACACTTAAACACAAAATAAAAATAAAAAGTTATAACTTTGCTCTATTACCTCTGTTTTGATTTGGAAATTCCATTTGAATTCTGCATCAGTCTGTACACATGCCACATAGAAATCCTCTTCACAAGTGACGCTCACATCATCAACTTGCTCTGACATCTGTCAAATTAAATCATAATGTTTGTAGAACATTTAAAAATAAAACAAGTTGGATAAATGCAGTAGAATGAATAGAAGCACCTTACTCTGTACATGGGGGGAGAGAGTGTCATAAATGATTCATACACTGTCCCAACTCTATTAAAATCCTAAATATAACAACATATAACATCTTGGCTCGCTCAATTATCACATAGTGTATGTCATTGCTTTAGGCCTATACACAGATGGTATAACTTATTATCTCTAATATATATATTATCTAATAATATATGAAATACAAAATAAACAACGTATTGGAACAACACTGACACTAATGGTCGGATTATGTCCAGTCTGTAGCGCTGAAAACCAGACCTAGTAGAAATTGTCTAATTGATTGCCTCTCTTGAAATATACAGGGGCAATGTTGTTTTTTAACACCACAGGGTTTAATTTGGATCTGACTGATTTCAAAATGTGTGTAAAAAATATGAAAATCTACTCCTCTAATCTATGATGACTTACAATGTGCACTTCATTGCTGCTGTGTCTGTACTCCTCCAAGAGCCGGTCGCTGTAAGACAGGAGGCCATGGGCCTCTATACTGTGCCTTATCTCCTTGTCTTCTTGTGCTCGCATCAGCCATTCCTCAAGCTCCTCCACAGAGTGTGCTTTAACACAGTTAGTACCATATTCACAGGTCTCAGGCCTGTGAGGAAATGGCAGCACAAGGTAAAATGTGTTGTTAAGGCCTCAATTCAATTGCAGTTCTCTAGGATAACACAAAAATAGAATTCTTCTTGTACAGCAAGAAAGCATGCACATTTAATATTGTTTGAACTTCACACTGTAGCATTGTTTTGTTGAGGACGTGAACCCACACATGCATTGTATCAATCATGTGTTTGTGTTATCCTGCAAACTCTCTATCTGTACTTGATTGAATTGAGGCCGTTGTGTTGTAGCGTTACAGATGCTTATGTAGGTGTGTACAAAAACACTATTACCTGTCACACAGCCAAAACTCTGCTTTACGGCCATGGGGAGGGGGGCGACGCTTCCAGTCAGTGGTTGTGTCCTCAGAGATCATTTGAGCATGCCCCAAGGAGGCGCAGTGCTTGAGAAAACTCTCATGAGAGGAGAGGACTAAGAGGCAAGCCTTGCAGTAGATGGCTGCTTGCAGGCTGGGGGCAGGTACTACACCCTGACTACAACGTTGCTTCTCCTGACTTAGCAGTAGGACATCCTGGCGAATCAATATGCCACTGTTCTCTGCTCTCCACACAGCCATCTCAACCTCACTGTGGGCAAACTGGCATTGTGTGGACCCATGCCAGCATGGCATACCCTGCATGACATGGTTGCAGTACTGGAAACTGCGGTTTGGGGGAAGAGGGCGTATCTGGTTGTAGACTTCCTTACCCTGACTTTCTGACAAGTGATGGACCAAGACTGGGTCCCAGACATGCGCTGCATCTGCTGAGCAAGTGTTGTTCCACCTTTTAACTGTAATTTGATGTGGACTGCTAAGGAAGCAGTCTTTACAGAGCTCTTGAAATTCCCCTGAAAACTCAGTGCATATCTTTTCAGCTATGTTTTGCTTTTGGACGACAACTCTCTCACTCTCTGTTATAAGGCTAATTAAAGTGCTGTGATCTACACTCTGTCTTTTTTCAAAGTTCCACACTGTGGCCTCTTCATGGCTTCTTGCAAAAGTGCATCGATTCCTGTGCTTTGTACAACCAGAGCCCTCCACAAAGAACCAGCACACTTGGTATTGGCCAGGATTTGGAAATAAGGGGCGACGAGAAACAGGTCTCCATTTGCTCGTCCCCTTGACTTTGGCCAGTAGAAGATCTCTACTGCATTGGTGGTTGACTGGTTTAAGTGTGTATGTAATTTCGTTCTCTTTGACAGAGCACACAGAACATACAATTTTAAAGTTATATGTCCGTAAGAGATCAGTCAGTTTGGACCTAATTATCCCTTTTGCTGACATTGCTAGACCTATAACGATGGGAATGAATGCAAAGTGTCAAGGATGTGCTTATCATTCAAAGACTACCTCCATGTCCCTGACCATGGCCTCCAATGACTTGTTGAGATCTAGAAAAGATAAAGAATATCACTTTGAAAATGTAAATATCTGTCTGGTATGTACCATTATAGTTTGGGTCATAGATATCAAAAGATTTTTGAAACAAAAATGTGCACACATTGATGTCATGAATACAATTACAAAGATTGTTCAAGTTCAAATTGTTAATTACTTTTCAACTATATTTCAATCAGTAAACCCAAGAGATAAACATGTGCTTAAAGGGGCAATCTGGGATTCAAACAAGTGTTCTCCGTGCCTTTTCTTGGTAAACAGCTGAGGGATGCGGTTGGAGAAATGTAACCACTCTCAAATTAACAGACAGAGCTATGGATGCAAGGACTTACCATTCATGAGATCAAAATGATAACTTTAACCATGTTTTGAAGCTATACAGTTTACAATTACATTGTTTACAAACCAATTTAACGAGTAAAACGAGTTGTGATAGGGTAAATTGAATGTTGAACTAAGATTGTGACGCAAAGTTGTATTATTCGAGAATCAATGGCTATTGATTCCAAAAATGTATGTACCAATCCCAGATTGCCCATTTAATGTGAGTGTAATCGCTATTCTCATATACCGGAATCTGTCATGAGTTGTTGTCCACCATGGCTACAAATAACTTTTATAAAAAACAACAGATATGTACAATACAACAAGAACAATAATGTGTTTTATTGTTCACTCTATTTGAGGGGAATAAACGTAGGCTAAATACAAATTAATTAACGCACCATTTAAAAAATAGCCTACCAGTATAGAACATGAGTTACGTGCCACCCTAGAAATATAATTGTCACCATTTTGTACGTTGCAACGTTCAAAACGTTTGCGCATAGTCCGTTTTATATATTGTAAATAGCACCTTAAAATAAGCGATAGAAAAATAGTAGCATTGATTTAACTTACCGAACAAGTGTTAGTGATAGCCGCATATCTGATAACATAGGCCATAGCACATTCAATAATGTTATCAAAATAATGAGTGAATTCTTCCCATCGCTGAGTAGTATTGTTTCATCTGCCGCGCCTGCCTTAAGTTTCGTTTCTGTCAGTCTGTCGTCAGCGTCTGGCTGTACGGGAAGAACCGATACTCTGCCACAAGTCATACGACTTTTATTACTCTACACCTTCTACACAGATCATTTGATCATACATGAATGATCCGCCAAGTAGTCAAACAATGAACAATTTAATACAACGTGTGTAAAAAAAATATAAAAATCTACTCCTCTAATCTATGATGACTTACAATGTGCACAAGAACAGTTTCATGATTCATTCAAGTTAAGAAGCATTTATTACTGTACATTCCAGGTTATGAAAGCTTAAAGACATTTTTGTATATATGAAAGCTCAGTGGGAGATAGTCTTTCATGCTCCAATTGACATTTTACCACATTTAATTTGATCACAAATATGGTAAGGTGTTTGACATGTGAAAGACAAGATGATTGTAAAATCACCAATTTTATTATTATTCTATTTATCCTAACCTAGACCAACAACAGTCAGAGCAGACATTGTATTGAAGGCGTGATACTGTTGAATATGTACAGTAGGCCTGTGCACCACACTGTATGTCACTGAAGTTTGGCTTAATTTACTAGACGTCAACGCAACAGTGTGTGTGTGTGTGTGTGTGTGTGTGTGTGTGTGTGTGTGTTTACATATTACAATGTAAGCATATGGCCAGCTGGCAGGACCTATCTTACACACAGAGACAAAACAGTAGTTGGCACGATGTTCAGGTTACTTAAGGCATAGCAACAACCAACCAAGTTAAGCACCAGCACGATGTGATTCTGTACTAGCAATACCCCCTGTTGAAGCTTAGCAGAATTATCCTGGGCAGGAATACTGGCGACAGTATAACCTACAGTATTAGTTGCTATCAGGGCCACAAGTGTGTCTGGCAATACATTCAGTGCTAAATGTCAGCATTTGATACTTTTCTTACATGCCCACTACAGAAAGATAAACGGCAGACATCTGATGAAGTTGTCTTGTATCTTAATATAATTCCCTACAGCGATACTATTCTCCACTGTAATGAGGGACTGTCCCTAAAAAAATGATGTAGGGAATTTCAGTGGCTAGGAAATGTGACCTAAGACACTGAACCAATGTTATAGCAGTTGACCAATGTACAATAACCTTACTCACCTATGGCATAGTTAATTTTTGAACTGAAGCCTAAATGTGGCAGTGCTTCATTTCATAAACTCATTTTTTGACATGCTTGATTAAAGACTGCTACACAAACTTGGGTGTGACTTCTGTAATGGTGAATGTACCGGTTAAGATGTTTGCCTATAGACTGTGTGGAATAACTATGGATTCAAACTCAGTCTAAGAGCAACACAAGGATCCAGTGATGCGTCCAGAATCACTTATGCATTAGAGAGGTGAATAGTGTGAAAATCTAAGCAATTTTCTGAAGATAAAGACAGTTTGAGAATACAGAGAATAGCGACTTCCTATAAGAATGAAACTTGTAACTATTTGTTTTGTTTTTACTACTTATTTTGTTCTTCAAGGACTTGACCATCAATAAGGGTAATTCATCAATGCAATCTTTTAGTAGCTTTGCTGCAACATTATGTACTGTAACGGTTTGATGCAATTTTGGACAATTATGAAGTCATACATACACATAGGGCAAGATTTGCAAAGAATTTACACAAGTGTGGAAAGATTGCACCAATTCTTACCGAAAAGGTAGAAGAACTAAGACAAGAGAATAACTTGTTTAAGGTAAAAGAATAAAGACAGTTTCATGTTTTATGCATTTTCTCTTCTGTTCTTTTGTTCCACTCCACCAACCAGTTACAATCTTAATACAGGTGCAAATGCTTTTTGTATCTGGCCCATAATCTGACATTACTTTATCTGTACCTGTCCCCAATATCAGAATATCAATCTCATTTCAAAATGTCTGTTGTATTAAAAAATAAACAGAAGGTAAACTAATGATGAATTATCAGATTGTGTACAGAACAATGAGACCGGTATATACTGAACAATGCTTTCAGACATAAAGACCAAAACTCATCAGGTGAGAATCTCTTGACAAAATTGTAGAAAATCTCTTCAACCGGAGAGGTCAGCTTGAAGCTCCTTGTTTCTGCGGACCTCAGCGGCATGGATTTCCTGTGGCATAACAATGAAAATGTTTCAATTTGGTTACAAAGTTTCCTGTGAAAAGGTGAAATTTAAGGGTATACTTATTATTATAAGTAATTTTGAAAGAAATATGAATCATGTCCTATTATTCACTTATAATCACTTGTGTTTTACTTTCATGTCAATGCTGCCATTATTAATCATTACATACTACCTCACAATGATTTACCTCACGATAATCAAGTTTTAATGCCTCTTATCATATATCATGTTCACTGAAATTATCTAACTAACTGAACACAGGGCCCCCCTTTTTTGAATGTGGAGATGACTCATCCAGTCTACCTTGGACAGTTACTTTCTTATCGTTAAGCCTGGTTGTTGGTGCATGGCTATAAATGGATGTGTCCGCCAGAGAAATCTCATCATTCTGCAGACGGTGTCTCTTTGTTGAACTATTGTCTCTCCATATTGCAATATGATTAAATAAAGAAGTTTTACTTGATCACACTGGCACACTGGAGTGAAGACAATCGACCAAGGCTAATATTAGAGAGCTCTCACTATAGTGCACCTGCTTCTGCATTCAATACCTCTGATTGCATTTGCAAAGGAAGAAAGACTGGTTCTTAGGAACATAATTTATATACTCTAACATTTCCTTTGAACAGGTTGTTGTGGAACAGGATAGGCCATCACTGAGAGACTTGCCTTGTCCCGGAGCCGCTGCTTCAGCGCGTTCAAGTGGGCCTCACGGTTCTCCTTGTTGACCTCCATCTTGTAGTTGAGCTTCTCCTCTGCCATCTTGCTGAAGTTTTTGTTCTCCTCCAGGGCCTTGTGAAGCACCTCTCGCTCGTGCTCCCGCTTCTCTGCCAGCTGCTTCAGCACCAAGGCCTCCTGAGACTACAAGAGAAAGGGAGAGAGAGAGAGAGAGAGAGAGAGATAGGAATGTGGATAGGTGACAAGGAAGATTGGGAAGAGACCGACAAAGAGACATATTCCATATTGAAGGCATATTTCAAGTCCTGATCCTGATACCTTCCTCCTGTCTTCAGCATCCTCCAGCCTCTTCTGGAGCTCCTCCAGGGAGATGTCCTTCTTCTTGGGGGGAGAGGCCAGGGCCAGGGTCTGGGCCTTGTCAGGTGAGAGGTCAGCAGGGGCCTTAAGGATGACCTCAAAAGACTGTCCAGACGCCCGCTTGTTCAGGGACTTCACCTTCATGTCTGAGGAGAACAGTGAGCGACAGTTTATGCGATTAATACATTTAGAGTTCTGCATTGCATCCTTGAAAAAGTAAGAAATCCATGCAAAGTTACAAAACATTGTTTCATCTTCATTGGATTTGCCATGTTAAAAAAGAAAATGCAATGTTGTGCCCTGATTGGACACCAATGCTATGATATGCTAAAATAAACAACAGCTCTGAGAGAGAGAGAGAGAGAGAGAGACAGACAGACAGACAGACAGACAGACAGACAGACAGACAGACAGACAGACAGACAGACAGACAGACAGACAGACAGACATATAGACAGATAGTTAGATAGATAGATAGATAGATAGATAGATAGATAGATAGATAGATAGATAGATAGATAGATAGATAGATAGATAGAGCTCATCACCGACCTCCATATTGGTAGAGGCTGTTGGGATGTGGTTGTGAGTAGAAGCAGGAGCAGATCAGAGACAACATGGACATCTCTTTGATCTTGTCAGAGTAGGCTGGAAAAGAGGGAGTAAAGAAAGACATCACATTTTTTTCACATGTTTGTCATCAAACATGACACATTATACATGGCAGCATATACAGTATTCAGGAATATTTGGGGCTTCTATCTTGTCTCCCAACAACATTTGGAGCATTCTCAATTATTCATTTATACACTTTTATCTTTGGTTTTCACTTACAGCTTACCCTCTGGGACTGTGCAGTGTGCGTGTGGTTGTGTGTGTGTGTGTGTGTGTGTGTGTGTGTGTGTGTGTGTGTGTGTGTGTGTGTGTGTGTGTGTGTGTGTG
>NC_139658.1:12680133-12752633 GCF_951799395.1 Argentina silus | reverse complement strand
ATGCTGATCCGGCCGTAAGCAGAATTGTTTAAACTTTGTATATGCATTAAAACTCTCAACTGAGACCAAACATCGTTTATTGTTGTTCACTGAAAGATTTCCATCACAGTCTGCAACCCATTGACCCCACCAGATGCTGGGTATATTCTCTAGTGATGCTCTGCCAGGCCTATACTGCAGCCATCTTCAGTTGTTGTTTGTTTTGATGTATTTTTTGCCTAAAATCTTATCATCAGGAAATAAAATGCATGTTAAATTGGATTTAAATCTGAAGATTGACTTGGCCAGTCAATAACTTCACTCTTTTTGGTCCTGAAAAACTCCCTAGATGCTATGGCAGTATGTTTTGGGTCATTGTCTTTCTGTATGATGAAGCGCCATCCAATGAATTTGAAGGCAGTTGCTTGTACTAGAGCAGACAAGATGTTTCTGTACACTTCAGACTACACTATGCTGCTACTGTCAGCATTAACATCATCAATTAAGACAAGTTAGCCAGTTTTTGTGGCAGCTATACATGCATTAACATTAACTTCCCTCCCTTTCACAGATGCTGTAAATATTGTGCAGATCCTTTTTTCTCCAAACTTTCCACTTGCAATCACTCTGGTACATGGTCATATTCATCTTTACTGTCCACATTTTAAGATACTTTTTAACAGCTCTAAGTGACCATACTTTTTGAGGATAACTAGTGGTTTGCACCTTGCACTGAAGCCTTTGTAGTTCAGCTAGTGACGTATTCTGCGGATAGTATTCTCTGACATATTCAAGCTTCCTCCTGGAGACTGTTCCTGATAAGTGGGACAGTTGTTTTGGTTTTTTTTCTTAATCATGGTGAGCATTCTTCGGTCACCCACTGTAGAAGTCTGCCTTGGCCTACCAGCCCATTTGCGATTGCTGAGGTCACCAGTTTTTAATTATGCTTCCGCCATAGATTGAAAACCCATCTCTTCAAGCTACATCTTAACAGTCCCTCCTAAAGACCGCTTCACCCTCACTACCCCCCTTATACTAACCCTAACTCCGATACCTCTTCTCCCCTGTTACCCCACCTGTACAAGTTCTCTCCTGCTAATAAAATATATTTTCAAAAAAAAAAAAAAACTAGCCTACTGGCATTATGACTGCCAATGACCCCTGGTGTGAGCATCGATTATTTTGTCTTATGATGACTGTTGGATAGATGATTCACTTACTTAAACAAATGTATTTGTTGTACGTCGCTTTGGATAAAGGCGTCTGCTAAATGCCATAAATGTAAATGTAAATGTAGGCTATGTTACTGATAGTTTAGTAGTAGATTTTTCAGCCTAAATTGACACCGCTTTGGTAGCTCATGTTGACAGACACCAATAGCAGACTCCAAAGCCTAGAATCAATACTAGACATTGACAGCTCTCTTATGCCTGCACAAACGGAACACACCTCACTTACCAGAAACACCTGTCAAGCCAATTGCCCAATACTTTTGGGTACCCTGAAATAGGGAGACTATGCATAAAAAGTGTTGTAATTTCTAAATGGTGAAACCAATATGTACACAAATATCATCAAATAAAAGCTGCTAATCTCTACTTTAACCTCATTGTTTGATTTCAAATCCAAACCTTTGGAGTGTAGAGCCAAAAGAAGAAAACATGATTCACTGTCCCATTACTTAGCACTGTTAGTGGACATCGCACCCAGGATAACTTTACTCGCAAATGCCAGGTCTTTTATCACCCAGGGACTGGCAAAGAGATAAAGATATGAGTGTCCATGCGGATTGGCATATGTGGGAAAGACGTGCAGAATGCTTAAAACAAGAATCACAGAACAGGAGTTGCACAAAGAATAATGACATCAATAATGTCCCCTTGCTGTGCACTGTTCCCAGGCACAGCACAGCTTGTCCTCTTTCCGCTACTTGGGAATTCAACATGTGAAAATGCCAAATAGAGGGGGGCGATATTGACAATCTCCTCGAGACGGGAATCTTTTTGGATACATTTCCTCAACACTGATAAATAGACAGATAGATAGGTACTTTTTATCTATCTACACTGTCTCCAAGAGTAAACAAGGACTAGATATAAAACCTTTTCTATGAAATATGTTCTAGGCCTACTCACCTGGGGCTGCTTTTTCCCATTTTCCCTACATAATATTGTATTCATGAATTATTGATGCATTTGTCCCACCCTTTTTTAATCTATTGCACACCATAACAAACCAATTGGTGTTTCCATGTCTACTGTTGAATATCTATTCTGATGTTGTGCTTCTGACTTAAATCACAATGAGAGCATACCAGAGTTACCTGCATAACTGCGCATGTTAGGTCCTGAGAGTGTTAAGACATGTTTGCCAAGTTTGGTAGTGATGCACCATGTCTGAATTCTAAGCATCTGTAAATAATGGGACACACCCTCATCAAAGTTCATTAGTTCAGATTAGCCATGTTGTTTATGCTGCTTGGCTAAAATACTTTGGGTTGATACACCTTGGTCCATAGATGCTGTATATAAATTATCATGCAGAACGGCCAGGCAGTTGCAGATGAGATTTTAGTGTTTTTCATCAAATTCAAAATGCCGGAAAATCCATCACGGTGGAAGTTATGGGTCCTTTAGGCAAATTTGTTTTCTGTTGAGACAGACCTTTGCACCAAATTTCCTTTTAAAAGGTGCAATTTTCAATTGCATGGTATAGCGCCACCTTGTGGCCAACTGACTTGACATGACATGGCAGGGTGTGGCCTATAGCTCTCTGCCATTATGCAAAGTTGCATGTTATTCGGCCTTACCATGTGAAAGTTATTTATGTTACATTGCAAAAACGTCGGACGCCGGAGAACAATAATAATAGCAATGCTTCGCTCCTTAGACCCCTAATAATTGAAAAATAAATATTCATGATTTGAAACAGAATTTATATGGCAAACACCTTTGTTTAACCCTTAAAAGCTCTTATGAATATTTAATACTGACTCTATCCATCTGATATGAGATGACTTAAATAATCGGGTGGGGCAGACAATCAGGTCAATTCATACTATAAGTGACCCACGCACCGCCTCATCCACCAGGCCTCTAATACAGACACATCTCTCAATATCATCTGCAATGCACTTTCAACCTGCCCCTCCACACATTTACACATACAACACATGCACAACACATCCTACAGATATATACGACAAATACAGTAATCTGATTACAGTAAAAAGATACAGTAATCTGAGTGCTGTCACTGTGCCTGTTAAGTCTGTGCCTGTAAAGTTCTTTTCATGACATGTTTGAAACATTGGTACAATATACTATCACATTTTCTCATGTATTGCCACTGCCATTCAGGTATGAGGCTCATAATACTGTTGATAAGTCTTAATCTATTGACATCTGTGTGAAAGTGTAATACTAGTATGACCAATATCTGGTAATATAAAGTTTGGACAGGATCCAGAAAATTCAGAGATTAATTCAGTTTCAATATTGTCAATATTGTTGCCTTGGATACTGAATCAAAGAGGTGTATACCTCTGGCAGTTTCCATAGAGCAAACTGCATATAAGACCTGCAATATATATATATATAGTCTGTCGCACTGCAAGCCTCAATGTGAGCCCCCGTTTTTATTGCTTCAGATCTGCATCATCAAGCCAGTATTTTAGCAGCAGTCACACCTTGGCATGACTGCAGGCGATTCAATAAGACCTCTATCCGGCAGCGAAACAATCTGCTCCCCCCAAAATGATCGAACCCCCTTTCAGAACGAGATACACAGTGTGGTCTGTCACCTCAGAGAATGATACATGAAATATCAATCCTTAAAGTTGCTATATGACCTTTGGAAACACTCAAAGCCACAACATTCAATAAGTAGATCTCACAACATTCGTTAACGGTCACATTTGATGTGGCAAGACGTTAGGTCGAACAAAAATTGACAATATTGTACAGTACATGTAAATAAATCATCTACAGGAGTACTACTGTATACCTTGGTGCAAACTACTCCCCACCTCTGTCACGTCTTATATATTATATATATTATATATATACATATATATAATATGTAGATATTTCACCAAACACATGGCACAAAATGCTTTCATCCCTATGCTGTAACACAGGGGTTGCAACAGATTTTACATTCTAGAAATTTGTTGTTCATTACCTGATACTGTGCTGGCCATGGTTGCTGGAGGTTGAGATGGGAGTGCAGGATGTTGCCGGATGGAGGAGAGGAGAGAATGTGAGAGAAGAGGAGGAGGAGGAGGAGGAGGAGGAGGAGGAGAGAGACAGGGCTGGGTGTGTATATCTGCCCCCGAGTGGCGCAGTGCACAAGCCTATCCGCGTTGCAGCGTGAACAATGAGCAGCCGGCTCAGCTCGATAGGGGCTACTGCAACCTGCCAGAGACAAGGGGAAGGGGTGGGGTGAAGGAGGATAGAGAGGCCTTCTGCACACACACACACACACACACACACACACACACACACACACACACACACACACACACACACACACACACACACACACACACACACACACACAGAAGCTTCAGTCATTCCCTTGCCTATTTTGGCTTTGATATAGTAATACAACATTGAGAATGTCTAATTCATTCTGAAAGAATGATGGGGGGGGGGGGGGGCACACCCACATTTCCCTGCTCCCTCTGTTAGATGGCTGTGGTTGTCACCTACCTCTTATGGCTCATTTAGTATTTGAATATTTGTAGGATTTTTGAGAGGCTATAGTTACAGTATGTGGGGTATGAATAATGACCTTATAATGCTATCTAGCTAAAAGAACTGATAGGGTGTCTGTTGTGCTATATTTTTCAGTCCAGTCTCCTAACACATCACAATCAAATGTTATAAATATCCGAAGTAGTAGTAGTAGTAATAATAATAATAATAATAATAATAATAATAATAATAATAATAATAATAATAATAATCTATTTTAGTTCCAAAAGCTTTGCTTTACCGAAAAAGAAAACTTCTCCTCTTTAATATGCACCACTTACTGTATCTGTCAAGAAGATGGGGGGATGGGGAGGAAATGAGGTCATCGTGGATGGATGGTACCTTCTTCTGGGCCAACATAATGCTGACAGTAAGAGGGCCTGGACAGAGGAGGGGCTTATAGGTGAAGGGTCATCTGGATTGACAGGACTAGACATGACTCAGACACAGGCCATTTCTTGTAAGTGACTCAACCCTATAGATTGTGATGACCATTTGTGTCTGTTCACCCACAATGTTTGTTTCCCTAGGATGATAAATTAAGAGAAACAAGAACAACCACCCACAGCATCATACCTAAGCTTACATGGTTGACTTATATATAATATATATAAGCCACTATATATTGGATTTCTCGACCAGGTCCAAACATATAATGCAAAGAGGAGCTTTTGTCTCTGCAATCAGTGTTATCTATGTGGATTATTAGATGTTTCAAACCAACAGTTTGTCTGCTACTGCTGGGGTAATAAGTGAGGGTGATGTTGATTTATCGCGTGTCATTGCACCACATTCCCGGCATTGACCTCCAACCATTCCATTGAATAGGACAGGTGCTATCGCTAATGCATATGAGGGACATTATCATATAAAATGACCCCCACTGATTCCTGCGTGCTGTAATGGCGTAAAAGAACAGGTTATGAAGTAAACCACAGTGTTTAATGTAATTAAGAGTAGCTTTTTTGTAAACAATATCTGACATGTTTAATGCATCTACTGTAGATAATTTCCAAGCTGCCAATGGATGTTAATGAATTGGATGCCTTGTAGGTTATGAATGAATGGGGTTGCATCATGTGAAAACCCCTCAATTTAATGTTTTTTTTTTTTTCACAAACAAATATTAAGATGAGGTATTGAAAAACTTTGAGTAACGTGAAAGGTTGTTTAGTAAAGTGCCTTTCAAAACATATCAGATGATTTAAGGTGCGACTTGCTCATTTCATGATTTAGCTTATTGCAGTCAGATTTAAGCTGCTGATGTGCTTTGTAGATGGTTATTAAAAATGTCACATTATGCCATAATGTGAAATGCTAAATCAGACCGCATATACATTTGAAGATGGCACAACTTCAACATCAACCCTTATACCTGTTAATACAAATGAGTGTTGTCAAGAGATAACACCAGTCCTGAAAAATATGGTGGTAATTCTGCAACAATGACCAGCATGACAAAGGTCTGCTAGTGAGATAGACCAGGTTAGCTGGTAGCTTTCATAGACCATTTGTGGTCTCCAAAAGCTGTAGTGTGATGGATATTAGTTTACAAGCACAGGCAATAATTGAGGCATCCCTAAGGAGGCAGCCGTAAAACATCCTGTGACAAGTCAGTAATGCAATTCCTGTCCTCAGAGAACGGTGCTGACACACACACACACACACACACACACACACACACACACACACACACACACACACACACACATGCTGACTGTAATAATGAAGCCTACATACTGTACATTGTAACCTGGCTACCTTGCACTGTAGATTACATAACATGAATGACATTATTAAAGGGTATCGATGCATGGGTGGGCCTGTGAGAAATATTGATTTCTAAAGTGAAATAGAATCAATAGCCTACAATTCAAGGAAGAATCCTGAGACCACCACCCCCTTCCAGAGTCGTTGTCATTTGGTTTAGTCCCAGTGGCGTCACTAGGCCTGGGCTTCCAATGCTTCAGCCCCAGATTTCTTTGGTCCATCACTGATACCTTTTGATGGTCTAATGTATTTATTTATTCATTTATTTTGACACAGAGAGCAACAGAAGAGTAGATAATGAAGAGAGACACCAGAAGAACAGATAGACAAAGGAGACAGTAACAGACAATAACGTGAGACAGAAATAGACACAGAGAGAGTGCCAGAAGAGGACTATAGACTATAACTTCAACCTGCTCTATTTATTGTAATTAGTTCTATTTATTTGCACAAATTATAACAGGTGAAATACAGACAGTGAAAAGGTTAAACATGGTTTAAAAATGGCCACTGGGACTACCTAAATGACAACGACTCTGAAAGGGGGTGGTGGTCTCAGGATTCTATTTCACTTAAGAAATCAATATTACACACCCTGGGCAAAGCCCCCACTGTCTTTCTAGTCCTAGAAACGCCCCTGGGTAGTCCTCTTCATTCCTATATGGAACATAACATTTCCATGAGAGAATGCCACACTGTAACTATGTCAGTCTTTGTTACTGTTGTTACTGTAACTGTCAGTCTTTGTTACAACGTTACAATACCATGTTGGTTAATTGTCGAGCAGTACTTTCTACTTTGAGTCACTGACTCCATCTAGTGGACACAATTAGTACTATCCCATGTTCCTCTGGTTCTGGACAGGATCCAGAACCCTAACAATACAAGGAAATCAGATCAATATCATGTAAATGTGTGTTTCCCGGTTTGACTTACTTTAAGGTGGTGTGAGAATCCTGTCGGCCTGCGCCAACAGTTATGATGTCATCTCTCTTCTCTCCTCTCCCTTCTGTGCAGGATGACTCAGGGTTTAGGGACAAGATCACTCCCATCGCAGTTTTTATAGAGTACAGTCTGGACGACCAACAGGCTGCTGACCAAACTGGCCTGCTACCCATCCTGGACCAGTCTGAAGCTGCCAACATCCCCAAACATGTCCTGATGCCCACTGCCTGGTTTTTGATAGATTCCTCAATTAACGTAATACATTTGATCGTTTAAAACATGCTCTAGACACCCGCAAATCAAAGTCAAAGTCAAAGTCAAAGTCAAAGTCAAATCATTTCTCAAGCTTCTGCCTCAAGGGACCTGATTTATCTGAATAGGAGCTTCACAGTCATTGCGTTCAGGCTGGATCGTTTGTCGTTCTTCCAGTACCACACCTTATACAGGAGGAGATTATATAAACAGTTCTGAATGGCAGCTACCCATTTGATGGTGTTTTTCTTATGTTGGTGTGTTACAGAGACATACTGTCTGTATAACCAGTAGCAATGTAGCAGCAAAGCAAACTCTCTGGCAGCTGGCAGCTCATGACGCCTCGCTGCGGGCATGGTTGTGGTTTTACACAGGCAGATGGCACGTCGCTAAATCTGCCCTTCTCACACCAACCGCTGTCAATGCTGCGGAGACACAGAAATCACAATGAAGGATTTGATCTCAGCCAACCGTTGATTAACATGGGACTTCATAATTCATATTTACAGCAAGGCTCAAATATGTCCTCTGTTGGTAAACATTTGTGGTGCACTATGGAAAGGATGCGCTACCATCAGTTTATTGCCATAAGACTAAGCACAAATTACATGTTGTCATATCACCATATTCCCAACAGCCACTGCTTCTTTAGAACAGCCAATGTAATAATTTCATTATACAGTGCCCTCCATAAGTATTGGAAAGAGGAATCACTTAGAGTAAGTAAGTAGAGATTCTTAGCTTTAATTCAGTATTTTCTTTTTTCAGATTGGTTTCACTAGGTAGGCCAAAGAAGTCTTCTACAGTGGATGAACGAAGTATGCTCACAATAATTAAGAAAAAAAACAAAACATCTGTTCCTCAGATCAGGAACACTCTCCAGGAGGTAGGCTTGAATATGTCAGAGACTACCATCTGCAGAATATGTCACCAGCCGAACTATAGAAGTTTCACTGCAAGGTGCAAACCACTAGTTATCCTCAAAAGGATGGTCAAGTTACAGTGTGCTAGCAAGTACCCAAAAAGCCTGAAGGTCTTGTGGACAGATAAGATGAATATTATCATGTACCAAAGTGATTGCAAGTGGAAAATTTTGAGAAAAAAGGATCTGCACAAGATTTACAGCATACCACCTCATCTCTGAAACATGGTGGAGGGGTGTGTTATGGTTTTGGCATGTATAGCTGCCACTAGAACTGGCTAGCTTGCAGATGTTACTGCTGATGGCAGCAGCAGAATATATTCTGAAGTGTACAGAAACATCTAGAACGTCTGTTCTAGTACAAGCAAATGCCTTGCTTCACAATGCTTTACAATGCTTCATCATACAGTAAGACAATGATGCAAAACATACTGCCATAGCAACTAGGGAATTTTTCAGGGCCAAAAAGTGGAAAGTCCTTGACTGGCCAAGTCAATCTTCAGATTTCAATCTAATTGAACATGCATTTAATTTGCTGAGGAGGGAACTTAAGACAAAAATACCAAAAAGAAACAACAACTGAAGATGGCTGCAGTATAGGCCTGGCAGTGGGGTGGGGTCAACATTATACATTCTGATTTTTTCCAATACTTTTGGAGCCCTGAAACAGGCAGGAGTATGTTTAAAAAATGTTGTACTTTCTAAATGTGGAAACCAATTTGAAAGAAAAAAACATTGAATTAAAGCTGAGAATCTCTACTTTGACCCCATAGTACACATTTGATTTAAATTCCACAATGCTTCCTCTTCCCAATACACAGTAAAAACAGTAAAGGGGGAAGATCTAATTAGACAGTTATAGTGACAAAAAATATAGTCCATGGTTATTCACAAGTCTGATGGTGCTGGGGATGGAGGAGTGGGAGTGAGAGCACAGCAACACCCAACATTGGACTGCAATGGACCGTTGCAGCCCATTTCTGGGTGTTGCTGTCTTTTCCCCTCTTTTTGGAAGGCTTTGTATCTACAATCTGTAAGAAATGTAGATATCTACCATATTGGCCAACATTCCAGTGATAGCACAGCATATAATGTAAGTATGTATGCCTTGTTGTGTGGGTGCAAATGAATAAACTCAGTGAGTACATGTAGGTATTTAGTAGGTAGGTATTTATTGAGTGGTCCAAGCTAGAATCCTGTTTGATGAGACGCTACCGTTATAACACACTGTTTCACACAGTCCCCTTCACCCATGCACACATGCACATTTATAGCCTGCTGGGTTAGGGTTAGGGTTAGGGGTTAGGGGTTAGGGGTTAGGGCTAGGGTTAGGGTTAGGGTTAGGGTTAGGGTTAGGGTTACAGAGGATGATGAGGATGATGTGTACAGAGAACAACGAATTTGACAGTCAATAGGGTGTTTCTACAGAGCAGTGTCTCTTATACAGAATAATTTCTGCAGCATTCACAGTTGTCATTGTTTACGGTTACACCTTTGAACCATTCAGTCATCTGCAGTATACTCTCACAAGTTACTTTAAGCTCACAAACGATAAATCATATACATAATGATATGGTCATTACACAACAGCAACAACAGCAAAAACAACATTAGCTGTCTAAGCAGTAGGCTATCGTGACAAACCATTAGCCCTGGGAAACTCTAATGTGCAAAATAATTATATTTTGAAACCATATCAAAGGTGGACAGATGTAAAATGTACTGTACACATACAAAAGCTATACAAAAGCTATGCAAAAGCACTGAGCAAGCAGTAAATATTTGAATTTGATGATGATGCTCTATTCAGACACTCTCTCTTTAAATTAATCCTAAATGTACTAAATTTGCACTAAATGTGTGTCTCAAGCTCAATACTGTACATGCAAATTACAATTAGTAATAGTTGAACTAGGAATATCAGGCAAAATGGGCAGATGAACCCTGATTCTGAGTATTCCTCTCCCTGCCTTTTTGGACTCCTGAGAAACGTAATGCATGTGACTCCATCGTCCTCCACTTCCACCTAGCCTGTGCTAGTCTCTCTCTCTCCCCTGTCTGTCTCTGTCTGTCTTTGTCTGTGTGTGTGTGTGTGTGTGTGTGTCTATGTGTGTGTGTGTGTGTGTGTGTGTGTGTGCGTGTGTATGTGTGTGGACGTGGCCTCAAGCTCTAACAATCCAGTTTCATCATCATCTACACCTGCTCTACACCTGCTTCATCCTGTCATCAACTTGCAGTATTTAAACCCTGGCTTCCCATCCACTCATCACCAGATCATTTGTTGTTCTTACATGTCAGTCTCGCTTAGCAATTGTCTCTCAGAAGTCTCCTGTGTCTAGCCTTTGTCTGAACGTGTTCTCTCTGTGTTTTAGTGCCACTGCCCGTTTCCTGCCTACCCTGCCTACCCTGCCACCCAGCCCTACTTATCATTTTACCCTGCCTTCCCGTTCCCCCCTGTTCCTTCATTAAAACCCGGTTCTTTTATATACATGTCCTGACTCTGTGTCCTGCGCTTGGGTTCCTTAGCTCTGCCCGTAACAGGGAGAAAAGTCTGTTGATGATGATCTAGTTTGGAGTATTCCTACCCTTGCCTCTTTTACCCTCCTCTGAGAATCTTAATGCACTGTAGGTCAGTCCTTCATCTGCCTGTAAGTCAAGAAAACACCTCAAAGTTAAACATTCAACCATGATAATAACGGAAAGGACATCATCATGTCTTAGTTACGTTTTATTTCACAATCCTTATATTACCTGTTACTTACTTGGTTTTTATTACATTCTGGTAATTATTTTAAGTAATTTTACAAAATGGGTAACACCAGCACCCAGCACTGCTGAAAGGACCAAGGAGCTGAAGACTCAGTATCAGTAGACTGAGGAGGGGAAGTTGATTTAGGCGGTGATGACTTAGACCCACTGGCTTTATCTGTAATAATCATTAACAAAATTCACTCATTGGTGCATCTTTGGTGCATTCTTGCATCCCGAATAGAACTCAGTAAAGAGATAGTTTGAAAGTTTTGAAATGCAATACATCTATATATGTATACAGTACCATTTGTATTGTATGTAAGGATATTGCCAAAACAGATTTCAGACTCTGAGGTGCAATAGTAGAATCTAAGTACAGATGTATTGATGCTTTTGATGGTCAGACTGATGGACTTGTTGATGACTGTGGCCAAGACTGTAAGGCCAGAGCCTCCATAGATTTTTGTTTCATGATTTATATTCCTATTGTTTGTAGTTGACATAATGAGGAAGGGCACATTGTTGGCTTTCTGTCCAAACCAGAGAATTTCTGCTGTGTCGCTACAGGTCAAGGTAATGTTGTCCCCTAGTCTGACCACTCTGGTCACAGGCTTTGGACTGCAGGCGTTAACATAGAGACTATTTGGAAAAAGATGTTGAAACAGGTATTAAGTTGGTGAAAAAGCGGACACAAAAACAACACAGATATTTCAGGAAATTACCCAACAAAATGTATATCATGAGTGTAAGACAAAAAATAAGAATGACTGATTGTACCAATTCAGAAGGATTGGTTGGTGACTTATAATGAAAGACCCTAATAGCAAAGAGGATTCTCTCCATGTTGTCGACTTACCATCAATGAGGAGATCAATAGGCAAGCTTTTAGTTGAGCTTTTAGTAAGCTGACGTAGGCGCCTCACCACAATTACTTCAAATTGATAGAGGCAAAATAATTGGTTCATGACATGGCATTAACATGTTGACACACCCCTACTCTAAATGTCCTTTTTAAAATTCCCCGGCCTCTACACAAAAACATAACCAAAGCCGGTATTACAATCTTTGCTCTTATGTTGTACAGTTAATTGTATTCTTACATTTTTGTCAAATTATTTAGAGTATTTGTTCAAATGATCTCTAAAGTGTGTGTAATTGTTATTGTGACTTCAGATTGAAGAGGTTACATCTTCAGAATGAGTATTTATCAAAAACAGTTTGAACATACAGTAGGCCTGCAGTTGGTCAGTCTAACCATTTAGCTCTACAGTACAGTATGTGTATGACATAGAGTGGGCTATGGACTATCAATCAATCAATCAATCAATCAATTAATATCTGTATTGTCCCCAAAGAGAGATTTTCTGTGCAAATTGCTAAGGACACAACATAAAACAAAACAATATAACAATATGCACACAATAAATGAAAAGCCTGGGGATATATTATCACAAAATATGTCACAGTCATCATGATACAGTTGTTCAAACGATAACATGGAACAGCTTGGACATATATCCTGGCCAGAGGAACAAAGTTTGTAAACAAAAAAATATAGTTACAAACACAAAACTCGTCGAGACACGAGCACATACAAGAGCAGTGCCCACTTTTAATGCAATTGTCATTTCTATTCAACTGGATTTCAAATACTTTATTTGCACACATTCTGGATTTTGTGTTTAAGTCGATTTCTGAATTGATTCAGAATTTGGAAATTGATTTCTAAATCGTTGGTAGAATATCACAGTGGAAGTCACTTGATTCTATTGGTCCATCAGTGGTGAAGTTCTACACAGTCTCAGGCAAGTTCCTAATACTGTATCTGCGGTACAACTTCACATCAACCACTAAAGGAAATGGCAGAGAGTAAAGCATTAGGACAATGGGTTACAGTTATTTTTGACTCCAGTCATTCAGCAATAAATTACCCCACTGTAAAAGAAATTATCCCATTTTCATACATATGATGCAGTGTTAGTGTTTTGTTGCTGATATATCAACCACACTGTGAAACTAGAGTTGACATACCACACAGATACATTAAGAATTGGCATGAGGACTTTCTGGTGCAAAAATTGTCACCTATTTCCGGAATGAGAAACATTATGTAGCTGTTTGTGTGTGTGTGTGTGTGTGTGTGTGTGTGTGTGTGTGTGTGTGTGTGTGTGTGTGTGTGTGTGTGTGTGTGTGTGTGTGTGCGCGCGTGCGCGCGTGCGTGCGTGTGCGCGTGCGTGTGCGCGTGCGTGCATGTTTTTGAAATATTGTGTGGCTTCAGTAAACTTCCAGTTAGTTGCTGTGATGCTACCCTTAAAATGATAGTTCACCCAAATTACAAAATCACATACTTTATTTGGTTCCCCACCCTGAAAGGAGTCTATGGACAATTAAGGACTTCAATTCACACTTCTGTTCTGTTTATCTGGGCACTGTTATTAACTGATGTCTGTCCTCTAGACTCCTTTCAAATATGTGATTCTGTAATGTGAGTGAACTTTCCCTTTAAGATTTAAAAGATTCTCCTTTGTATTAGATGAATGACCTAGATGGTCCTGTTAGAATCCATTTATAGAAGAAAACATAATGGATGTATAGCTGGATAGATATGATGGGTACTTACAAGGTAGGACAATGACTATGAATGAAACACTGACAATGAAAATGATCCGCATGTTACAGTTACTGATGCTGATCTCAAGGTGAGTGAGAGACAGACTTGTGTTTCCTACCCAAAGGTCATGAGTAATAGTTACCTTACATTAACAGCAGCAAAAAGCCTCAATGTTATTATAATGTTTCCACCACACCTGATTACAAGTAGATGTATGCTGCAGAACGGTATTCATCTAGACGATACAAAAAAATAATTTACCCATCTGCCAGTTTCAAAAGTTTTTAATGCCTTAAACATTTGGATGACATTTAATCTCCTAAACATTTGGATTCATTTTCTGAAAATTTAAGGGAATTGTTTGCAACACAAATGCACCTACAGTTAGGTCCAGAAATATTTGGACAGTGACACAATTTTCATAATTTTGGCTCTGTACACCACCACAATGGATTTGAAATGAAACAATCGAGATGCAATTGAAGTGCAGACTTTCAGCTTTAATTCAAGGGGTTGAACAAAAATATCGTATGAAACGTTTAGGAATTGCAACCATTTTTATACACAGTCCCCTATTTTCAGGGGCTCAAATATAATTGGACAAATTAACATAATCATAAATAAAATGTTCATTTTTAATACTTTGTCGAGAATCCTTTGCAGGCAATGACTGCCTGAAGTCTGGAACCCATGGACATCACCAAATGCTGGGTTTCCTCCTTTGTGATGCTTTGCCAAGCCTTTACTGCAGCTGTCTTCAGTTGTTGTTTGTTCGTGGGTCTTTCTGCCTTTAGTTTTGTCTTCAGCAAGTGAAATGCATGCTTGATCGGGTTGAGATCAGGTGATTGATTCGGCCATTGCAGAGTATTCCACTTCTTTGCCTTAAAAAACTCCTGGTGTATGTTTTGGGTCATTGTCCATCTGTACTGTGAAGCGCCGTCCAATCAACTTTGCTGAATTTGGCTGAATCTGAGCAGACAGTATATCCCTAAACACTTCAGAATTCATCTGGCTGCTTCTGTCTTCTGCCAGATCATCAATAAACACTAGTGACCCAGTGCCATTGGAAGCCATGTTTTAGCCGTGTTTTATAGATGATGTGGTATGCTTCGGACCATGAGCAGTTCTAAGCCTTCTCCATACTTTTTTCTTCCTGTCATTCTGGTACAGGTTGATCTTAGTTTCATCTGTCCAAATAATGCTGTTCCAGAACTGGGCTGGCTTTTTTGGATGTTTTTTTGGCTAAATCTAATCTGGCCTTTCTATTCTTAAGGCTTATGAATGGTTTGCACCTTGTGGTGAACCCTCTGTATTTGCTCTTGTGAAGTCTTCTCTTTATGGTAGACTTGGATAATGATATGCCTACCCCCTGGAGAGTGTTCTTCACTTGGCTGGATGTTGTGAAGGGGTTCATCCACCACTGTTGTGTTCCGTGGACGTTCAGGCCTTTTTGTGTTGCCGAGCTCACCAGTGTTTTCTTTTTTTCTCAGAATGTACCAAACTGTCGATTTGGCCACTCCTAATGTTGCCGCTATCTCTCTGATGGATTTTTTTGTTTTTGCAGCCTAAGGATGGCCTGGTTTCACTTGCATTGGGAGCTCCTTTGACTGCATGTTGTGCGTTCACAGCAACAGCTTCCAAATGCAAATGCCACACTTGGAATCAACTCAGACCTTTTACCTGCTTAATTGATAAAGAAATAACAAAGGAATAGCCCACACCTGTCCATGAAACAGCTTTTGAGTCAATTGTCCAATTACTTTTGGTGAAAAAGAGGGGACTACATATTAAAGAGCTGTAATTCCTAAACCCTTCCTCCAATTTGGATGTGAATACCCTCAAAAAGCTGAGAGTCTGCACTTTAAGCCAGTTATATAACTGTAACTTGAATATGTTTTGGTAAACAGCTAAAATAACAAAAATTGTCCAAATATGTGTAGTATTCTTGCTTCATCCACTAAGTTTATAGTTGACCACACATATATGGTTTCATGCATTCATGAAGCAGATCATTCAATAAAATGAATACACAGTGTGGTAATGTGTATTGTGACTGATGATGACTCCAGTTTTTTCTCACTGCCAAGACATCAGTGGTGAAACAGTGACCTCTATCAGTGTATTTTGGTTTCGCAAACACGTGTTTTTCCACCTCTCACAAACAACTAAGCACATCAGTCTGTCTTTATTAAAGTTGCTCATTTGTCAGTTTTGTCAGACAGTTTTGTCAGACAGTTGCTCATAATGTCTGTCAGACTGAACTCTGCTCCATCAGTCACAGCTTATCCCAGCACATAGTACAATATCATCAACTACCAACAGAGAAATGGGTCAGAAATATTGATCTCAACATGACTCTATTGGGGCAGATGCTCACTTGCTAGTGAACACTCTCAAGTGGCACTGCAGGCACTGCAGGGGGCAATTGCCTGGGGGAGTATTTGTCTCAGTTGCAGTCATAATCAGTGACACACTATTTGGAAGGACCTACACTAACACTCAGATGATACCTAAGGTATCAGATCAGATCATCACCCTCAAAAAGGTTGTCAGAATGCTCCCAAATATCAGTTTTGACTTTGAATAGCACTGAATTATTTTTCATAAAAGCAGTGACTAGGTATATGGCTTGCATTGCAATGAAACCATCCCGTCTCAAATCTGATCAATACATGAAACACATACTGTAAAACACCCCACAATATGAAAAGCAATCTATCATTGCCTGGCAAATAGAGTATGAGTGGCTTAAGTGTGCCAATCCAATAGATTATTGACACCAACATCAGTCGGCTGTACCATGTGACCGGGTCTATTGTTTTGCTGTATGACCTTGAGAGTGGCCATATATAGCAGTTAGAGTTAAGGCTTGACTGTGGCTTACTCCACCCTTCAGTGGAACTACATAAAACACAGGCAGATAGGTTGATTCAGTACTGTAGGCTACCTGAGATTAGGGGGAGGCTGTTGTTTTTTTCAAATCCAATGATCCAAGTATCCCCACAATAATCTGATCAAAGGCTTTACATCCACACATGGCATTAAATGTGTCCTGTTTTTTGTGTGGGAGTTTTTTTTAGAACATCTGGCACAGGAGTCCACTTCATGATTAAATTCCCAAATGCATTCAGTGTCCAAAACATCTATAATCTGTCACAAAACTGACACACTATGTCCTTGTCCTCCTCTGGAGGTTCCCTTCAGGTCCCCATCCACTTCCCTTCAGGTCCCCATCCACTTCCCTCCAGGTCCCCATCCACTTCCCTCCAGGTCCCCATCCACTTCCCTTCAGGTCCCCATCCACTTCCATTTTGTCACAGACTATGTCCACACCATTGTCCAAAAACCAGTAGGGGTGGTCCTTACCCTATGAACCAGCCACAAGGTGTTACACTTTGGCTTGAGGCCAGACATGTTCTTTATTCTTCACTCATGTTTTCTCAACAGATATCACTAAACATGTTTAGTTTTAGTATGTTTCAGTCTATTCACCATTTTATTCCCCATAATGTCAAGAGAAAATGTGATGGAATAAAATGAAAAAATAAACGATGGAACATTGATCAAATATTGTTTCTCGAGGTCTGTGGTTTAGATAGACCTAATCGACATTAGGACAGGGGGGATTCAGAGCACCGTAACACATTTGCCTAGGTGGTATTAACCGTCCCCAAACACCTCTGTGCCAGATGTGCCTAAACCAAAACGATGTCAGGACACAAAATGCATATACCTCTGAAACAGGGTAAGCTATAGTTCTGTTCAAATGCAGGCAAGGATATTTGGCCAATCGAAAGCCATCAGGTTCAGAAGCTCAATAAAAATTCCAATCACAGTTATGAAGATAAACAGGAGCGATAGGAGCTGCATGGATGCACTTTTGTATGAGCATCATTGGAAGGAAATGTGAAGAAAGGAATTCATAGTTTTGCCTAATAGTCTAACATGGTTCTCTTTTTTTGCCAGGCAAATCCTCTGGACACCTAAGAAAGTTATAACTGTGTGAGTTTGAATCGTAGGTTTGTTTGAAAACCTTGGTACTTCGTAAGCAAGTACCCGTGGGTCACAAAGTGTGAAATAACCCAGTGACTGAAGAGTTTCTCATGAACCACTCTGTGTGAATCAACACAAGGAGGGGGGGACGTACCCCTTGACCCCCAAACCCCCATGCCTAACCCCCCTTACCCACCGCCTGTCCCCCCTCTTATCCAAGCCTATCCAGCTCTTCTCTCTCTCTCTGAAAAGCAGAGTTGGTATTCAGGAGAGAAGTCTGGGAGCTGGAGTTGGGATGAATGGCTTAGTGTTTCGGGGGGCATGAATGCAGTGTGTTGCCCCTGGCAGACAGGCGCGCTCATTCACACACCCTACTTTCCCCTTCCACCGCACCTCTCTGTCCCCCTGCCATGAATACTAGCCTGTGCTTGCTAATACTCACACACACACCCGCATGCGCATGTGAGCACACACACACACACCCATCCACATACACACAAACTAGTGGGGTCAGAGAAAATGCGCCTCCCTCCCTCCCTCCCTCCCTCTCCCTCTGCCTCTCCCTCTCTCTCTTTCGCTTTCACCCAATCTCCTTCTCTAATTCAGATTATTTGTTATATTTTCCCCCCTCTTGTTATTTTATTTCTCTCTATCCCTCTTTCCCTTGTTGTCTCATGTCCTCGTTAGCCTGCATTGTTCTCCTCTTGTTTGTGTGTAGTTCAATACGAAGGGGTTTAGTGGCTTTTGAAAGAGTGGCATGGGGGGTGGGAATGGTGGCGGGGGGAATGGAAGGGGGGCTTGCATCCTTGAACTGAGAGAACACCGCGTATTTAAGTTGAATCTTCATTAACAGAGAAGTGAGAGGGGAGATAAAAGGTCCTTTTCTCCTAGAGAGGGGGGTAGAGAGACAGAGAAAAACTCTCCTTCAAGTTGATGTGTGTGTGCTGGGGGGTTTTGTGTTCTCTGTGTGGTCTCCATTGATATGCATGTAATGTTGAAGGTGAGACCCTCTAACACAAGGAGGAGCAGATGACATCACTGAGGACTGGCCAAAGAACACAGTATTCAAACCCTCTAACACAAGGAGCTGGCACAGAAAATGTAAATGTTGTAGTGTAAAACAAATTGGATATATAACTAATTTTACTTTCATCCTTAAACCTTTTACTGTTTTTTGGGGAGTTTGGGCACTTTTTAAAGGTTATTTGAATACAGTTATTTGTAATCATATGCAACCCCAATTTGTTTTGTTTTTTGTCACAATGAATAGACTTATTATAACTAGCCCTAAATCTCTGGCAAAATTTAGAATTACATTTACATCCTGATAAACCACCATACCAACACTGTCAATCTACTCCCCCAACATCCCCCAGATTGTAAATCAAATATCATGTCTACCTCAAATAGGCCAGGAGGGGTGCCCCAGTCTCCAGGGCATT
Organism: Argentina silus; assembly: GCF_951799395.1. NCBI lineage: Eukaryota > Metazoa > Chordata > Actinopteri > Argentiniformes > Argentinidae > Argentina > Argentina silus. The sequence goes on along the minus strand of NC_139658.1, from coordinate 12,733,211 downwards.
TGAGTAGTTTCTGGCCAAGCCCCTTTTTACGCGAATCGAGGGCTGGCGCTGTGAGGTAATCTATCGTCCAGAATCTGTCCATTCTCGCCACTATTCGCCGGGTACATGTGGTTGGTTAGAAAGCGCAGTGTGCAACTTGAGAAAAAAGAAGAAACAATACGACCGCGCGCTCTGGAATTCTATGGCACAGTCAGTGCATGTCTTTTCGGAAAGTCTGCAAGGTTGATGAAGCGGGTCTCGTAAAAGTCTAAAAACCAGCAGAAAACAAACTCCAACCAAACTCAAGTTTGAACGACAATGGAATTCGTGTTCTCGTCTCGTAACCCGTGGAGACTGTTGTGATTTTCCTGGATTTAGAAGCACTCGGTGCTGACAAATTGGATAAGCTTGCCCCCCAACCCTCCCCGAGTCGAGGGCACCGAAAACTTATCTTGCTTGCCTGTACTCAAAAGAGGTGAACGAAACGACGGCTCGTGGAATTAAACCTTCTTTATAATAATTTAAGGTGAGTGAATGTTTTTTTTTAAACTCGCTGGCACTTCCATTGCACCTGACTACTGCCATAGCATACTTTAGTATTTTGCAAAACCATGTTTCTATTCCGAACTCTTTCCATAGTTGTCCTTCATGTTCATGCATGCATTGTAATATTGCATGATGTGTATTGCATAGATAACTATACTATATCGGTGTGTTGTAAAAATTACAGTTTTGCAAAGTGAGGCTTGTCCCTTGGCGGTAGGCAGTAGGCTGATGATCACTATTGCGTTATTCGTGGTAGTGTCATAGCAATTGTAGTGCTATTTGTCTGTTTTATTCTATTGTGTTATATTGGTCGACTCTCAAATTGTAACTAACTTGATTTCACCAGCTTGCTGGGTGTTACAATCACTACCTGGGAAGGGAGAAGTAGCCTATTCCAGTTGGGTAACAATGTTGCCCCTTGCCAGGGAAAGTGTCTACAATTTAGCGTTACGCGGCACCGGTGCCTGATTCTTTTATTGTTGAATAATGATCCACAAAAACACATGTAAAGGACCACGTCATGTACTTTTTCTTATTCCAAAATCAGATGCAATTGAGACGTGAGTGTTTTGTAGAACTAACCACGCTGACTGGTCGAGCCTCCTTAAACCCAGCAAGAAGTATTTTGATCGTTGGGTGGCAGGGTTTGGTGTAAATTTATTTCGGGATTTTCTCGAATCTCGCTGCTGTTGAGCAGTAGTTCACTGAACCACAGCAGGCGGGGGTCATTGGATTAGGACTGGCTGTTCTGTTTTTACAGCCCGTTTGGTTTATGTCCTGCAGGCGTCGTTGCCCCCACAGGGTACGTGTATTTTTTAAACAGGACATGTCATAACCTGGAAAGTAAGTATTTTCCAGATCATAAATATAAAGCATATTGTTATGATGAAATATTAACTTGTTGTCGTTTTCCTACCCGGTGGGTCTAACAGTTTATTGAACAAAAAATCCAGTTAAAAGATAGTAAAGTATACTTTTCCTATATTACAGGGTGTATACCTTCCTATTCAGATATGTAGACCTCAACAGATGCAGCAAGTCTGATCCCCCATTTGAATGCCAGTATCCCAGTATGTGGAGTGACAGGTGTTGTAAGGCCTGTGCTGAAGACATGCTGTTATGAATAAAGACAAGGAGAGAGGTAGGGTGGACGTTTCCTGTAGGCCTAAATACCATTTAATTTAGTAAATCAAATCCTTCCATTAATCCAATCCAATGGCAAGCAGCGGCAGTTTGAAAGCGCCATGCTAACATTGAATGACATATGGAATGATCAGATATGTTAAAATCTGGGTCAGTTATTAGAAGGCCAAAGTTCAAGTTCAGGCCATCGTGTGTGTGTGTGTGTGTGTGTGTGTGTGTGTGTGTGTGTGTGTGTGTGTGTGTGTGTGTGTGTGTGTGTGTGTGTGTGTGTGTGTGTGTGTGTGTGTGAGATATTCATTTGTGTGAGAGCGTCATCAGCCAAGACATATGAGGCAGTCAGTGAGAGTGTGTGCCCTTTGCGTTTTGCATGCCCTGGAGTCACAGATTCTCCTCATGTAGTGTCATTCCTCAAAAGATACTGCTATTCTTAAGTTCATTGCTTCATAACTGAATTGACGGCTCAGTTTAAGCTGAGAATACTCCATCCTGATGAGGATTGGCCATTGGATTTCCTTGTATTCCTGGTCCTACTGAAATAACTGGGCCATTCCTCATACGTATTGCATGCATGTCTGCATCTCTTTGGCTACTATCTGAGATATTGTCATTGTGTTTTCCTAAATTAGTTTTCTGCTCATCCCACACATTAATTTGTGTGTGTGTGATTTTGAAGTTGCACGGACTGCACAGCTGTCTGTTTTTGGGTTGTTGAATCCCATGACGTTAGTTGTTTACATAGTCAATTTGTCAGCAATGTCTCACTTTTTATTCTTGGCCATGTTTTGGTAGATTGCTAAAGGTTTTGTGCATGAAGCAATTTTTGGCAGTATTCTAGGGCTTAGGCCTATCCAACAGCATGGAGATCCAAAGTCTTAAGAATGGCTGACATTGGTCTCCAGTCGTAAAGGGTACAAATGAGTTATTGTTAATTTGAAAGTTTCATTATTCAGTACTGGTTGTGCATGTGCAAATGAATATAAGGCCTAGTTCAAGCTGGCCAGTGTTGCCTGAAGCTGACTAACAGTCTCTGCTATTGTGGTTCATGTTGGGTCGCAGAGTGGCTAATTAGGACAGATTTTTACAGAGTGGAAAATGGGCACAAAGAAAGCAGTCACCAAGGCTTGAATGTATTGCACAATGCCTTTGCTTTTCAAGTGAATAAGTATGATCTTCTATGGAGAAGTGTGGTATTTCTGCATTTGTACCTGGACAAAGTCAGACAAGAAAAGACAGAGCAGTCCCAACGTGTAAAATCACCCTTGACCCTGTGTATAAATGCTACCATTATATGTGCTCCGTTTGACCTTTAAAGACCTGACCTGGAATGACCTGAGCAAAAAGTGCAATTTTGGGAGGGTGCCGGGTGAGGGGTGAGGAATAGGATTTTCACTCACTTTAAGTCTTAGTCTCAGGACATGACCCACAGGGAATGCAAATACAAAAAGCTGCAAAGACCCTGACAATCCCATGAATCAAAAAAGGTTGTCGGATTTCAATAACAATATGTATGGGTAAGTATATAGAGGTTCAATTATCTTATGTAAATAAACCATCATGGTTGATAAAGCATGAAAGGGTAATTGCCTCTAGTTGAGTTTATTGATGCATCAATACTTCACAGACTTCACAGATACATTGTGAAGAGAGGACTACAATGATGATCATTGGGTAGAACACCCCTCTCCTTCAATAGATGGTGCCAAGTGTCACCCCAGACACCATGTAACTGTTAAGGTGTCAGAGGTTGAAGGGGGGATGGGTGTTTTCTGCCCTTGTTTTCCATGGTCAGGCAGCTGTACAGGCTGGAACAAATGTGTGGCGTCAAAACCTTTCATCAGGCCCTCTCTCACCAAATGTCCTCAAAGTGCTCCTCAGTCAGTCAGTCAGGGTGTCCTCTCCAGGGCTGAGCAGTCAGGGTGTCCTCTCCAGGGCTGAGCAGTCAGGGTGTCCTCTCCAGGGCTGAACAGTCAGGGTGAACAGTCAGGATGAACAGTCAGGTTGTCCTCCACAGCGGTGAACAGGGGGACGGAAGCTGTCTGGTGAGAGACTAGACGTTCTGGTGATTTGTCTTGTTTAGTGTTTGCCGTGACATTTATCCCGGCAGTCTGGTAATTAACAGGTGAGGAGGTGTCAAGGACGGACGGGGCAAGAGATTTGACAAACTGCAAGTGGGGAGCGATGGCAGTAAATCATCAGCAACGGCGTTGATTAACTGTGTCTCATAGTGTGCTCGGTCAGGGCAGAGCTGCCACAGCATTAAGTGCCATAACTTGTGATGAAGACAAAAATCACGGCCCTGGCCCTGATCAGTTAGAATGCTTTTTGTCTGTTCAACATGGATACAAGGACAAGTAACTGAGAAGGACAACCAGGCTTTCTAGATATGTGAACACTGCACTTACTATCAAGGGGTCTCAACCATCTACTCCCATGGCCAGATTAAATACTCAATTTAATTATGTCAGTGGGCATTAACTGAGTAACCTTATCGGAGAGGTCTGGCATTTAAATGGGGCTTTGCAAGCCAACAGATGCAAAAAGATTAGGTAGAATATGCTGGTGGTGCAAAGCTAAAACCCCCCTAGAAGAAGGAGTGGGGCGCAGGATCAGATACCCAGTGCCAGTCCGACTAGATATCGCCTTTAGTTGAGATCGGTGGATCTCGCTAGATAGATGGCAGCCATCAAAGACGATCTCTAGATGTACTGTATCAATCGGGGGTTCTTGGAATTGATAAAGACGAGGGTTTGTCCACTGCCTTACATTGAAGATAGCAAGCATATCATGGTAAATCAACGTAGAAATATAAGGCCTGTATTGGTCCTTGACCCAATAGTTCTGTGTTAAGCTCCTTGTAGCCGGATATACACTCAATTTGAGTTGCTCAAAGCTAGATCTGAAGATACTCCATAGTGTGGAACAATTCCTCCCGAATGTAGCCTAGATACGCTTTGCACTTGTAAAAAAAACAAAAAAGAACCTTGACACTACAGTATTTAGAATATCTTAATTCTCATCTTTATTCATGTTGTGGCTGTGGTACAGACTAGTAAGGGTGCACAAGTGCTTCTGTACTGCTGATTCTTTTCACTAGTTTCTTAGTTGTTCATTCATATCTAATTTGGATGCCTATTTCTGTTGATGGTCTTTGTTCAAGAGGCCATGCCCCCTCTAGACATGCCCTTATTGAAATTACTAACCCCATGGATTTTTGGTGAAAATGCCTGATGCTGTCTTTTATTTTTTAATAGATAACATGACTTTTGATAACACCCACTCTCTTAGGGTTTAATTAGAGCGAAAAGCATGTTCATTATTCAAATATGTAAATGGAGGCCTAGATACTTTGCATTGAAAACTAGACAGTGCAGTATTGGAATTCCTTTGAAGCACCACTGAATTGCCCTATCAGAGTGTAAATTATTAACTTGAAGGGGCACCACTTCCAATGCATGTAACATACCAGCGGAGATGTTGAAATACAAGAACTCAGTCTTTTTGCCAGGTACTGTTTTCTGCATGTATATGTATTGTATATTTGATGAACATAGTTTTATATCAGCGCTTTACAATATTTACACCTTTCTGCATGCCCAATTCCTGCTCTTACACACTGCACCAAAGGGTAAGGTGTGGGGGTGGTTGGGGGGGAACAGGGGACAGTTTACACAGCCTTGCTGTGAGGGCTAAGTGCTAAGTTGAGTTGAGAGGTGGCATCAGCATAAAGCACTTGTGTGGGGTTCTCTCTCTTGCCCCCCCCCCCCCGTCTCTCTCTTTCTCTCTCTTTCCTCTCTCTTGTTCTCACCTCCATCCCTCACCACCACCACACTTCCTATCATTGCCACTCTTTCTAGCAAGTTCAAGCAGCCATTTGTGGAAGCCCCTTAGAGAAAGAGGCCCTTCTAGTGATATAGAATGACATGGCTGAGGAGGTCTTTGTCAAAGCCAGGATGATTATGAGAAGATGAGACCCCCACCTGGGGCAGGTGAGGAGGGAGAGCTGGAAAAAGGCACACACACACACTCACACACTCTCACACACAAACCTCACCCATCTTTTGTCATGTTCATTCACTTTGCACTGTAAATGCAGTCCTTTCAGAGCATCATGTGCAGAATGTTACAGGATGTGCAGTCTGGTGTGCTAAACAAGTTGGATTGAGGTGTTTTGTTGCATCGTACTGTGTTTGTGTCTACACTCTGCATGTGGGTGTCCATACGTGTGTGTATAATATGTTTGCATATTTTTGCCTGCTAGTTTGTAAAGTGTTCATACCCCTCTGAAAGACTAGTCTGCTGTTTCTCTCTTTTCTCTGTCTCTCTGTGGCTCTGCCTCCTTTGTTTCTTTTGTTGAAGTGGAGGTTGAAAAGGCCAGCCAAAAAGAGGGGGAACTGGGCAGTGGAGTGGAGGAGGAGAGAGAGGTGTAGGGCTAGATGGGGGAGGATGGGGAGGAAAGAAGATGCATGTGGCTTTGCTCTTCTGTCTGTCTGTCAGTTGGAGAACAGCTGGTGTTGACTGCCTAGGTGGGTGGGTGTGGTGGAGGGGGAGTGTCCACCATCTGGAACCTGCAGACCAAAAATTAGGGCAGAACTTCTCCAAAAGTCCTCACTTTCAAGTTCTTAGGGTTCATCATCATTGGATCTCCACGTTCAGTACATACAAGTGGTTTTCTAACTCCCTGGTAAAGTTTGGAGAGGTTCCGTGAAACCTTGGCCGTGGCTATTACATTTTTATTAGCATGAGATTTTATGGTTCTCAATTAATTGTTTTCAAATCACTTTTCATTGTAATGCTGAAGCTAGACAGGTGGCCATTCATGACAACTCATGATTTGAAGTGAATGGATATTAAAGCGCTCTTGAAATAGAATATCATCTCAATGACGTCAGTGGCTCCTTTTGGCTTTTGACTCCCGGGAAACAATACATGGGGCATCTGTTATGGTGACATTAGCTGGAGGTTTTTTTGTGCGTGGTTTTGTGTGTGGTTTTGGCAGGCCGATAGGCGGTGTGAAAAGCGGTGTTCGGAATACCGACACTGCCGGCCGTTGCTATGTGGAAACCATGGAGTCCTTGGAAAATGGGGACTACTCGGTTTCCCCAGAAACGCCCTTTTTCTCAAGACTGCTGCCAAAGCTGGGGCAGTCACCCTGAAACCCCCCCCACCTTAAGCCCCCCCTGGGGGCACCCCCTCTGTCCTGGGAAAGGGGGGGTTACCATGGAGAGAAAACAACCAATGTTGGACTGGACTGTTAAAAGTTTGGTACTTTGGCTGCTGATGGTTTGATGAAGGAAGGCTGTGATATTTCTTTCGCTGGTTCCAAATGTACCTTATCAGAAACTGACTTTCAAGTTTTCATCAATGTTTTGATTTCCAATAATGTTACTGTGACTGGTATGGTATGCAAACACTGCTAATTTAACCATGAATGTTGCAACAAAAGGTTTGGGTAAGGTTCTGTCTCATTTTCATGCTAATACTAGGCCTATACTTTATAAAAGCTACACATATGCATGAGTAAGAACTACTGCGTGTGTGTCTCTGTGCCTCTGTGCCTCTGTGTGTCTGTGTGAGAGCAGTGAATATGGGTCCTGACATGTGCCATGATGGGGTGAGGTGTTTTTTTAAAGCTTGCACGTTGTTCTCTACTCACTATGACACTTCCTGTTAGTTCACACTTCTAAATGGTCAAAGGTTAAAGGTCGGGGGTCATCTCTCCAAAGACGTGCTACTTTTGCTGACAGTAGTTTTCCCCCTGCTGGATTTTCAACAGATCAGGAGTTAAGTGCCAATCCCTAGTGAATACACCGGTGTGTGTCTGTGTGTGTGTCTGTGTGTGTGTCTGTGTGTGTCTGTGTGTGTGTGTGTGTGTGTGTGTGTGTCTGTGTGTGTGTCTGTCCGGTGTCTGTCCGGGTGTCTGTCCGGGTGTGTGTATGAGAGACCAAGGTGTTTCCTAGCAACCTTTTGCCACTTGTTGCTAAGCTAACCGGAGCCCACACTGCTCAGCGATCAGCCTCTCGCTGTGAAGATATCTTTTGGCCTTTCTTTTTATTTTGGTGGGTACGGTATTCTCCAGTGTATGTGCTGTCCCACCATTCTGTGTGAGAAAGAGGCATGGTCTAAAATGCCATATAAGCACATGAAGTGTTTATTTTTTTATTAAGGATCATATTACTTTCATGTAATCCTTGTACTCTGTAATCATTGTACAAAAGAATACCATGTCACTCTGTAAAGCCTAAAGAGTTCTCCCAATCTGTGTGCATGTAGAGGGGGGCATGGGTTTGTGCCTATGTGAGCGTATGTTTGTCCTAATGTGTTTAATTTAGTATGCCTGGCTTACAGTACACTATAAGTCTCTGTGTGCAAAATACCAATGAATCTGCAGGCAACTTCATAAATAACTCTCTCTCTCTCCTTATGTCATTAATGGAGAGCTCAAGGGTCTTTTTTGCTTACCAAGAATAAGCTTTTCCACCCGCTCCACCCCAGTGGCTCTAATCTGGGTGCAAATGAACTAGGCCTCTGTTTCTACATGACTGGGGTTATGGAGGACAGGGTGGAGGGTGCTTCTTCACCCCATTCCCCGCCTCACATCACCCATCCAGTGGTGTAGTTGGTAGACACATTTGTAGTCCCCTCTGCTTCACTGTCCTGTGCCTAGTTTGTTTGTTTGTTTATTTATTTTATTGGTGTGCAGTGCGCACAACACTCCCTCTGTTTTACTGTAGGGTAACAGGGGACTGGCTGTGGGTCACACCAAACTGTTTAAACTACATCTTCACTTGTTAAACGGGTGTGAAATGTTGTCCGGTTGCTCCACTGAATTGGCCTGAATGGAGCAAATGTCATTTAAAGTGCAGTGTTAAAAACAACAGCATTACTTGTAGAGTAGACAGGCTGATATACCAGACAGAGCCCATGTGCAGATGTTTTCACTGTGCAGCCCTACAATCCTTGAACTTGCATTCCTTATCTGCTTCAGTGCCAGGCCCCATCCCCCTCTTCTATCTTCACTATCACTTCCCTTTTCTCTTCATCTACTGTTTGTTTTCCCTTGTCGTGCTCTCTATTCAAGAGTTGACGCATTAGCATGGAATAGCCCGAGGTGTCTGCGCTGGCTCTGCTTAACCTGTTGGACGCCACTGATAAGAGGTTAGAGCGGCTTTGATGTTTTGACGTGCGGTGCCCTGTCTCTTCAGCATCCATCTTTTCCTCCTCTTCCTCCTCCTCCATCCCATTGGTAGATATCCCTCCCGCCTCCAGCTGAGCCATGGCAACAATCTCAGGCGGCGACCATTAACATTCCTTCCATAAAAACGTCAACAGGGCCCGAGCTCCAGCAAGGCAATCCTGAGGCCAGCAGGTGTCCACAGATCCCGTCGACAAAAACTGCCCCCCGGGGCAGAGTGAGGAAAGGGAAGGTTCGGGGGACAACGCCCCCACTTGTAAAATTTTCTGAGAATTGTTGAACACATGCTGGTTTCGTTTCATTTGACTTTTCTGTTCTGTAGCGGTGGGTTTGAATTGAAGGTTTAGACAGGGAGGGAAAGGAACATACAGTTGGCATTTGCCTCATGCAGTGCCCAGCAGTAGCAACATTTAGTGAGGGAGCTGTTAAACAATTAAACTTTTATAGCTTAAACAACCCCCCTCCATTTGGAATTATTGGGGTGTTCTGGTGAAGGACATGAGGTATTGTTTCCAGTGGACTAGTTTAACTTGACTGAATGGGGGGTGCCTGGCTTTCATTTTCCTTAGGTGTATTCAGTCTGGCTAATAGATTTCTGTCACGGTTCGTCACCCACACACCCACCACACTCTCTTGTCAAGTCACGTTAGTTGTGTTTTGGTACAATGAGAGAAGGTTGGAAAGCATGTGTAACCTATTTGTCGTGGTTTCTCTTCATTAGTCTGGTACGTGTGTATGGGTTGTCTGGTATGTTGTGTATGGGTGCTTTATCTTTCCAATCAATTTAGAAACAAGTTTTGAGATTGAGTGTGTAATGGTTCCAAATGAGTTTACATTGTTGTTACATATTGTTGATAACTGGTTATGGGCAGGTAGATGTCTGCCCCTATGTAAACTAAAGAGTATTAGAGAACATTTCCTTTTGTATAGTTTGACTTTGTTAGCGCACACACACACACACACACACACACACACACACACACACACACACACACGCGGGATCAGAATCGGATGTGTTCAGCACAGATGTCCTAATGAGATCCAGCTGGAAGGAATTCTGGTAGCAGAGAGACTTTCAGTACCCACAGGCATCACTCACTCTCTCTCTCTCTCACTCACACACACACACACATACACTTAAATAAATAGTTAATGCACATACATTTTTCATAATCACAGCATCTGATAGACACTAACGTTATTTATATATATATATATATATATATATATATATATATTACATATTACACATGTGCACCTATTCATTGACACATGAAGGCACACACACACACACACACACACACACACACACACACACACACACTACAGGGTGGAGAACTTAAACTCAAGAAAGAATCCGAACCTATTCTTCCACTCTGTTTTCCTCTTTGTCCAGGCACACACAGTGACAGTGTGGGTCCAGCACATTCCACAGATGTAGGGGTTAACCTAAAAAATGTTAAGCAGTGGGTTGGAAATAAAAACACTCGCTCGTCGTGCACACAAACACAGAGATCTCCGGGGGCTGAGATACAATTAAAGTTTTTTTATTTTGCTTGCTATGAATATAGCAGGCTTGGTCAGTGGCATGTTTCGGTGTAGCATGATCCCTGAACGTTGCTGGTGAGATCTCTCCAAGAGTTGTATGCAAAATCCTATCTAATTGATTTGTCTTCAAGGAAACAGCTTCAACTAATTATAACAGATTGGAATGCCATGTATGGATAGCTTTAAATGCAAAGCATAATTTAGTTAGTTTGTATGACATTATTTACCATATTGAATAATGCCCCGATGGTTTACAGTGATCCTGGACTTTATTACCCTTCAATGTGAGGACACAACAGGAGTACTATTAATGGTAATGGTGAATACCTCTAAATTCTCACGTGTTCCATTTAGAGCCGCTATGCCCTCCCTACACTGGAATATGACCCTAAACCCGCCCTATCGAGTTCAGATGGTCAGTCTGCTTCCTATCGACCCCCACAAATTGATTGCGATGACACTCAGACGACCGCATATCCTAGATTGTAGAAGTCAATTGTTGTTCTGTGGTCTGCTCTCATTTAGGCTTTACACTACTTGTTTCTCACTGATCTCACTAATTCTTGAAATTATTTCATTTGACTTGAAAAGCAGCTTATTGCAGCATTTGATTGTTCATTTCTGTGGTAATCTTCTGGGAAGACAGACCTCAATCTTCCTATGGATCTCTTATCTTTCCATTGAACTTTAATTATAGATCTTGGCCCAATAAGATCCCAGGCCTACTTGTTTGTTCCAATTCCTTGGTTAGCATTGAGAATTAGGGTTTTCAGACAGAGAAGAGCTTTTACCATCACAGGTTAACTTGTATAGTGCCAGCTGACATGCAGTTTTTCATATCTTGGCCTTTTGCATCTCATAATTGTGATGCAGGCTAGCTCATATGATTTTAATGTGAGAGAAGTTTCGAAAGTTGTGAAAATGGGTCGGAAACCACTGGAATCCAATAAGGGGAGTGAAATTGGCCCTGGAACTAAATTGAGTTTGGTCAATAGTTTGGTCACCTATGGTCAATAGTTGTCAACGTCATATTTTTTTAAGTGACTGTGGTCCTTTCTCTGTCTGTCTTGTATTTCATAGGTCACAAGATATTTTGAGCTTAGGGAGTCACCTACTATTTTGGCAAGAGCACACATGATTCAGGATCTGGTCAATAGCTAACCAAGTTTGGCAGTACGAAAGTCCTCAAAATAATTCATTGACTCAAGCAACAAACCATTCTCATAACTGGAAGATAACACAAAAGAGGGAACCTTGGTTTTGTTGCAAACCTCCTAGGACATTAGAAGTTTCCCTGTCACTCCACAATTCCAAAAAGATGTTGTTGCTTCCCCTAGGTGTTATCACCATTTTAGGCACTAGATGGTCATGTTAGAGGACAAACAGACGCAATATCATCAGAACTGAATTGCCCCATTTTTCAGTTGTGTGCAAGCTGACTGCTATCAGGGAGGACAGTCTACCACCCCACAGACATACAATTGAGGATGTCCATATCAACTGCCCTTGAGTTTTTGCTCTAGTGTACACACCAGTTTCCATATTGTTCAGCTAATTTATGATTTCTCATTAACTTTGCTTGCTGAGAAAGAGATTCCCGCAAGTTAGGTTTAGATTTTGTACTTGAAGATTTTTCTGGCTGCATTTGGCCAATTTCAGCATTCATGACTATTATCATTGTCTTCAATGAACTGATGTTCGGTGGCTTTGTCGGTCATTGCCTGACCCTACAAAACCGCATGAACAACACCCTATCTGTTTTCCCTCCACTTCTGTGCCTCCAAATTGAATTGACTCTAAACTCTCTCTCAGTTGTTAACTTTATGTGATCTCTGGAGATGTGTGAAAGACTGTCTGACAGATGCTGCAAGGACGGGCCAGACCATGGGGCAGGGAGAGGCGGGGGGAGGGGGTAGACCATCGAGTGGTGGGAGAGGAGGAGGGACTGCCATGACCTCTCACCCTGGGAGTTAAAAAAGCATTGGTAATGAAAGTAGGCACATGAGACCCAGCTGATAACCCAGACCGTGTGTATGCTTAGGCAGATGCATGCAGACTGCACATTAATGCAGGATCCTTTTTCCACTTACTAAAAATGGAAACTCGCTAATCTGAGTTCCATATTTTGCACACATATGCCATGTGTCCCTGTCAGATTAAATTAAATGATCGGTTTAATCCTTGCAGGCTATTAGAAATATGCTTCTTAAACTTAATGAAGTATCCATACAAGCGTAATACTTCAGTTCTGACTGAGAACACAATTCAGTTGAATTAATACGCTATCACAGAAATGCGTTCATCCCCTATCTCATTAAAGTGAGTGAAGAAGCCCAGTTCGTTATTATGTAACATGAGTAATCCAATATAGCAGCTCCAGCAAACATTGTTGTATCTTTCTGATGAAGTCACGTAGGGCGACTCATTAGACTCTGTCTGAACCACAATGCTATAGCTACTGTAGGCTCATTAAGAAACCAAAGGCTCAGTGCCTCTTTGTTATGTTTTAGTGGTGGATTGCATTGGCATAACCTTTGTACAGTCTGGGGGGCGATAACATATTGTTACTTCAGGAAGGAAGCAATTAGGATGGCATCAGCTGTGTGCCAAGTGACTCGAGAGGGCAAGGCCTGTTGGACAGGATGCTGTGTGTCCCAAGTTATATTTGGGACTCTTTTATCCTCCATACAAGAGGAAAAACCTAAAGCAGTATTTTTTGTATTTAATTATAGACCCACTGTGGGCAAAGAAACACTGTCAGTGGCACTTTTAAGAGCAAAGGCTTAACAACCCAAGAAATAGTGGCATTGTTGGTTTTCATGACGTTGTGTTGTTCCCCCTTTTGAAGTGCCGGGTTTTTTGATGTGTTGGGGGAATGTGTATGTTCCAAACCCATCGGAGAGGAATAATAGAGTATCTGCCAACATGCAGTTTTAACTGGCTGTAAAGTGGTTTCAGTCAATTCTTATAATTTATACATTTGTCGTGATTCATAATGGCAACAAACAAATCATATGCTCATTTGACTATTTTATTGAGTTAGCTGATGGCTTTGGAAATAAGTCTCAAGTGACTTCTTTTGAAGTCCCCATTTTCTCACAGGAGTCTTTTTTGAGAGTTCAAATTGCTTTGAAGAAACCTCATGTTTTTTTCTTTCTGTTTACTGACAACTAGTCTGAAGTCCCATGTCGTGTGGCAGTAATATTTGATTTTCTCTGTCCATCTGACCTGATTTATGTTGAGTTGGCCCCATTCGTCCTGGTAAAAAGGCCTTGTTTATTTGGTGCACTGGTCATGTTCGAGAGAACTCTCAGTACAATAAGTATGATGTCACCCCCCAGAGTGGATGTGAGGGGACAATTACCCCTCTGTTTGGGCTGGTGACCCACCGATTTTGGCAGGGGTGAGTGAACACGCTATGTCACTAGTTGAGTCACTGTACGGTCTCAAACGATGGGAAGTTGTGTTGAAACAGGCACAGTCCATTTCATGGTCACAATGGGATCCATTAAGGCTTAAAAGCATCCGGCTTTAAGTCCCCCTTAAATTAAAGTGTATGTGAGGTTGTGTTTTGTGAGTCCCTGAGTATTTTTTTCAATTGGTTGGTATTTTAGCTTATGTTGGCCAAGCCTTACAACAATACCACTTCCTACCTCTTAACAGCTTGTGTTAAAGGAGTCAACACAGGCTTCTCCCCAGGACTTTTGAACAGCGTGGTGCTGGAGGGTATTATCAAAACCCGACTTGAGTTTATTCATATCAAAATGCACAAAATGTCTTTGGTGATAAAAGATAGTCAGTCCATATTTACTCATTACTAAATATATAGTTTCATTTGTTCACAGTGTGGTGCAGCGCCATTCTTGCATTCTTTGGGAAGATCCCTGCAACAGCTAACAGTATAGGCTTGCACACTGTGGGTTTGTGATTATCTCACCTAACCTGGCTGTACTTAACTCTTTGGTAAGGTAGACTTGTACACTGTTTGCTTGACCTGGGGAACCATTGTGCTAAAGGTAATCTTATCCTTGAATAGGAAGTCCTATGAGGAGAAGATACAAGATACAAGATGACAATACTTTTTATTCATTTTAGTTTCCTAATTCACATCTTGACTACCAAAACAACATAGTTGAAGGACCAGACAAAATATATTAAATATGTCTTTGGTTCTCCATTTGTCTTATTTTACGTCAAGTCAGGCCTAGCAGTCACAGTCTAGGTCAGTGATTAATGAAGACTTTACATGGCTGAGCAGCTCGGGTTGCCTCCTGGGACTGAGCTTGCATCACCTGAGGGAACCACTTCTTTGCAAGACCAAACAGATCCAGGAACTGCGGCTCATGGCTCAGCTGTGCAGAAGGCTATAGGGTTTCCTGACTTGTAAAGCCGTTGCCTTGGTGATGAGAAAGTGCTAAGACAGCAGTGCTGCAGACCTCAGGGCAGAATGTATAGTTTACTGCTTTCTCTCTTTAAAACCTTGAGTGATTCTGGAGATGCTCCAGGTTTGGCCAAGCATAGACGGCAGCATTCCTTGACAATGACCATCATTTAGAATTCCTGTGGAGGAGAAGTAAATAATATCACTGACAACACCTAAACTGAACATAGGAAACTGCATTTTATGCAGTTTTTTGAGATCATTGTTAACTTTGTTAACATAAATCACACCAAACCCCCATAATTGGGCCTATTGAGTCAGTTGGGACTATTGATGTTTAGCCTGATCCATTGTTGTTTGGCTTAATTTTTGAGTTAAGTCACACCGTTATGTCTGGTTTCTTGATGATTACTCAATTGTATGTGTGATGTTTACTCTGTTTTACTTCTTGTTTGTCTGGTTGACAGCTCAGTGTTTCTTGTTCACAATTCTTATCAACTCTAACTGACCTGCTTAACTGAATCCGCCTAGTCTTTTCTGAGCATGGCTGGTGGGAGCTTTTGTAAAAGGGCTACAATGGGGCCATGTTTCATGTTCTGCCAGATCTCTCCTCTCTGTGGTAGAGGTCCATTTGTCTGGCCTTCTAAAGGTGGCTTTTGTACTTAGCCTTGCCCTTCCATGTTCAGCATGGCTTTTAATGTCTTCTCTGACAAAAGATAGCTTGTTCTACTCCTGTAGGCCTCACCTGAACAACATGAATGAAGATGATATTCAACCCAAACCAAGTAGTTCAGAAGTTTTTTAGACCCAGCTAGTTGCAATACAATCTTTAGTATAGGATTTAATACATATGGTACATATGCACCAGCCTTCAAGTGATCACTCTCATAAGAACTGTTTTCAACACAATGTATCCACGAAAGGATGTTTTATTTATGTTTATTTAATCACTTCCCTTTTAGGTTCGGATTGGTTCACATGGGGACCCAGTAATTCGGGAACGTTTGGAATGTTAAGGGAAGGAACAGTAGAACTTGGAATTTTACAGGTAAGAACTTGTCTTTTTCCCGGTCAAAGTAGCCTGAAGTCACAAATTAGCGACACGTTTATAAAACACTTTTTTGAATTGTAACAGGATTTCCATTCCTGTCTGAATTTCGTGCTTGATATATTTACGCGTGACCTTCACCAATCAACGCATCACACTTAAACAGATGCTAGCTGGCTAGTAATGCTACCAGTCTATCGTAACGGTTCTTAGCATGTTGGGTCATATTTCCTGCATCCGTAATGACAATGATTTTGTTCAAATATGCTCTTAGCGACACCCAAAAGCAGGCTAATAATGAAACAACATTAGTGTCAGGTTTAAGAGAACGGTGCGAGGAGTTTGGGGCATTTTTGCTGGGTGTCAATGGCACGACCCTGAGGGCCGTGGTCTTATGGATTCCCATTTGTTACGTACACTGTAGCCACCTTGCCCTATGGTTGAACTGATGATGATGAAATCAAAACAAGGTTCTGAGGGAATGCATTATGAGTCATGGTAATTGTGTCCATCAATCTCTATTTTCATTGTCTTTTTAACTGTACATTTCTTTCACATATATTGATAGAGGAGTCCTGATTTGGTGTCCGGAGATATTCCATAACCTGATTTCAAGGGATTGTTTTGTTAGCAACTTATGTTGTAAACAAGGCAATGTCATTGTGCCAGGGAATAATCATTAGAGCTTTCTAGACATTTCCTTCAATTCATCTGAATTATACAATAGGGCATCGCCTGGGATTTGAGTTTCCTCCCTACTGGTGACAAGTCCACTTCCCCCGACCGCATCCCAGCGTATTCAGCAGCTATTTAAAGTGTCAACGTCTGGTCCCAATTACTTCTAAACCAGAAGCTTTGGCCGCTCCATGGACGAAAGAGCCCTCCTACTGTAGCTTTTATCTGTTTGTTTTCATATTTCCCTTCCCTTGGTTAGCCCTCCTCCCTTCTTCTTTGCTGTTGCCCTTTTTGGCTTAGCCAAGGATTATTTTATTTTTTCTCCAACTGACCTTGGTTACATAAACTAGCGCCTGATCCCCCCTTGATTCCCTGAGTCCAAGTTGCCATTTTGCCAGGCCCCATCCTCCAGTGCTCCCACAAAGCCCAGTGTTTTGATTACATTGTGAAATCGGATCGGAGACTGTTTTTTCCCAGGTCGAGTGGGTAAAAAGGGGGGAGTAGAAGGATTGAAGAGGAGTAGACGGATGGGCGGGTGGGAGGAAGCTGTTGTGGTTGGACCTGGAGGGTTGTTGTGTGTGTGTGTGTGTGTGTGTGTGTGTGAGCTGTTTGCGCCTCCAGCTTCTTCATTCATCACAGCTTCATATATCACAGCTTCTTCATCTGTTTTTAAGCTTTTTTGCCTGCCCTAAGCCCATTATTCAACTTTATCCCATCGAAAACATTACATTGAGGAAACATTTGAAGAACATACTAAGGCAGTTCGGTGTAGGACCCAAGAGGATCAAACTGTGAAATTCTTTCACACATTACTTCATATCAAATTGGGTGTCAAATGAAAGCTGAGAGTCTATTTTTGGGAAATGTAGTCAGAAATACATTTCTCAACCATCTTCCATCGTAAAAAAGGATAAGCAAAGGTTTTGACTTCTAGTCAAATATATGGAAAAGTGTACCAGAAAAATACTTTAAAAGTGTTTAGGAAACGTCAAACCTGCAAGAATTGCGTGATGTCATCATGGAATGTTGGATGGATTCCATCTTGTGGAATCAATGCCATGAAGAATTGAGGCTGTTTTGAGAGCAAAGGGAGGGCCCTACCCAGTATTAGTATAGTGTTCCTAATAAAGTGTACAGTCAGTGTATATATTCAAACACAAGGTATCTTGTTATAGCTAACACACTAGTCTTTCTGCAGACATATTTGAATCTTAATTTGGAGCAGATATTTAACAGAGTTTTGGGGAAATGTGGTTACATAAAAAAACCAAGGGAGATTTGAGTCATTCCTTTACCAAACTTTGAAGTTGCACAGTTCTTAAAGTATGTATATATTTTTAATGTATGTTGGAATTGTTAGAAGTAGTCCTTGTGCAAAGAGTTGTACAGTTTGCTATCAAGCGTTTTTAATTGGCATGCATTTGAAAGTGAAACATTTAGTCCCAGGATCATTCTGTTACTGTGGAATTGCCCACTCCTGACAGCATGCTTTGAAACATTTTCCGCCAACTCTCTTCTGCCTATGTGTGACTCTCTCAATTATGTGGCAACAAGTGTCATACCCACAACATTTTTCTTTGCTTCACTGATTAGTTTCTCACTTTTATACGTTGCAATGGAGACATTGTGGAAACATTACGTGGACATTTATGTCAGTCCCTTGCTCTCACAGGTTATCAGTGAGTCACCTTGTGTCTACATTAGCGCTCTTAACTCTCAGTACAGTCATTATGGCTCTACCACTCAGCCAAGCCTATGATTTGAGGACTGTTTAAACAGTACTCCACTCACAAGCTTGTGGCCTAAGGGCATGTGCCCCAGGAGTGTTAATATTGTCTGCTTTTTCATAGGGGTCTGACTGAGGGAAGTGGTGTTATGGTTGTGTTCATGCACGCACGCACATTTGATTGAGGGAGTGGTGTTTTGGTTGACTCACAGGGCCTCCTGGCGTCCAGTAGCTCTCTTAGAGCCCAGCACAAGAGTGCCATGCCTCTGTGTTTACCCAGCTGCTCATCAAACAGGCACACACCCTATCTCTCTCTTTTCTCCTCTCTAAACATACCACCCCCCCCACCCCCCCCCCCCCCCCCCATGTGCTCAAACGGGCCCACTTTTTTATATTGACAACTTTCTCTCACTCACACACAGAGACACTTTAGAGTTGTTGTTTTTTTAATTCACAGTGGAACATCGACCCAGATAGACGACCCAATAACTGTATTGGTCATGGTGATGCGTAATCTTGGGAGGTTTTGTGAATCATTGATACAACTTGAGCAACATCGTTGTTCTGTTTTTATCAGTCAGTCACAAAAACGTCATACCATACTATTGTGTCACAAAACAGAAAATACAGGGTAAATTTCAGATGCGCACGCACACACACACACACACACACACACACACACACACACACGCACGCACACACTCAGACCGGCAGACCGGAGATGAGCAGCAGAGCATTAGATTACAGGGAAATGATCAGCCAGGGCAGACAGGAAACACTGCAGGAGAGCGTGCGTGCGTGTGTGTGTGTGTGCACCTGAACTTTACCCCGCATGGATAGAGACTCAACCTCTGGACATCACACACCTGGTCTTAACACAAACCACAGTCAACATCCCATACCAAAGATAACCAGACCGTGGAGGGGTGTCATTTAAAACCCGTGGAAGGACTTGCTGTAGGCTAGGCATTTTAGCAACCAACAGTAACTTGATTAATCTTTTCCTATTAGTTGATTAATCTACCGTTTAATCTAATGTGGAAATAGATTTTTCACCTGTTTCACCTTGCAATTTAGGTGATCACAGATTTTCCAAAATTGGTGCTTAAACAATGAGTGGGGGAGTAATAATTGTACTTTACAGTTTAACAATGAAATGATGGCCTCCAAATCAAAGGCACCAATGGCTATTCCCATGCCCATAGATGAACACAAAAGAGCCTGAATTGAGCTTCCGTGGTATAACACCCTTTCTTGGCTACATGCTAGTCACACTTTATTTGGATAGTCCCCGATAGATGATCTACAGTTGCTTAAACTATCAACTGTAACTTTGTTGACATGGAACAGCTTGCTAGGACCAAGTTAAGGTTAGGTTTAGGGAAAGAGTAGAGGTTAAGGTTAGGGTAAAGGTTGGTTTTGGGTAAAGTTTAGGATATGGGTTAAGGTTAGGGTTAGTGGATAGTTAGTTGAAATGTTGTTGACAGTTATTTGAACAACAAATACAAAACATCTATTTGGGACTATCCATGATACTCGATTAATCTATTCATCCTTACAGCTCTTTGAGAAACCATTACGTCCTGCATTGATTTGATGTAGGGAGATGATGAAAATCTAAGTTAAGTGGGACTTAGACACTGCTTTCCATGTATGGTTTCACTCAGGCATGTTGGTTTATTATGGTATTTGTTGTAACTGAGTTCCATGCCCAGATCCATGATTGTTGCTATTCACCTCGTTTGGCAATCCTGCCCAAATCCACACTTACCAGGCCCAGGGGTTTGAAACCTTGCCTAACGGTACTAAAGGAACATTATTAAAATACCAAGCCACTTTGTCACTCTTGTGTACACATACAGAACACACACACACTGACGCACACACTCACCCCACACACGTTACTCAGTCAGGCACCTTAGCCAAAGCACACTCCAATTTTATTTGAACTGCATCAAACTGTAAGGCCTAAGAGTAAGTAAGGCGTTAGACCAGGGAGGAGGGGATAAGGGAGAGGGAGGCAGGGGGTGCAGATTAGGCGGCCTCTAAGCGTATCAGACATCTTAACAAACATTAGGGGGTTTGATAAGGGGTTGCAAAATAAACCTTCTTAAATGAAACCCTGCTGGTTCCACAGAGATTGGCTGCCACTCCGAGGTGGTGTCTGAATGATGAGGTAATGCTCTGGGTTGGAAGACCAAATTTGCACGTATTTATTGGTACTGCCAAATATGGGTCCACACAGTTGAGCCAATGTTACTACTGAAGATACCACTTCTATATCACTCTTCCCTGTATGAGATTTCCCCACCTTTTGTCAGTGTCTGTTTTAGTTTCGGTTGGTTTATTTTAGATAACAGCTTGCACCAAACTTTGTTACATTTATATGAATTAACAGTACATTCATTTCATTGTTCAATTGAATTGCAAAGCAATTCACAACATTAGATTCCAAATGGTAAAAGTAAAAGGCTGTTACGTACGTCATTGATTCTCTCACTCTCCTGTGGCCAAGAGGAAAACTCCCTTTCACATTCCCAGTGGAAATGTTTGACATTTTCAGGTGTCGGTGTGATGGGTGTGGCACCAACAACTCTGGACATACAGTGTCATAAAAATCATTTTAGGCTTTTAGAAAAATAAATGTGTTGTTATTTGACCCAAGGCTAAGTGTACTGGTTTCTGGAGATCTAATTGTATGAGTACAAAAGCTCATTCAGGTCACGTCTGTATTTGTGGAGGTGACATCTTCACAGAGTGTTTCCAAAATGACCTCTTGGACTGTCTGACGAAAGTTGAGGTCAGGTTTCTAGACAATAACAGCAGACAGTCATACAGTTCTGTTCAACATGTTACATATGTCCCGTAGATAAGAATTGCCTAAGCATACTGTCTGTTTAGCACTTAGTCAGTAGAAAAACAGAAACCTACTATGACTCAAGTCTTAAGTAGTCTTTCCCATAAAAGGATGTTGTAGTTTCAGAAAGTAGCCTATCATCGTGAACTTTGCCCTAAGGGACCGTAATATGTGGTGGACCATTTGTTTGGATGACTGCACTGTGATTTCCTGATTAGGCTTTGAGAGGAGCTCTACCATGCAGTAGCTTGTCTAGTAGACACTATTACACCACACACACACACACGCGCACTCACACACACACACACACACACCTGCTGTACTTAGTCTCACTAAAGCCCTTGCCTTCAGCTCTCTAAAACAAACCCTTGATTAAAGAAACAAGCCTCTAAGCTATTTCCTGGAGTTTGTTTGTTTCTTTCTTCTTGATATTTAGCAATGTCTTTCTGCATGACCATACTTGCACTAAAAGCGTTAATAAATCTGTGATAATCACCAGCAAAAGCAGCCAGCTTTATCTACACAGTCTCTCTTTGTAAAGCAAGGTGACTTTCCTTGAATGAGTGAGCAGTAGTCATAACAAGCAGGAGCAGAAGTAATCAAATCATGTCAGTTGGTCTTGCCTTTTTTTGTCTCGTGAGCCATGCTTGGATTTAATGTGATCGCAGAGAGAGAGAGAGAGAGAGAGAGAGAGAGAGAGAATTCCTTCCTCCCTCCCTCCCTCATAGGTCGTCCTCTTGTCCCTGTCCTCCAATGTCACCTCCATCCATCCCTAGCTTCCCGGCTCCAGAGAAGGGTCTAGAATCATAATCACCACTTGACCGTCTGTGACATTCACATGTTGACTGTAGGCGTTCAGGCCCTGTACAGTAGATTCCCTCCTTTAGGTTCATATCCAGATGTCTAACCTAATGCCCCGCTGCCTACAGAACAGAACATTCTAGTGGGTATTAGACACGGGAGGGGTAGGGGCTTCCAAGGGTGGTGCATTGCCTTTGATGTTAAAAAGCTGAAAATCCGGCACTGTCAAAAGAAGACAGGCTGTGAAAAGGCAAAAGTGGGTCATCCTCTCTCTTACAAGTTTGCATATGTTTTGGCTGGCCTCAAACGAAATTGCCAAAACAAGGAGATCAGGAGGCTGTAAATGGATAGGAAAGATGAGTGATTTCCATAGGTTGGATTTGGTGTGGGTGTAAGCCATGAGTGTAACCTGGTGATGACAAGGTCTCTATTGTCTGTGCACACACGTGCATCTTATTCCAAAATGACCTGAAGCGTCTACCCATTACAGGGATTCACCTGGCATTTTTACTCTCCACTCTTTTTGATTATTGGTTTGCCAGTGATTGGGCAAATGCTGCAGTGCGTGTTTGATTGAATTGAAACCATGGCACCGATTGGGCCTTTTTCTTGCAACTGGGTCACGTCATGGATTGTGGTGTGTTTTGTTATTCAAATGTATTCAAATGTGAGAATATGCCAACTCTGCTAAAGACCCTCTGTGGTTCTGTCTTCCATTGTTTGTTTATTTGTTTGTTCGTTGG
Organism: Argentina silus; assembly: GCF_951799395.1. Classification (NCBI taxonomy): domain Eukaryota; kingdom Metazoa; phylum Chordata; class Actinopteri; order Argentiniformes; family Argentinidae; genus Argentina; species Argentina silus. Next base: position 12,710,572 of record NC_139658.1, on the reverse strand, counting down.
TGGGTTGTGTCTGTCATCTTTGGCTTACCGGATCTAAGAAGGCTTTTCGCGTCTGTTTTGTCCGTCATGGGAAATGAGATAATGAACTGGCGCAGTATATTTTCCCAAAGACTTTGATGTGCAAAATTGTTCCCCGTATTTGTTTGATAGTTAGATTTTGTTTGGTATGGTAGCGCTAGTGGAATGTGTTCTTCATCCAGAGAGAGACTTCTTTGCTCTTGTTTCTTCCTGTAGCCTCTCCCCTCCTCCACCTTGCCTCCTACTTTCACCTCTCTCTCATTAAACAGTCCTTCTCTCCCTCTCTCCCTCCCCCTCTCCATCCTTCCAAACCCCAGAGACGGAGAGGAGAGTAAGCCTACAGATAGACAGACTAGGAGGGAGAAACAGAGAGAGTCAAAGAGCGAGACAGAGAGACAATACAAGCAGTAGGGAGAGATTGTCAGATGGAGAGAAAGCTCTTGAGAAAACGATAGACACAGAAATAGAAACAAATTGAGGAAGACAAAATGACAGAGAGAGCCAGAGGGTGCACAATCCTGAGGGCATATGCTGAATGAATGACACCCAGTAGTACAGTTAAACACAGCCTAATCAATAATGTACACTGGTCCCCAGGTGTTTGGTCTGGCCTGACACACACACACATGCCCCCTAGGGCATCAGGAGATAGGAGGGTGGGGGTCAACTACCCACCGCCCATTCCACCCCCAAAAACACTGCTCCACCCTCTGTCTGTCTCTTGGGGACTAAACCCAAGCTGACAAATTGGGACTCCCTCCTCCTCCCCCTCCTCCTCCCCCATGCTCTGGGCTTAGATAGGCTTCTTCAATTGGAGACACTTCAGGAAGCCTTGATCAACCTGGGTTCTACCATGTGGTTTTGTGTTTGATTGGGAGGGAGAGGGGGGAGGTCTGATCTGTTCTGTAAATTGGATGTGCAGAAATCAGTTGGATGTGCAGACATCTTGTATTATTGTAGCGACTGTGAAAAGCAGACTTTTAATGGAGCCGCGTGGATTGTGTTTTATTTTTGGACAGTCTTTGATTGCATTGGAGAACAAGGCTAACAAGCAAGGCCGAGCCACAGTGAAGAGAAATTAATGAAGACATTAGGGAATAGGGGAGCAGGGGGCAGCCGTCTTGAGTCCCACTGCGTGTGTGCATGCGTGTGTGTGGTGTAATTATTTGTCTCTGTAGTCCTCTGCCATCTTCTGCATCATGACTTTTTTGAAACCCGAAGATCCAAGGTTTGCTTTGAAGGAAAATGGTCTCTTTATCTTCTTCTAGTGCGTATTAATTGTGCCAGAGTCACTGCTCATCCCAATAACGCTTGTTTGGAAATCCCTTCCTGCACTCTGTGTTATGTCCTCATCAACAAAGTGTAAAAGTATTGACTTTTTAAGATGAGAGATACTACCGTATTGATTCACAATGGGGAAATTGATATAGATATTCTCAATAGTGTGTGTGTTTTGATGATTTACAGTGATGGATCCACAACAGCATGGCCATTTCAGCTAGTGCCGCTCATCGTTAGCGAGCAGGGAGGACAGTGTAATGAATAGTAGTTAACTGGCTGTCAGCCCTGCTCCAGATAAGAGTGTGGGAGCGAGGGCACGGGAAATAGGCTGTCAATTCCACATCAGAACTCCCCTACACACACACACACACACACACACACACACACACACACACACACACACACACACACACACACACACACACACACACACACACACACACACACACGCACAAACTTTGATCAAGGGTAGCCACATAGATAAACATTCCTGAAAACACACACACACACACACACACACACTCTCCCACTGGACAGATGTAAAAATCCTTATCGAAGACAAGGGACAGATGGACAATCCCAATTGAGGTGCAAATCTAACTAAGTCCAATGTTTTAGGACTCCTGCAGCATCTTTTTATGTAGATCCAGCTGTGTACTTCATTTTTAAATGAGTGGGCGATATAGGTACCACCTACAACGATGAAATTATAGACCGTACCTATCGCTCCCATTCATTTGAGACTGAGGTATTTATCCGTAGTTCAGATAGACGTAACTCCAAACAATAAGAAGATGGACTCTAAGTCATCTATGGCGCAAGACAGTGGAGTCTGGGTGTGGTTGCCCACAGTGAATTAGAGGCCCATTGATCCACTGCACCCTGGGTGTGTGATAGCTTCTCTCACACCCCTCCCTAGTCATTATCCAGTAGCTGATTCGCTGCTGTAGGGCTCACTGTCTCGTGCGTGTTTAGCGTGGGTAGCGTGCGTGCGTGCGTGTGTGTGCATGTGTGTGTGGCATGGGTAGCATATGGGTAGCATGTATGTGTGGGTGTGTAGGGTTTGTATATGGGTGTGTGTGGGTGTGAGTCAGTCCACTTTATTGATCGGCCTGTAAGTGTTAACAGGAGAAGAGGAGCAGGATAGAGCTCATCTGTCTGCAGGGGTTTATGGTGGCCCTGTGGCGCTGAGGTCGATAGTGTGTGTGTGTGTGTGTGTGTGTGTGTGTGTCTGTGTCTGTGTCTGTGTTTGGGTGGGGGTAGGTTTACAGATATGTTTGTATGTGAATCCACACAAGTGGGTTCGTACAGTATATGTGGACAGATGTATTAATGCATCCCCTTTGTCCTGTAAGTCTCCAACATCCCACCAAACCCCCTCCACACACACACACACACACACACACTCTCTCACTCACTCCTATTTGCAATCAGCAGGAGGGTGATAGGGAGCTGGAGGGGTGTCCATTGTGTTTTAAATGGATCTGTCCATCCCCTGATATTGGAACAGAAGGGATAAGAAGCCTCCCCCCACCTCCTACCCTCCTATCCCCCTCTCTCCCTTTCTAGCCACCATCTCTCCTCTGTGCCCTGTGGTGGAGGATGGGACCAGTGAGCTTCGATTGAGCCCAGCCGTTGGGATGACTCATCCATCATGGCTTGCCCCCCCCCCCCCTCCCGACTCCCGCTTGGTTTGACTGGCCCCTTGGGGAGATGCATGGGCCAGACCACTGGTACACAGATGGAGGGGAAGGGAGGGGGGGGGGGGGGGGGGCGGGGATTCCCCTCTAGACTTAATCACATGGGTGGAAATCCACTTTGGGTCCAACTTTATGACTGGACCTTCCTCTCAGAGTGGAGAGGGCAAACTGGAGGGGCTTTTTGTTTACTTAGATGTGTGTTTATGGTGCTGTTGTGTGCATGTTTGTGTGTGTGTGTGTTTTCAATCTTGTGTGCATTGTGTGTGTGTTTGTATGTTACGTGTGCCTGGTTTTCAGCGGCCAGGGAGCTTTGTACCTGACACCATATCATCTTATTGATCAGGAACATTGTTTAACCCGACCTCAGGCAATATGTATGAATGTAAAATGCCCATACATGGTGTCAAAGGGCACCACACACTATATTCAGATATGTCTCATGCCCTTGTGTTGCTCTTTTGAATGCATCAGACATGTTCTACAATCAGATTACACTGACCTAAATCCTAACCATAACCACTTGGGGAATGGGAAGTGACTGACCCTGGAACCGTGGTTAGGAGCAACTTCTACGCAAACAAGGGCTCTTCACTGCAGCCACCTGAAGGCCGATTCACACTTCATCGACAACAACGCAACCAGGGGTCTGCGTAGGTACGCGAAGGTCGTGCAACTGTTGCAGAGGAGGTCGCACAGGGGGTCGCTCACCTCTGTCGATTTCTTGATGCGCGACCGGCCGTGTAGATGTTGCACACCACTGATTGGTTGGTTAGTGAATGGAAGTGGAAAACAAAGAAAAGTGGAGCTGCGGCTGGGAATCAAACAAAGCCCGCCTTCTTTGTTATGCTCTCCTGGCTGGAAGTATTCATAAAGCACCGGGAAACCGAGACAAACTCTCCTGAGGTAAATACAGGCAGCCTTTGTTTACTAGCTAGCTAGCTAGCTTTGTTTGTTAACTAGCCACTAGCCTACAGTACAGTGTGACTTCTGCTACCCTACTTTGACTGCAGCTGTTCTCAACCATTAATTATGTAATCGGTACGTTTATGTACAGAAGTGTAATGACACCACTGCGCATAGGCCACGCAGAAGTATGGATTACAGAGTGCTTGCGACAGTGTTGGGCAGCACACTGTGTACTAGTCGCACAAGTGTGTACTAGACGCAGAAGCATGTAGAGGCCTTTACACAACACATCTCAGGGTAACTGATTGGCTGTGAGTAATACCGAGAAGAAACATTCTTTGTCAGTGTGTCTAAACATCCTCCTGCCACATCCTGCCTAGGTAGAGAGTATGTTAAACTGTGTTGTGTTGGTGTGGTGTGTTGTGTGATCTTTCCAAGGTCAGCTTAGGGAGACCTTATTTAGATGGGGGCTGTGCCGTGCCATTCTGGGTAGCTGATGTCAGGGCTGATGTTGTCTCTTGCGTTCCTGTATAATGAGGTGTGTGTGTGTGTGTGTGTGTGTGTGTGTGTGTGTGTGTGTGTGTGTGTGTGTGTGTGTGTGTGTGTGTGTGTGTGTGTGTGTGTGTGTGTGTGTGTGTGTGTGTGTGTGTGTGTGTGTGTGTGTGTGTGTGTGTGTGTGTGTGTTAAGATATAATTAATGTGCGTGTGTGTGTTGACCCTTGTCCTGTCTGGGACACTATGATGAATGGGACCGTTGTAGTGGAGGTGTGAGACTTCACTGTGGAGTGTTATCCTCCCTAGCGTACACACACACACACACACACTCTCTCTCTCCATTTATCTCTCACTCTTGCTCATATCTTGCTGTGTGGGTGTGGTATCACCCTCAAGGATCTTCTCTTCTCTGCTTCAGAGACAAAGACTGTTGTTCTCTCATCAAGAGTCCATCATCTCCTATACACAGGCTAGTATGTAGGTTCTACTATCTATACATCTATAGCTTCTGGTGTGTATAGCTTTAACGTTAAATGAGGCAACGCTAACTGTGATTTCCCCATCAGATGTTTGTTTGTCATTGTTCTAAACATGGTGCCACTTTTTACTGATATCTGCTGCCCTCTTAACATAAAGGTGCACTTCACCACTTAAGTAGATGTTGTTGAAAGTGTCATTTGTGATATGATAGCCATCATGAAGACACTAGAACCACTATGATACGATTTAACATCCACTCGGAAGGCAGAAACACGAACACGAAAAGCCAAACAATAAGACCACGTAACATGTAGCAACGGGGCTAACGTCATTGTGTTCTGTGGAGCAGCTAGTCACCGTTAATAAACGTGTTTCTTTGCACGAAGACCTGGGGTCTGGAAAGAAGGATCTCTGATCTTTGCAGCCTTGATAAATCTCCCAACGACTAGACAATGCTCTTTAAAGGCCCTGTATCAATGTCTGTGTTTAATAAAAGCTGGGTGTAATTTAAAGCATGCTATATATTGTAACTGTACAGGTCTGCCTATAGGCCACAGTTAGGCTGTGGGGGGTAAGAGGTGGGGGGGGATTAGATTCAAGTGGTTTAGGTTGAATGTGCTCTGTGGGAGTGTTGGAATCTGAAATCAAGTGCTGCTTCAAAGGTTGGCCCAGTGTTTATGGACGAGAGAATAGGGGAATAGCACACACATCACACTCATGGGAGTAACATTCCTTAACCTTCGCTTGGAGTAGAGAGAGAGAGAGAGAGAGAGGGTGTGCAATCAGGAAAAGCGAAAAATGAGACAGGGAAATGACCTGAGGGAGATGTGGAGAGTAGTGACTAATAAAAAAGGTAGATGAAATACAGAGAAATGAGAGGAAACGGAATGAGGGAGAGCTCAGAGACGAGAGGAGAGATGGAAGAGTAAGAGATTGTTAAAAGAATGAAAAAAGATACAACAGAGAGAAACGAGTAAAGGGAGACCATTAAGAGAGAGAGAGGGAGACAGAGTTGAAAGGAGAGAGTGAGGAGTGGAGACCGAGAGGGAGAGGGAGGGGAAGAGAAATTCAGACAGAGGAAAGCCAGGCAGACAGACCTAGAGAATGAAAGAAAGAAAGAAGGAAAGAAAGAAAGGGAGCGAGCAAGCCAGAGACAGCAGACAGGTGGTCTGAAGGACGGGGGCACGCCTCTCCATGTCCTCGTGAAAAGAAAAGGCGTCATCTCCCGCCTCCGCCCTCCCACCCCCATCTCCCCTCCTCCCTCCCTCCCTCCTTCCATAGTCTGCACAACCTAATAACCAGACTACAGAATTGTCCTTCAACGCTTTATGAGCTAACCGTGCCTTTATCTCGTACAGCAGACAAAAGGGAGAGAGACACCTCAATACAACGTCGTTATGACACAAACACATATTTGACGGCCTTTGGGATGTGAACAGTGTTGTATAACGTCACCACAGGAATGTGTGAAGCTCTTATCTCTTCCATTGTTTTACCCTTCCTCCGATCCTCCCTTCTTCATTCTTCAGTGCCCGATGTGTGTTCCCTCAGCTCTGTTACTGTATATTGGTGGGTTCATATAGTGTGTATATATGCATACAGCCTATACACAGCTTCTTGGTGGTCGAGGAGAGTTGTTGTGTACGTATATCAGAAAAAAACAACCTTTGGGGTTTCTTTGTTTGATCTATTCTCTTTTTTAATGGTTGTGTATGTGTGCGTCTGTGTCTGTGTGAGTGTGTGTATGTTTGAGAGGTGACATGTGAAAGCAACTCCACGATATCAACTACCTTGCCTGCATGACCTTCCTACCTGGCATGAAATAATTGCAAGAGAGGGATAAAAGATAGAAAACCGGGGAGAGAGGGGAAAAGAGATGAAAACAACATAGTTTCCATTGTCCCATGGCACCTGGTCTGTTCCGTGCCCCACAGCCTGACCCCTTTCTGTTTCCAGCACAATCAGTGACCAACTCCACCAGTACCACAGCCACAGGGGGCCGAGCCTAGCACTAATCCCCTCCTGACTCCACACACACACACACACACACACACACACTCTCTCTGTACACTCCTGACATGCACGTATACACAAACATATGCCCTGTAGGCATCACTCATATATATTACACACACTCACTGACTTATAAGGACAGAAGGCATATATCTTAAACAAGTTAGTTGACTGGGGGAGAGAGCCCGTGGACAAACTAGCCATACCCAGGTAGAGGGCACTAATCCTGTGATAAGGTGCCAGGCGTACCAGGCAGCCAGCTCTGGAGCTCCAGACTAGTGATCCACGGCTCCAGGAATCCCAGGCATTTCACAGACCCAGGCGAAGAGAAGAGAGTCTGCAGGGGGAATAAATAGGGATGTGTTAAGGTCAACATTTATCCCCATGTGCCCCGTGTCTTTGTTGGAGAGAAACACACAGAGACCAGCTCCTCTAGTCCACTAGACAGAAACGTCTGCTAGAAGCCTCTGAAAGGATGCATTTAGACTGAATATATGCGGTAGGGTTATACTGTCCTGTGCTTTCAGATCAGTGCAGATGAGGGAAAGGAGAGGGCGCTATTTTAGACTATTGAGATGCCCCCCACCCCCCACCCCCCAAGAACTCAAAGCTCTGTACACTCTGTACAGCATTAAGTCCTGGCGCTCCAATTGTACTGCCCCCCCACCCCCCTATGTTTTATGGCATCATTTTCACCCCAGGAACTTATGCAATCCTGCTTGCTGGGTACGAGTAAGCAACACACACACACACACACCCTATGTTTTATTAAGGGAAAGTTATGGAAAAGCGATGTTGGCCATAGGGACACAAAGGGGTTCTTTGTAAACGGGTGTGTTTTACACACACATCATCGTTCAGAAGGGTCCTAGACAGCGGTCACACTAACATTTACCCTCCTCCTCTATGCATTGCCCCAGCAGTGATGGAAAGGAGTGTGTGTGTGTGTGTGTGTGTGTGTGTGTGTCAGCTTCACCATACAAGCTCACTATCCAAGCATTTTGTAGCCCTTACACACACACATACACACAGAGGCAGTTCCAAGGTAGAATCAAATAAACCATATTCCCTCAGAACACTGTCTTTTATACATCCTGATGTGCAATGGCTGGTTCTTTTATAAGCAAGTCATGTCTTCAGCACTTTTAAAAAGACTACTCTGAAAAGAGGATTAGACCATAGAATTTCTAGAGGAGGGGGTGGAAGAGTCCACTGTCAGTCGGAAATGAATTTATGGACCAGTTGTTCAATGTTTCAAAATGGCAATGGTAAGTAATCCGTTTGTGTAGTTTTTTTTTTTTACAGCCCTCCTTGTTCTCGGCAAATCCAAGCGTGTCAAGTACTTTCAGTCACATGAAACTGGGTGAGAGGGCCACAGCTAACCCTAACCCCCCCACCCCCTTGGAAATGGATTGGCCACGTGTGAAGGTGCAACCGTAAACTAATTTCCCTCGGCCCCATTTGTACCAATGCTCTATGAACTGGAAGGCTTTAAAGTCACATTTGCCATTACCGGTGTGTGAAGCGGCATGGAAACAGTGAATGAATAGACAGAGTAATCACTGTAATGTTTACGAATGGCAGCCTTTGGATGCTCACGCTAAATATGTTAATACCATACAGGCTTACGTATGAGAGTGCTGGGGAGTAAGTATTAACCTGGACATGTCTCTGTTAGTGGAGTGTATGGGGGACGGGGGGGGGGGGGGGGGGGGACTGTAATTTCCTGCCCCAGCGATGCTATTCCCTCCATGATGTTTGATTTTGTTATTCCATGAGTCTTCCATGTTCCATATCCTGCTCTTCTAACAGCACATGAGTCAGACGGTCTGAGACCACATTGGATGTAGCGTGTGTGTGGGGGGGGTGTAGTCTTGTGTCTGTGTCCGTGTGTGTGTGTGTTCTTTTGTTTGTGCGTACGTGTGTGTGCTCACACACGTTTCACCTTGATGGTAGGTTCCAAGGTGAGGCATAACAAGGTATCTGGGAGGACCATTGTCTATTGTGTGCCCCAGGGCCTTGGGTGGTCCCTTAATGTCATAACATCAGTCTGGAAATGTCAAACCTCACCTGTTAAACTTTCACTTGCTGGACATAAGCAGTGTAGTAGATTGTTTTAGGTCAACCGTGGAAGAGAAGAGGGTATTCAATCTCCTCAAAAGCTACGTTCTCCAAAAGTACAGTTGGAGTATATCAGTCAACGAATGAGTATTATGACGATCTGCGAAATGACACAAATAAGAAATGGACCTCAGACATCGGGAAGCCTGTTGACGTAGCCGTTTCATGGTGTTTTTGTGTGTATATGTGGTAACTTTTATCATTTGTGTTGTCTTACTTTTTTATTCCCAAACTCATGCTTTCTTTTTCTCTCCGGTGACTTAATGACTCCTCGGGCTATCCCTGTCCTCCTCTCCATCCCTCTCATCTGTCCATTGGTTGGTTGTTGTTTTTCTCCCAAATGTTATAAATAGCTGCTTGTTTTTCCTGCTGTGTCACTACTGCTGCTGGAGAGGGAAAATATTTGTGTTTCTTCCCAGGGTCGTCCCCATCCCGCCCAACACAGCTGGCGCTACTCCATCTGTCCCCCCCCCCCCCCCCCATCCCCCCCCACCCTCTCTCTCACTCTCTCTTTCTCTTTCTCTTCTCTCTCTCTCTCCCCCTTCTTTCACTGCACCTCTCCCCATTTATTACTCTCCTCATCACTTGCTTCTGATACCGCTCCTTTATGACTTTTTCTTTTCCCAGGAAGAGTTATTTGGTATATCAGAGCTGTATATCTATATATGTACTTCTGTTTACTGCAGTACATCCTCCAGTGTGTCATGGACAGCGTTGTAGCACACTCTTCAATATCTAAAGCAGCCTACATCCATCTCACTTTACCCCACTACTACAATATAATATATAATAATAATATAATAATAATATATATAATATATAATAATAATATATGCCATTTAGCTGACGCTTTTATCCAAAGCGACTTACATTGCAGTGAGTGCATACATTTCAGTATATATGGACCCAACAGGAATCAAACCCACAACCGAGGTGTTGTTAGCGCCATGCTCTACCAACTGAGCCTACAAAGGACCACAATATGGTTTCTCAAGACCAAGATGGCTTCCAGGACGAAGACACAGACCCTCCTCTCCTCCCTAGCATCTCCGCTAGTTAATGGGCTATCGAAGGGAGGCGTGTGTGCTTCTGCCTCCTATCTGAGGTCCTCTCTCATAGGGATTCATTCATGCATATTTAGTACGGCGGAAGCTTTGTTCCATCATTCACTCGCAGCATCAAACACAGGGTGGTTTGACATAATGAAGATCTCCAATCAATTCAGGTTAGTAGTCAAGGGCCCAGATGTAATGCAACCCCCTGAACCAGCATTATTTAATGCCAAGTGCTTTTGAGGTGTGTGTGTGTGTGTGTGTGTGTGTGTGTGTGTTGAGGTGTTACATTACCTTGTTCTGTACAGTTTGTCAGATCTACTGTACCACATGCACATGAATCTTGGCTGATTAGTGTGAGTAGAGTTGCAAGAGGCCTTTCATGCTGAAAGCATGGTGTGTGTGTGTGTGTGTGTGTGTGTGTATGAGAGAAAAAGACGCACACAGAGGGGACAGGCGGGCCAACAAAGCGATCTCTCTCATCACTCTGCCCCATAAAGCCTTTCAACCACATCAAAGAACATCTCCCAGCAAATCACAAAACAAGTATCAGGGTTGAATTAAATGAATTCAAGAACTGGATGCATTATGAATAAACATGTATGTTAAATATCCTTTTTTTGAACAGTTCAGTGACAGAGGAATATTGACATTTTTGCGCAAATCTAATTGAATCGTAATTTATGCTTGCATAGCTCAAGTTACCATTCCAGGTTACATTTTAGCCCTAAAATGTCTGTCTGGTCTGGTCAGTAATTTCACACTTCCGTCAGTCCCAAAATCCTTCCTCCTGTCTCACGTGACAATCCCCGACTTCATTCTGTAATCGATACGTCGCGATATTAAAGCCGACTTGTGCTTATTAAGATCGCGCAAAAACATTTCCCCCACTTCTCTGCGCTGTGAGAGAATGCTTGATGACGGTATAAGAGCAGAGTAGGAGTTGGTCGCATGGCTTGGTCCTCGTTAAAATAACCTGATATTTAATCCATCTCCACTCTTCATCTCTTTAATTCATGAGCTGCTGAAATAAACTTGATTTTGGATCTATCTGATAAGCCATTCTCTTTTCAAACATCCTTCACGACTCTTGTCACTTTCGGCTGCACTTCGCACCGTGTGTCTGCTGCAGCAGCGGTATTGAGGTACACCTCTGCTAGCTTCTAGCTATAGTAGAGCTACTGTATGTCGTCATGAAAAGAACTAGGGAGAAAATGGCCCTCGCTCACTTTTTCCAGTTCCTCTCATGTCAGCGAAGGTTGCGCATTCTTTCCGATAATGTGCGCATATTTCTCTCTCCCATAATCAGCATGTAAAAACACAAGCTGTAATTTCCCTCAAATGCATGGCTTCATCACACACACACACACACACACACACACACACACACACACACACACACACACTTGTGTGTATGGTCCACATCTGACCACCTTTCACTCGAGACAACCTCTCTTCCTCTCTATTTTGGGGTCCTCCCACTCTCTGTCACTGATTTAGAGTACATGAGCTCCACCCACTGGACTTTGTCCTTTTATAGGTAGCACCTCACCAGGGTGAGAACAGAGTCCCTACTGTACCCTACAGAGTCCCTACTGTACCCTACTGTACCCTACTGAGTCCCTACTGTACCCTACTGAGTCCCTACTGTACCCTCACCATGCTCTGAGACAGATATGGATGCATATGGTTTTATGAGGCTCTCACCACCTCCCAGTCGTAAACACAGATTTATCAACAGGCTCTGTTGAAGTGTCTGATCAGTGATCCCTGCTGATGATGGTGTGTTTTTGCAGCTTCGGCTGAAGAACCCCTGGGAGTATTCAAAGCTGTTCTGAACATGGCCTCTTCATAAGTCCACCGTAAAACGGACATGGTTATGGGTGCCCCGAGAGCCAGGAATTATTAATGTGGATGCATGTGCGCGCACACCTCTGCAAGTCTGCACAGACATGTTTTATGTGTGTGTTTGCACTGTCTGACTAGCCTCCCACAATTCCTCAGATTGTATTTCCTAGCTGCGTCAGCGTGCAGATTCCTTCAAGAAGCACCTCCTGCCACGGATGTGTTTACTGCTGATACAGCGGTATAAACCCTCCCTGCCCACAGCCGTAGGGGAGTAGTACACGCATCATAATCACCTCCTGGCACAGTGTGTCCATCCAAATCACTGGCAGAACACAAGATGGCTGACACTGAGTTTATTATTGAACCAGTGGTAGGGTCAGCCTATCCGCCCCCCCCCAACAACACCACCATCACCCACCCGCAAAGAACTACTTCAGTCAGATGCTTGTGTCTATAACTGGAGCGGGTTAACGGCATAGACAACCCTATGCTGGCAGGACAAAGAAAACCAATGTCATAGGTTGTGTTTGTGTAATTCGCCCAGACTAACTGCCATCCTGCCCAGACCCTGCAGCTAAACAGCCACGCCATTCACTAGCCTCCAGCCTCGGTGTCTTCCCTTCTCTGTTGACTCTCCCATGTGGTTGGCCCGTTCACATGTTGTAGTGCCACCTACTGGTGCCATGCACTGCAACTTCTGCTTGTTTGGCTGTTGTGGAGTTTCACACTGAGGTGTAATATAGGGTAGATTGGGCATACTGAGTCATATTGTTATGTACGGTATGTGGTAATGTGTCTCTGTATGCTGGTGCCGGAGACAGTAGCTCTCTCTCTCTCTCTCTCTCTCTCTCTCTCTCTCTCTCTCTCTCTCTCTTTATATATATATATATATATATATATATATATATATATATATATATATATATATATATATATATATAGAATGTGTGTGTGTGTGTATATATATATATATATTAATCCTCTTCTCAGACCTGTCATCTGGTTGTCTGTTACATGGTGAAAAAAGCCCCACCTCTATTTAATAATTGCTTTGGTTTATTCCTACCTTTCTGTTTTGGATGGTCAATTGCTCTATTTGGGGGGGCCTTTGAACTCCTGCATTCGGACTGGTGAGGCCTTGAGCAGTTAAACACAGTCTGGAGGCTGTTCTCACTGCCCGAGGTCTCTAATGACAGGGTTTGACTGAGTGTATGTGTTTATCTGTCTGTCTATATCTGAGCCCAATGCCCTACCGTCGGTGTCCCCACCCTGCTATTGTGTGACAGGATGAGTTTCCTCTTGGACAACTGTAAACAATGGAATTATACACTCGTGTACACACACACACACACACACACACACGTGGAGACAATTGTCTGGTCAGCAACAGCCCAGAAAGCACAGCTTCATAACCTAACAATGTCAGAATGTGTGGTTGAAGAGATGGAAGGGAAAGGTGTTTGTGTGTGAGATAGAAATCTCACCTTTCATAGACTACATGCTTGTTATGATATGGGAGTAGATTATTTTTGAATTTGATGTGAGAATTGGAGTGAAAGGTACACCTGTCAACCTCTGAATGAGGGTATAGGCAAACTCACAAGAGTGTTAGGTTTGGTAGCTTCCTTGCAGCTGTTGGTTATTGTTTATGATCGCTCTTCTGATTTGACATTTTTACAGCGAATGCTCCTGCTGTCTTTTATGCCCCTAGGATCCAATTTCAGATCAGCTATCCCCACTCAACCCCTCACACAGTTATGTTATATGAGCTGATGACAACAACTTGAACCAGAAAATGGGTGCCAACATGCCAGAGAGAATTGCACAGACTTGTTAAGGAGAGAGTTCAGAATAGTGATTTGATCAGAGCTCTGGTGTGACATCCATATCTGTCCCCAGAAATGAGGGAGAATCTCCTTCACTAAGTCTGTCGACCGGATATCCGTTCCCTCCAGTAGCTCGTTAGCCTCTCACTGAGGAGTGATTCCTTCAGGGCCATAAAGTTTAATAGCCTTGGGAACTTCCTCCCCCAGTGACAAGTGCCTCTTCCCAGAGCACTGGAACATGTCCAAAAGACTGAAGAGAAGAACTTCTCCCTAAAAGGGGCTGTTTATGAAAAACCCACTCCGCTGAGTGAATTTCATGTTCATTTATTTTTTGTACTGAGAGGAGAACTTTATGGAAGAGAGCACAGGCGATAATCTCTCCCTCTCCCCCCTCCTCTCTTCTCCTCCTGAAGTTCATCAACCGAGGAGGAATGTGTTCCTTCACTTTGGCAGCCATTGTTGGGCTTTTTCTATAAATAACTTCTCGTCAGCTAGCCAGGCTAACAGGCCAGAATGCAGGCGGGGCAACGGTTATTAGTAAGGTAACACTTATAACACAACCCTCCTCAGTAGTGACGCGCGGGTCGGCTATTTATGGACCCGCACCCGCCCTGCATTTTCATAAACATTGCCCAAGCCCGCTCTACCCGATAACATGCTGATAATACAACGATCCGAACCTGACTCGAACCCACAACTAGGAAAAGGACGATAGGCAGTCAGTAGCACAATACAAATCTGAATTAACACAGAGGGGCCTGAATTTGCTTCCGCTAAATAGCGATGCACAACACTGCATTTTTTTCACACAAATGAGTGGGTGAGGATAACTAAATATGATATGAAGATGTCCATTGTCCTCGCCAATCAGGATTTTACTGCGAATGTTGGAATGGATATTCATTCATTCATTTATTTTTTGGACAAATAAAACTACTTACGGTTGTAGGAAACTGATTTAACCATGAGCTGAAGTGTCTATGATATCATAATCTGAGCCCTCTAGAAGCCTACACTGGGGCACCAACCTGCTGTGAGTCGTCAAATGCTCTAATGGTTTAATGAACCTGTCGTGACTTTTCTCATGTTTTTAATCATGTGCGTCAGCTAAATAAATAGGCAATTCTCCTTTATCTCTCACAACCCCCAGTCATAACCGTAATTACCTGCCACTTTGGTTTGGCTTAGTCTTAGAGTTGCCTACATACATTTAATGATATAATTGAATTTTCCTTCTTGTTTCCTCTCTATGAACGTTATCAGGACTGTATGCTTATTATTACAGTAGCCTACTTTAGGCCTACTTGGGATCACTGGCAATAGTAGATAATATTCAACGTAAAAGGAAATACATCAATAATAATTGGAGCGCATTGTTTGAACTTGTTATGACAGCGATGCTCACAGTTCAATGATCAGTGATTCAGTTGGGACGATGCAGTGAGTGGACTTACATAGGCCTGTTGTATGCTAGTGTATATTTTGATCCCCTCCAAATATTACCATGGATTGAAGAAGTGGAATCTAACAGCACTACTTATCAGTCTGGAACGGTTGGGGCAGAAGCACTTAAATGACTGGTATTAAAACGCTGCCAATGAGTTGCTTTCATTGTTGCTCACGAGGATGAGTGATTTGATGTGTTACAAACTGAGATTTCTATATGCGTTTGACTTGTACTGAGAGAAAGAGCTACTGTGTCTTGTAAGGGTCAAATTGATGTCTTCAGGTCGACTAATATAATATTACATAATATGTTACCAACCATGAAACATCACACAGCTCTGTCCAGAGGGTTTGGGAAGAAGAGCCAAGGCTGATACAGATGAGCAAGAGGGCTCAACTCATACTCTAGTTTTGATAGGATCCTAAAAAGTAAAATGTGGCTAATTTGTAGAATTTGGCAGGCATCGATAGTACTGCGTTACAAACTGCAACACGACTTGGCTCAATGCAGACTGAGAAGGACTTTTTGGGAAGTGCACTGATAAAAAAAGAAAAGAATGCTTGACTTACTTGACACAGGGGGGTGCGGTTAAATCCTACTTTACTGACAAAGTCTTCCGATACATGACTTTCGCAAGTCAACATCTGGAGTAATCACGTGCCTGATGTGTTACCATGACCCCCAAAGATAAGATTCATGAGTACTGGTTCATAATCACCATAGAAGTCCATAGATACTGCTGAAAAATGAAAAATGTGTGTGCTGTTGCGCATGTGAGATAATCCTTCATGGACTATATCAAATTTAACATACAGTTGGATGCGTAATAACGATTGGATGTAGTGTCTCACCCAAAAATCCCTAGGTTCTTCGACTAAGTGGCTTCCAAAATGGAAGGTGTTATTGCCTCCCTCTGTGATTGCCTCACCCTATCTATACAAATGATAACACACTGGAGTGTGGCCGGACAGATGTCCCTAACATGCTAAGTGCTTCGTGAGTTGCTGACTTATGGTGTCGTAATCTCTTCACTTAACCCATTTGATGCTTTGCTTATCTGAAGGACAATGGTCTACATTTGCACTGACCCCTATGGCCTCATAGGCGAACTTTACGAGTCACCCCTAATGGTTTACGCGGCTCGTATATCACGGCTGCAACAGTTGCACCACGGACGAGGGGGAAACACCAGCAAACTGTAATTGAACGCTGGCTCTTAAAGCCACTAAAGCATCCTTAGTAAACACTGTTTGTTGATGTTGGGGAATGACTGATTGCAGATGGCTGCATGCACTCAGACCCGATAAGTCCTGTTTTCCTGTGTGTGTGTGTGTGTCTAGTGCAGAGGAGGACTGTTCATTACGGAGTGTGCGTGTGTGTCTGTTTAAAATGAACGAGGGAGTCAAATTTTCCTCAAACTGCTGTGTTTCATGTGGACAGTCATTCGTCACTAATTAGAAACCTGCTCTATTCTTCTCTCTCCCACATTCTGTGAATGAGTGGGCGTTGAATGGAGCATTATGGGTAGGCTCTGTAATTAACGGCTACCTCCCCCTCTTCATCCTCTCTCTCTCTCTCTCTCTTTCTCTCTCTCTCTCCGGCTCCCTCAGTTTGTGGCTTATTATCATTAGTCACATTCCATCAGTTCCCAGGGAGCACTGATGCTTGCAAGCACTTGTTTGTGATGATTTCTCTTGCTATGTCTCTCTCTTTTTCCTTTCTATTGTGGCTCCCTCTATCCATTTTATTTCCCTCTGTCCTCCCATCAGCTCCCCTCATCTCTCTCTCTCTCTCTCTTGGGGTAGTTGATTTGGGGATGAATGGCATGAGGTACAGTAGTTACGCTATGGGAGTAGACTCAGTGAAGCAGATGATGATGGCTAAACTGAATGTGCCTCTCAGGAATGCACCATTGTTGTCTGGTCTCTCAGCTCAGCACAGGCCCAGACCAGCGGACCTCAGTCCCGGTCACTGGACTCTGACTGGTCCTATCCTATGTCGTGTCTACCGGGCTTCATCCCTTCCATTGGCCAGATGCCTGACAGTCCAGTCTGTCTCCATGGCTACCACTCCTTATCTCTGGGAAGCATTTCTACTGAGAGCTTATAGAGACATGTGTTCGCTTAAAAATGCACTTCTGAAAGATTTGCAGGCAGTATGCTTCTACCTGTAGGCAGCTTAACACATTTGAGCTCATTCATGTACACTGCAGATCGGCAACAGCTTTACATTGGTAATTGGCCTACATACATTGGAATTCAAAGCATTAGCCTCTGTATCCAATACCATTCAGAGAGGACATTAGAGGAGAAAGGAATCACTCCGTTACTCAGAGGTGGAAGAAACATTACATACAGATAAACCAATTAGAGCTGCACATTTCCTCTCCTCTCTCCTTTCACAGCGATACCTTAGCCCCACTAAAACGAGTAAAAAACAACTTCCTCTGGAGGCGGAATGCGTTTTGAAGAGTGAGAGAATCGAATCATAACTCCATTCTCCCGTTCTCGTGTATCAAAAGCTTTGAATGAAGTTCGGCGTGATTGGATTAGTGCCTCAGGGAAAGGAAATGATTTCCAAATAAAACAGGGGGAATGCAGACAGCCAGTGTACCATCGATTTTGGCAATTTTACTTCCAAAAATAAGTTGGAGGGGGGGGGGGAGGAAGAAAGAAAGAGTTGATGCAGACTGGAAACCGACCAACTTGTTGATCTTGGATTCCAAATGAGTGGGGCTGCAAGTTTTTGCGATCATCGAAAGTGACAACTCTGTAACCCCCCCCTCCCCCCACCAACATGTCAAATTCACATTGACCTGTGACTGTATTATATGTGACCTCCAGAATTCAGTGGTCAGGAGGAAATAGGAGAAATGCTGTGTTTGTTTCTGTAGTCTTTCACAGAGTGAGCATGCCTGTCATTCCAAAGGTGGCTCCGCTAGGCTCAGGGGCTGTTCTCAGGACTCCTAGCCAAGCTAGAAGGTTCTAGAGAGTTTTCCATTGGAGTCGAGACATGTTCACAAAGGTTCATAACCTGACATAACTTCTGGGCTGAGGCACAGCTTTTGCCTTCTCGTTTGTTTTCTTTTTTTTCCTCACAAGGTCAAAGGGGAAAGTCTGTCTTTTGGCTTGTGTTTGTCAGCCTCTCTTATCGTCTCAGAATCCTAGCTAAATGTTTTGAATGTTCTGGTAATTCTCAATGACTAAGGCATCAATCAAGAACAACTTTGCCTCTGGTGCTGTCAGTTGATAAAGCCTTAGCACGATAATAACTCAGCCTGGTATATATATCAAGCGGAAAAACAAACATTTGTGAGGAAGTGCGAGATTAAGGGTTGATATTAAATTCATGTCAAAATGATGCAGATAACCGTGGTAATTATTGTTATGCTCAAGTAAAAAATGTTTTCTTTCTTTCCATGTTTGGACTCTCGCCAACTCTTTACCCTCTTTTCCCATATAAAATGCAGCCTCTTGCACAAAGAGGGCTCTCTAAATACCTCGGTGTGTAGCAAGGAATGACGTCTGTGTGTGTGTGGGTCTGTGTGTGTGGGTCTGTGGTTAGGATTGGTCTGTTGAGCTGGGTGAATAGTGTCTCTTTCAGTCTCTCTCTCTCTTTCTCTCTCTCCAGCCCCCCTCTCTCAGACACAGAGAGACCCGTCTGAACTGGCAGGAGATCCTACTTCCGTGCCAATGACAAGAGGAGGGGGAGAGAGAGAGAGGAGGGGGGCATAATGAGTGGGGTGGCAGAGGGAGAGAAGAGGTAGGGTAGAAGTGAAAAGGAGAGGCAAACGGAGAGGTAGAGGCTCCAAGAAAACAAGGAACTTTCTTACCTTTTTGTCCCTCCCTTTGTCACTTTTTCACTCAAACTTCCTTTATCTGTAAATGCAGGGAATGACTCTGGCAAACGTGTCCAGTAGTGTTACTCTGCAAAGTAAAGTGTTTTTGCCTTGTAGCCTAGCAATAGGGAGGGATTGGAGCAGTGTGTGTGTGGTAATGAAAGCGCTCTGTGAGTGACACTACTTGACCTGGCTTTTGCTAAGGGCTTCCCAGTGCAGAGAAACGGATGTTGTTGGCCAAAAGCAGGTCTGACAGGAATTTCAATGGGAATGAGCTTCACGTTGATTCAAATGGACTATAGTGACAAACACATTCTTGTGGCGGGTCTGTATGTATTGATAGATGATACTGACGAAGCTTAGTTTGTTCTACATACTGTTGTGTGTGGGAAATGATTTATTTATTAAGAAACCTGCCAACAATTTTTGAAATCCTAACACACTTGTAAGTGGTTTGCTGCAGAGGTATTCAGTTTGTTTTCTTCTCTCTTTGTCTTGCAGATTGTATCCAGAGGGATGTGTTTTTAACCAAGCTGCTAGGTGGTCAAGAGGTGACATGCCTCTGTAAGACATCACTGGAAACAAATGGTGAGAAAAATATATTTGGCTCAAATGCAGTACACAGTTGATCAGCTCATACATTTTCTAAACATCTGAACACCGTTTTGATACAGCCATAGATGCTATTCACCACAGTGCAAAGTTTTCTTACAATCTGCTTACAATCTTTCTTACAAGGGTTTCTCCAGAATTCCATATTGGACACAAAGGCCTCAGAATGAATGTCTGGTGTGACTAACAACAAACCAAACGTTTCCATTTGGACCGAAAGAGGCCAAATCTGTTTAGGGGTGACTCAGCAACAGTTAGGCAAGAGAGGCCATTGCTATGCAATCAAATTTCAATCAAATGTATTTGTATAGCACTTTTTACATGGACAAATGTCACAAAGTGCTTCACAACAAAACAATACTGAACAATAAATACAATGCAAACAATATGATCTAGCACCCCCATAGACCCCCAAAAGTAGCCTAAGCCAAGGAAGAAACAGACTCCGGGGGGGGGGGACCCATCCTCCTCAATGCATCTCGAAACACTTTTGAGAATGGTGTGTTGAATCTTTCTCCTCTTTTCTCATGTGTCTATCTCAGATTGGTTGCCATGCCTCCGGGGATGGTGCATCGTCTTTCAGTCTGGCCAGTCCAGGCACTGCTGCCACTGCTACTGCTGCTAGCCCTCGGCTGGCCCCCCTCCTCCAGCCCCAACAGCCTCGCCCTGGCCTCTGACCCCTCCTCCCCCTACCCCACCTTCACCCGCAACGGCACCCTCTTTGAGCACCTGGCCCTTCACCCCGACCCCGTCGTAGGGCGCGTCTACGTCGGGGCTCGAGACCACCTCTTCCAGCTGGACCGTCACCTGTCAGCAGAACTTCAGGATGACACGGGCCCAGTAACGGACAGCCGTGAGTGCCTGCCCCCCGTCACAGAGGGCAACTGCCCCCAGGCCCGGCGTACGAGTAACCACAACAAGCTCCTCTTGGTGGATCCTTACTCTATGGAACTCATCACGTGTGGAAGTGTCAACCAGGGGATCTGCCAAAAACGTAGTCTAGATTCTGTGAATATGGTGCTTTTCTCTGCCGAGAGACCAGTGGATACTCAGTATGTGGCGGCTAACCATCCCAATGTGAGCACCGTGGGACTTGTTGTCCGTTCACGCCCTGACCGCCAGCCGGTGCTGTTCGTTGGACGGGGCTACACCAGCAGTCACCCGCCCATCTCCACGCGGAACCTCGCCCAAGAGCCCATCTTCTCCTACGAGGAAACGGCCAAGCTAGCCGTGGCGGGCCGCCTCTCGGAGTACGACCACCATTTCGTGGCTTCCTTCGCCCACCGTCAACACGTCTATTTCCTCTTCTACCGCCGGGACATCAAGTCACAGTCGCGCGAATACCGTACCTACGTGTCGCGTGTGTGTTTGGATGACCAGGCCTACTACTCCTACGTAGAGGTGCCTCTGGCCTGTCGCTCAGCAGCGGGGAAGAGCTACAACCTGCTCCAGGCTGTCCGGTTGGGGCTGGGAGGACAGGAAGGGGTGGGTGGTGGTTCGGCAGTCCTTCTTGGGGTCTTCTCCACCCGTATGGCCTCCTCCACGCGCCCCAGCGAGGACTCGGCCCTCTGCATGTTCAACCTGGAGGATCTGGACCAGAGGATCAACTCCACCCGAGACCTGTGCTACACCCAGTTCGGCAAGGCTGAGGGAGGGACTGAGGCAGCCTACATCGAGTACGAGGTCAAGTCCAACTGCGCCAACCTGCCCTCGGTGAGTGGAATAGATGGGTTTTATGTCTTTAGGTGCACAACATATTTGGGGGCATCTCAAAAGTTAAATGGTTTCCTTCTTTCTGATCTCACAGAACAGGTGTGAGCAATGTTGAAGATAGAGAGTAAGCCAGCTTAGACTATTGAGATGGAAATCCTTGTTATTTTGTGTCTGACAAGTGTTGATGATAGAGCGTCTCTTGTAGGAACTGTATGAATATAGTCCATGTCTGCCAGTGCGTGTGCCACTGTAGCAGATGCTTTCCAGGGTCACACAGTTCCCATAAAGTGACCTCCATATCAGAGAATAAATGAAATGTAATTAGATTTTTTAGTACAGACAAATGTAATCCTCTTTTTGAGGGATTGAATTTGATTATTTTTCATAATACCACTTTAGCTTCCGTAATCCATATAGTTTGTGTGTGTCTCTGTGTCTGTCTGTGTTTGTGTGTGTGTGTCTACTGTAGGTACTGTAGATGCATGTATGTGTATGCGTTTGTATCTGTGAGTAGTGTTCACATTTCATTTTTTGTGGCTATGTGTGTATGGACAGATACAACTTTTTGGTGGGTGGTGCACTGACCCACAGTGTATTTAATGATACATCCTACGGAACAAGCGTTGACCTCTGAACTCCAGACCGCTCTTTAACTGAGACAGGGTCCGGGGGGTATTTAATAGAATTGTTGGGGGATCGATCCACGGAATTAGCCTTACTTAGTGGGAGGGCTAAGTTTAACAAGAACTGACAAGGACAGATAAAGTCACCACGGAGACGATCGCAGCAATACACCGACTGGGAAGGGGGGGAAGGGGGGGGGGGCAGGAGGGATAGAGGGGAGAGGCAGAGCTAAAGAGAGTAGTTAGAGAAATAGTAGTTAGAGAAAGGGTCGAAGGGGTGCGAGAGAGAATAGGGATGGAGAGATATAGAGAGAAGGAGGGATAGAAATGGGAGAGATTAAACAAGTGATAGAGAGATGGTTTGCAGATGGAAAGGGCTAAGGGTGAGAGAGTAAGAAGGGGAAGATGGACAGAGATGGAATGAGGAAGAAGAATTCTAAATTCTTAGAATTAAGAATGATTAATCTTGCAATGCACACAAGGTGGTCCTCATCTTATTGAGTCATAGCCCATCTGTCTCATGCTTAGATAGAAGGGTTTATCAGTTGGGGGGGGGGGGGGGGGGCGCGAGAGAATCTGATGAGTGGAATTCAAACAAGGACAGAGTCTCTCTGTTTCAAATGAGAACTGGCCAAGAACGCTGTCCATTCATAACAACACACCAACACCACATGAAAACCACCCAAACAAATCACTGTCAACAGTCATAGAGCTGATGTTTATTGCCTGTACTTCCTATTGTTATTACTCATAATGATGTAGTAACGACTTGCTTTTGAGTGTTTCCATGAAAGAAATCCTGTGGAACAAAAAACAACAGCCCAGTTGCCAAAGTAGAGAAGTTTCATTGCCAAAATGCAAAAACAAATTCTCCATAAGCTTTAAACCACTCAGAACCGAGGTTGCCAGATTCCTGCAATAGTTTCTCCCTCACCTCCAACCCCTTCCACAATAAATCTTCACTGTGATTTTGTAGAATACAACGAGAGAGCCACTATAGCTGCTATCACATGTGTTATAACTCTAACAATCAATGAGACTGATTTGTCTGCAGGCCAGATGTTTTTATACAAATAAGCATAGTTTACATTCCACCTGCCATTCAATGTTAGCAGCTGCACGTCTCTGTATCCACTCTCGGTTAGAGAATTATTTTCAGGAATCTGTCTATTTCAGAAATAGTGTGACTCTTCAGCTTTGTTGTATCGATAAACTTACATTTTCTACCTTGATACAAGTGTACACTTGACACCAACGTATAAGTAAAAGTGTACCCTTTCTTACGTCATCGTAATTAGAATATAGTAATTAACATACGTCTTCCTTCCTTGACCTATAGAATACTCTGGATGCTTATCCCTGCGGCTCTGACCACACCCCCAGTCCAATGGCCAGTCGGATACCGGTGGAGGCCGAGCCCATATTGGACAGTCCTTCCGCCCGTCTCACCGCCGTTGCCGTCAGTGTGAGGGCGGGACATACCATCGCTTTCCTGGGGGATTCCAAGGGAAACCTTCACAAGGTAGAGACCAACTCAGAACCAGACATTTTATGACACATTTTCTCAAGGTTGTTTTTGCCATTTCTAGGTCTTTTTTTTTTTGTAGATCAGAAATAGCTTTGTGTTGTAATACTGCAGGCTAAACTTGAGTCTCCAGAAATAATAGCAAGAGCAGGTCTGGGACAGGTGACTAATGCATCAATCTCAAGTGGCTCTGGGAGCGTTTGCTTTTCTCTAGCTGGCCAGAAACACTCACACTGTCAGTACTGTTATCATTATACACAACTAGAGCTTACAGCGTGAACTCTTCTCTCTTTCCCTTCTTTTCTTTGGCTGTTCTTTCCTACGCTTGTTTCTCACCAGACTTGGTTTGTTTTTGTCCTTTTTTTTTTTATAAGATGTTGTAGTCCTCCATTGTTAACTTACGACCGGGCTGTTAAGGCCACCATAATGAAAGACAATGTTGAATCCAGCCAGGGCAGCGATGTAAGAGGGGTATTATGTGAACTGGCACCATTGTTAACCCTACACTCCATAGGGGTCATTCCTGCATCCGCCCTGTACTATCCACAGATACAGAGACGATAGCACAGACATCACCATTCAAACCCTGGGACAATTGTCCAGAACAATAATCTTTGCGTTGGTCGGGTTGCCATGTTGGACGGATCATGTGACGCTAGTGTGAGATGTAGGGGTGTGGTGCTCCAGATTTGTTGGTTAGATTTTTGAGGTGCCATCAACGGGTGAAGAGGTCACGGCAGGGTCAGGTGTAGCGGTGTCTTCTGGGGTTCACACAAGGGCCAGGGTACTCCACGGTCAGTCAGGAGAGACATGGAATGTTATGATGAAGAGACAGACAGAGGTGGTTTAAATGGTTGAAAAGGGGGATGGAACGGTAGAGAGAGATGGGGAAGGATAGAGAGGGGGAGAGCAAGGAATGAAGGGACAGCGAGAGAGATGAAAAGGGGGAATAGACAGGGAAAGATGAGGAGGGAACGAGGCAAGACGAGACAGGAGGTGGAGATTGAGAAGAAAGGGGAGATAACACACCTTTGGGTTAACGGGACATGACAGTGATACATATGTTCAGGGGCATGGGAAAGTACAAAAAACATGAATCTCAAATATGGTCATGAAACAGAATAGGGCCAAGTCAAAGGATCATTCAGGGTTTTGGGGGAAATCAATGGCAAATTCTCTCTGAGTTGTGAGCAGCGCTAATAGCTAGCACTAGCGTTAACAATTAGCGCTTTGTGTCGTTTTTCCTCAATGGCTGCACAGCACTTGTGGCTAGGACCTTGGTAGGGGCTGGGGGGAAAGCAAAATCAGCACAATGACACCCATTAACAGTATTTTTATACACTGACCACAGAGCAAAACCACGGACCATGTCTCATCATGTCTGGCTAATAGGGCTCTATGACTCGTTGTTGTAGTGAGTACAGTGCACAGTCATCGCTAACTGGCACAGATCGTGGCGTTCCAAACACAAGGCTCCATTCTCCATAGAGACTCATTAGTCACACTACTAGACTGTGTCAGTTTCACAATCCCCCCAGGCCTGAATAATGATGACTGTCACTCATTGTCACTGTCCCCATAACTGTAGCTCGCGGTTGCGTCCCAAATGACACCCTATTATTCCTAGTGCTAGTGCACTGCTAGAAGGATGAATAAAAATTTTTTAAAAAAAAGAGATACGTTTTTATACCTTTCTGAATAATAGTTGAGCACGGCAAGTTTGGGCTTTAATTTAAAAAGCTCTCATGTTTCAGCAACACATTCATACGGTACATCAACCTTTTCAAGGACATTTTCCTCTGAATATTGGGTTGTTTTCTGCGATGTATTTGTTTTCCATTGACATGAATGGCCTCGGAATCTACCACTGAAGCTGAAAGTTGCAAAAAGAAAACCTTTTGCATTATAAAGCCCGATGCCACATCATCTGACATCAGCAGATATCATATTAGGCTGACACTAGCTTGGCAAGGTCTAAGAGGTATTGTTGAACAACCACAATGTGTTCTTATGAGTGGTAAAACATGTGCGGAAGTTGTGTTATTGTTTACGTTGGCCAATTTAATTGCCAAGAGTAAGAGTACCTATCACATTTCATTAGATTACGTTCCGATAGAAAAAATCACCCAATCAGAAATGATATTTTCTGTGTGTTTTACAAAATGTTTTGATTGTAAGAACTCTAGGACTTATCCTTCAACTAAAAAATGATCGGCCTGCCAATTTCCACTCCACATGCTCCAACCGTTTCTCACTGAGAGAAAAAATAGTGTAGCATGATCTGTTAAATTTAGCCATTAGGAATAACAAGCGTGCTAAATCGAATTCTGTCGGTATTTGAGGCATTTGAGCCAGGGTGGCTGTAGGGAGACTTTCAGTGGTGCCCCTCCATCAGTCTTATGAGAGATGCACTGTTGCAGAGTTTGGATTCCAATCTAAATGTTTGTCTTGGGCTGAGGTCAGCTGGGTACATGGCAGAAAGGGGGTTTTTGTGTGGCGAAATATGCATTGGATGTTCGGCTTTCACCATTGCTATCTCTGTCTCTCTCTCCCTTCTCCCTTTAGCGTATGTGTGCTTGTTTGTCTCTTGTCTCTGCCTGTCTGTCCGTCCGTCCGTACGTCTGTCTGTATTTGTGTATGGATGTCTATGTTTTTTACCGTTTGCGTACGTGCATGTTTTGTTCTGTGTGTTTCTTCGAAATTGCAGAGAGATTTGCCTTGGCATTCGGTGAAAAGAAAGTCGGATCTGAAGTCTCCTTTGAAGAGGGGGAGTCTCATTTAAATGTTTGTTTCATGTCTTTTCCCCCCATCTGTTCCATCCAGTTGTCATGTTGGAGCGCTAATAGGCCGTTATTAAAGCCTGGACAGTCAATGCCTTTGATGAGTGTTGGATCAAAGAGCATGCACTGCACAGCTGACCCAAAAATCCCCCCGCCAATAGGATAGGATTATCTCATCATGGCAAATTCTTGGCCCACATCTCACACTCTCGCTCCCATCATCTGCCTGTACTCTGGCTGACATATTGTACAGTACAGACGCACACACACGCTTAGATAAGCACACACATGCACACACAAGCGCGCACACACACTATAACTCTCACTCTCTCTCTCCCTCTGTCTCTGTCTCTCTTTCTCTAACTCCCACACACACACACACACACACACACACACACACACAAACACACACGCAAACACACACACACACACACACACACACACACACACACACACCTGGCATGGAATAGATTTTCACATGAGAGGAAGGTTGCTGTCAGTGTTCTATCCATGTGAGCTGGGAGTGAATGTTGATGTTGCAAGCTCTCCTGTCAATAATATAAAAGCCTTATGTGGAGTCACTCGGTCAGGCTCTTTAAATGAACTCACATTACAGTGGTTTTACCGCCTTTTAAAGCCAGTAGAACAGCAGGGAAGGTGCATACCATTTATCTGATCATATTCTCTGATGTGAATTGTTTCCTATTATTATTTCCCCCAAAAAATATTACCCCCAATTTCCCCAACTGTTTTTTTCGTCCCATCTCAACAAAGTCGGTCATTTGGCAAAATGCTTGTTTGTTTGAGAAGCCTAGTACTGTCTTTGAGTTTTGGAAACACTTATGTTGAAAACTGTGTTGATATCTCATGATACAGACATCACTCAGATATTTCACCCAAATGTCATCATTTGTCCATAGTATGGGATAGATTGGATGGTCTAGTCTATGGTTGTAGTCTACACTAACACAACCTAACACAATGGGCATAACAACACCTCTTACACCAACGGCACAGTGTAATAATAATGACATTCCACTGAACCACTACTTCTTTTATTTTATTTTTATATATATATGTTTTTAGGGCATTTCTGCTTTATTGAGATTGACAGGAAGGATGGGTGAGAGAGGAGGGATGACATGCAAGATATGTCGAAGGTCGGAATCGAATCAGGAACCTTGCGATTACGTGGCATGCGCATTAGTGTGCTACGCCACCAAGCGCCCCCACTTTACTTTTTTACTCTACTATTTATACTGCAATTGTGTCATGTCTATTGTCTTGTGTCCCCAACAATCGTCACTGTCCAACCGTCTCACTTATCTTGTACTATGTCACTTATTGTCTTTTCCTACCTCATTGCACAACTGTGTATTTGTATTATTTGTATTTTGTATGCTGCATTGTCAAGGAACCGAGCCCAAGAATTTTACTCTCTGCACTCATGTATGAGACGTAACAAAGAAACTTCAGTGGCACCCACATTAGCATTGGCTACAGTAGCTTGCTAACCAACCCAAAGTCACCGTTGGTTCAACTAAAAAAAACGTCACCGTTGTTTTGTTTTGTAGGTATTCCTGGGCCCCGACGGTGAGGTGGAGGAGTACTCCATCGCGTCCATCCAGCCCAATATGGCCATCAGCTCTGACCTGGTCCTGGATCAGTCTGAGGAGCACCTCTTCATCATGACCTCCACTATGGTACGTAGCTGTACCCAGGCCAGGTCACACAGGCCCGCTGGTCAACACATGTCTCAAATCAAGCCCTTGGCCAGCAGACACTTATAAATTGCATGCAAGCTGAATGTTTATGCTGCTAATGTCATTGCTGTTGCAAGCATTGTGATATCCGAAGGTTCTTTAGCCACTGGCCAACTGGTAATTCTTACCACATTGTAAAACAATTCTGACAATTAAAGGCAATTTGGTTCTTTTTGACATTGGGCTGTATGCTGTATGTAATATGACCTCTCAGTTTAGTAACAACTCTCTTATAGCTGCACAGTATTTGGGACATTAAATCTGAACATGGCCTGTTGTTGTTGTTGTTTTGTTGTCACAGCTGCAGAAGAGGCCAGTGGCAGAATGCCATGACCACCTGGACTGCCAGTCCTGTTTGTCTGCCCACGACCCCTACTGTGGCTGGTGTGTGCTGGAGGGAAGGTGAGCTAACTGCCCCATGTATTTATGGAACCCATTATGCTACAGAGTAACATGTTTAGGTTTAGGATTTTAGCCTCTATGGTACTCTCTGGTTTGTGTTGTGAGTGTTAGCGTCTCTGGTACTCTATGGTTTGTGTTGTTGTGAGTGTTAGCATCTATGCTGTTGTAGTCAAGTGTTGCTATCTGTGGTACTGCTTGTGGTTTAGGTGCTTGATTGTTTGGAAAGTAGAGTAGCTCAGCACTTCAGCTCAAATGTGAGGACACAAACAACAACATAACAATTTAGAGTCACTCGCACAGCACTCCTGTAGACGGTTGCTGGCACAAATGCTTGTTTTGACCAGTGTTGTTGCCAAGTCATCTTAAAAGCTACAGTTCGAATCAGCTCCGGGGGATTGTAATGATGAAGAGCGTCCTTTTTATACCATCTGTTTCTTGCCTCCGTCTCAACCCCTAATCCCTCCCTCTACCTTCATCTCCTACACCTTGGCCACCTGTCCCTCCTCCCTCTCACCTGTGTTTTTCCTCTATTCCCCATTTTCCTTCTCTTTCATCCTCCACACTCTCTCTCTCTTTCCTCACTTCTTCTGTCTTCATTCTCCCGTACCTCTGCCTCTCTCCCCCCTTTTCAGTTCATTCCCCTATTCCCTCCACTTTCTCCTCTGCCCCCCCCCCCCCATCCCCTTTCTCTTTCTCTCCCTCCCTCCCTCCTTCACCCCTGGGTTAAAATAATTTCAAATACTTATCTGTGCTTGACTAATGTAAAACCCTGCCCATCTGGCGCTCCAGGCAGACATAAGCAAATGCTTCAAGTATTGTAAACCCAGTCCTGATACTAATGGTGTGTTGTGTCTTGTCTAGGTGTGGTCAGAAGTCTCAGTGCACTCGTGGGGCCCAGCCCGGACAGTGGCTATGGAGCTTTGACATGGAGCACCAGTGCCTCACCATCCAGTCCCTCAGCCCCTCCAACATCAGCCGCGAGGAGAAGAGAAGTGTACGTGTGTGTCTGTGTGTGTGTGTGTCTCTGTGTCTGTGTGTGTCTGTCTGCGCACGCATGCGTGTGATGCATTTGTATGGATATACGTACAGTATATCTCTCTTCCCACCCAGAGTGTGTGCGCCCTTATCTTCCTCTGTGCATACACGTTACCACCAGGATAGAAGAGATCTTTGCATACAGAGACTCCACTCCAGGCCTTTACATCACTTTCACATATCTCTTGTCATTCCTCCGAGCCAGAGCAGTCGCTTATCTGCTGATGTGGGAGTTTTAGCTTGGTGGAGTGGAAAGAGTCTTTGCTTGTTATTGTTACAGTGTCACAGCCTGGGAGTAGATCATTATCAGGCTCAGGACTGCCCTGTCTGAACCCAGTAGGAATACAAACAGTATAAATCATGTATTTAGTATCGGGCCCCTGGATAGGGCCCAGATCAGGAGATCGGGCCTATGGATAGGTTTCCAGATAATGGATGTGAGAGAGATGCTGTAGGAGGAGGAATGGTGGATGCTGGGAAGTCTCCTTGGATGTGTCCAAATAAACAGGCCAAGGAGACTGGCTCTTGCAGGACGGGACCTGGTTTGTGACACAGGGTGGAGCCAAGCCAAATCCGGATTCCTTTAGATCAGTCCAGCTTCATCCAGTTCAAACCAGTTCTATAGTATATCCAGATTCAGTTAGCTTTCCAGGTACCTCTCCCTTTCAGAAGGAGTTGAAATCCAGCTCTATCCAGCTCTGTTTCACTTGATCTAGTTTTAGCCAGCTTGTTCATGTTCTCTCTCTCTCTCTCTCTCTCTCTCTCTCTCTCTCGCTCTCTCAGATCTCTCTATTAGTCCCAGGCCTGCCTCTCCTAGAGGAGGGGGAGTCCTACTCCTGTTTCTTCCATGACAGTGAGGGCCCTGCCACCATCACCGACACGGGGGTCACCTGCCACTCCCCAGACACCCACAGGGTGCCAACAGTACCACATGGACAAGGTGAGTGCCAAGCAACAAGTA
>NC_139658.1:12592633-12677633 GCF_951799395.1 Argentina silus | reverse complement strand
CTCTCTCCTTCCCATCTCTCTCTCTCTCTCTCTCTCTTCCCACATCTCGCCATCATTAAAAATTCAAATGCCTTTTCCCATCATTGGTTCATAATCGCCGACTCACTGTCTCTTTCTCTGCACTCTCTTCTCCCAAACCCGCTGCCCCCTCTCTCCATTTCTTTTTTTGTGTTCAATATGGTACATTTGGTCATAACTGTATGGTAAGCCTAACCAGTATAGCACAATGACTCCTGCATTCTTCCTCTTGTAGGTGTCGTGGGTGTGTGTTAAGTCGTTGGGGATGTAACTGGTGTGTCCACCAGCACACATGTACGCACAAGCCCACCTGTGAGGAGGGGGTCATCATCTACAATGAGCACGTAAGTCCACAACACGGCACTCAGCTAGAGTATGATCACAACACTGCTGGTGTGTTGAGACAAGTCCACAGCAGGAAGAAGAGGAAGGATTGCTCACCGCAGTAGGATGGTTTTTGTGAAATTAATCTCTGGGGGGGGCAGATAGGTTGCAACCTCATTCATATACAGTGCCCTGCATAAGTAATGGGGCAATGAAGCATGTTTTCTTCTTTTGGCTCTATACTCCAAAGGTTTGAATTTGAAATCAATTATTATGAGGTTGAAGTAGGGATTCTAATTTTTTTTAACGGTATTTGTGTACATATTAGTTTCACCATTTACAAATGACACTTTTTACACATAGTACCCCTATTTCAGGGCAGCATAAATAATGAGACAGATTCATATCATGTCCAAATTAAGCTCTTGTGTAGTATTTGGTGGACAATCATTTGCATGCAATAACTGCCTGAAGTCTGTGACCCATTGACCCCACCAGACGCTGAGTATCTTCTCTGGTGATGCTCTGCCAGGCCTGGACTGCAGCCATCTTCAGTTGTTGTTTGTTTTGAGGTCTTTTAAATGCCTGAAATCTAATCATCAGGAAATTAAATGCTTGTTCAATTGGAACCTAACCCTATCCTTTCCACTTTTTGGCCTTGAAAAACTCCCTAGTTGCTATGGCAGTATGTGTTGGGTCATTATCTTACTGTATGATGATCATCCAATGAATTTGGAGCCATTTGCTTGCACTTGAGCAGACAAGATGTTTCTGTGCACTTCAGAAAACATTATGCTGCTGCTGTCAGCAGTTATATCATCAAATAAGACAAGTTAGCCAGTTCTTGTGGCAGCTATACATGCCTACAACATAACACCCCCTCCACCATGTTTCAAAGATGAGGTGGTATGCTGTACATATTGGGCAGATCCTTTTTTCTCCAAACTTTCCACCAGGAACTCTGGTACATGATACTATTCATTTTATCTGTCCACAAGACCTTTTTCCAGACCTCTGCAGGCTTTTTGGGTACTTTTAGCATACTGTAACCTGACCATCCTTTTTGAGGATAACTAGTGGTTTGCACCTTGCAGTGAGGCCTCTGTAATTTGGCTGGTGAATTCTGCGGATGGTAGTCTCTGACACATTCACGCCTACCTACTGGAGAGTTGGACTGTTCATAACAAGTGTTGGAATTTCTGAATGGTGAAACCAATATATACACAAATACCATCAAATAAAAGCTGAGAACCTCTACATTAACCCCATAGTACTTTCAAATCCTGTCCCATTACTTATGCAGGGCACTATATGTCTTCACTGCACATCATGTTTCAAAACGAGCTGACATCAGATACTATATGATTATTTCCATTTTGCCTATATGTGGCCACCCAGGTGCATGAGATGTGTCATCATTGATGGTAACACGATACTGACGACATCAGGATACGTGTTTTCACATCACATTTTGAGTTTCACATCATAACGTATGATTTAGTTGATTTTCTTTGGGTAGTTTCTGTTTCTGTCTCACCCTCTCCCCCATGTCTTCCACTCTGCCCCTCCTCCCCCAGTTTAAACTCCCCACCTCGGCTCCTCCCACAACCAAAGCCGTAACCGTAACAACGAAGGCCCCTACCACAACCACACTCCCTTCCACAACAACTACAGCTCCCACAACAACTACAGCTCCCACAACTACAGCTCCCACAACAACAACTACGGCCACTACTACTACCACTACAGCCGAAGCCCCTACAACTGTAGCTACCACCCAGGAACCTACGACAACCCCCCTGCCTACAACAGTCCCCACTACCAGTACTCTAGAACCTACTACACTACCCACTACCACTATGCCCACTGAAGCGCCTACCACCCTGCCTCCTACGACACTAGCCAAGGCCACCACTCCAATGGCTGAGACGACCACAGCTGAGCAGGAGGAAGAGCAGACCACTGCAGAAGAGGCCGTCGCTGTGGTCGAAACCGAAAGTGAAACCGAAAGTGAAACCGAAGGCCCCATGGTTACCCCTGGCAACGTGGAGGTCGCCGCAGAGACCGACTTGGTGCTGGTCACGACGGCAGCAGATGACAGGCAGCCGCCAGAGGAGCTGTACCCCCTGACCCCCCTAGCAGCGCCCCCCGAGACGTTCCCATTGGATGTGGTCACGGCGGCGCCCCCCAGCAGCCCCCAGGAGTTGGACGAGGCTCTGACTCTGGCGGAGCCACCCACCGAGGCCCCCCATCCCACCCTGGGCTCCTACCCCCTCCCGACCCCCTTCCCCTTGGGGGAACCGGCCGACTCAGAGCCCACCTTCTACCTGGACCAGACCCAGCCCCCCGCACCACCCTCGCAGGACTCCCTCCCCTCTACCGAGGCGGAGAGTCAGGACGCCGACCTGGAAGTGCTCCCCTGGCCCAAGGAGGAAGTGAAAGAGAAGGAGGAGACTGAGGTCACCACGGCAGAGAACGACACTACTACTTTTTCGGCCGCCACTGTGCTGTCAGGTGACGGGGAGTTTGATGCCCCTCCAGCCTTCCCCCGCCTCCTGGATGCCGACTCGGAGCTGGACTACCAATACGACTCGGCCCACAGCCTGCTGCCGGTGAGTTCCTGACCAATCAGAAGCCTCCGCTGTGCCGCGGCACTTCCAGGTTTGACTGGACGCGGCTCTAGAATCCTACCGCTGACACCAAGTGTCTGTATCCCCAAATCTCCTCTTATTCCCTGCTGTTCCTTACCGTGTTTTTGCTTGTGTTGTTTAACGTCGCTTCTTCTTTTGGAGATTGGCCCGAAAAAATGACTGCTTTGGCGCAAGCCGAAGCTGTTGTTTTTTTGTTGATGTTGTCATATGTTTTATTGTTTGAGAGGTCATATTATTAACAGTGCAATGTTACATCAGCAAACTCACTATAACTTCTAACAGTCAGGTATCTAGCCAGACTATTGCTGCAGCGTGTGTGTGTGTGTGTGTGTGTGTGTGTGTGTGTGTGTGTGTGTGTGTGATGGTGCATGTGTATAAGAGGAGGAGGAGTGAGCGTATCCCTGTGTGTGAGCGTATCCGTACGCACGTGACAGTACATGTAACACTGCTCTGTGTGCGTGGGGGTGTGTGTGTAGGGGGACGAGGGCTCCTATGTGAGCTGGGGCTCCTCTGCTTGTCCCTGTGTGGAGAAGGTCCAGGGTTCACCACTGTTACCTGTCAGAGTGGAGAGGAAGGTAACACTACTGGCCCGGAATCTCCATCTATACCAGGTAAGACACACACACATATACACACACACCAGGCACCCTGTACAATGGGATAAAATACTGTACATTGTACATTTCAGGAGCTATGTGAAATGTTTAATTTGTCCTGTTAGAATATCAACCTGTTGATGTGTGTGTGTATGTTGCCTACAGGACAGAGACCTGGACTACGAGTGTGTGTTGGTGATTGAGGGCCGTACAGTTGTGGTGGATGCCTATGTGGAAATGGATGAGATGAACCCATCCCTCTTTGACATCACCTGCCAACTGCACCAGGTTAGACACTTTGAACACACAGGCATTGGCAGTGAATGTGTGTATGCAGTCATGTGGACTTTGGAGTTTCTGGGGAATCTCAATGACCCTGTAGACGTTTCTTGGGAAACTCACTAACTCTATCCCTAACGACAGTACGCCTACTCTGCTCCCATGGAGGAATACAACGCCATGGTGTACGTGAAGAGAAGGGACACCTTCCATGTGGACAGCTCTCCCGACCTGTATGGTGAGTCCTAGAGCTAGAGCAGAGAGATCTGCGCATAGATAAAGAACAAGCAGCTGTGTTATTGCTCTGAGCCATAACAATGTCCTCAAATGAGTCAAGTGTTTTTAGTGTCCAGTATATGGCGGCTGTCCTCCGATCTCATTCTCACACCTGTCCCCAAGGACGCTAACATCATGAGTTGGTTTATGTGATGTATTCATTCCCCTGTGTCCTCTGTTTTATACACACACACTGTACACGGCAACGCACACATTCATATTTTCAACACTATTCTAACCCTTCTCTCTCTCTCTCTCTGTCCTGCTCTGACTCTTAACTCTCCGTCTCTCTCTCCTCTCCACAGTGACTGTATAACTCTCCATCTCTCTCTCCCTCTCTCTCTCTCTCTCTCTCCATAGTGACTGTATAACTCTCCATCTCTCTCTCCCTCCATAGTGACTCTGAATAACTCTCCATCTCTCTCTCCCTCCATAGTGACTCTGTATAACTGCTCGGTGGGGCGGTCAGACTGTAGCCGCTGTCACACGGCCCATCAGAAGTACGGTTGTGTGTGGTGCGGCGGAGCCCAGTCCCGCTGTCTCTATGGAAACTCCTGTAGCGAGCCCATCGAACAAACCTGCCCTGCCCCAGTCATCCACTCTGTGAGTAGAGTGCCCCCTTTGCCCCCTTCTCTCAAGGAGTTTGACTTATTAGTTTGAATTAAGCCACCAGTTTTTTTCCCCTGACCTTGTGACCTGATCTAGCTGAACTCTTTCCAAGTAAACGTCAATTAACAAAGTACATTTTTGATTGATTGATTTGTATTTGTTTAAGTGCCATTGCCCAAGCCTGTATGGGCTTATAGGACACTGATGTTTTTCATATGTATCTTATGTAATTTGAAAACAAAACAAACACAAAGAAGAAGAAAATACATTTCGGGTACAGCTCAACACAGCTGCATCACATACACGTAGGATATATACTGTATATATTCTCACATACAGTTTTCTGTTTCTGTTTTCTCCTGTCCCAGGCTTTTTGGGTAAACTGTGCAACATCAAATACAGAAAAACAATACTTTTTTTTTTTTTAATTAAATTTAATTTAATCTAATTTAAATTGTTCATCTGGCCAGAACACTTGGGGATGACTACTATAAATGAATGACTAGGACACTTGAATATGTATAGTGTAATTATGGGACTAGAAAGTAACTATGGAACTAACCTAGAGCAATATATTCATTTACATTTATGGCATTTAGCAGGCGCCTTTATCCAAAGCGACTTACAACAAATACATTTGTTTAAGTAAGTGAATCATATATCCATCAGTCATCATAAGATAAAGTAATCAATGCTCAGATCAGGGGCCATAGGCAGTCACAATGCTAGAAGAAGGATTTTTTTTTAAATATTATTAACAGGAGAGAAACTTGTAGTGGGGGTGAAGAGGTCTTTAACGTTAATCATGAAGTGTGTCCTACAGATACAAAGGAGTGTGGAACGCATAGAGTAGAGAAGACTTGTACTTAATGAATCCCTGTGATGTGGGGAAATTCACTTTCAGCAGCAGATTGCATAGACACCAGCACACCACCTTTTAGGACACATACACCTATGAAATAACATGATGTTTTCTCCCTCCTCTTGTGGTAGATTGAGCCCCTGACTGGCCTGGTGGAGGGGGGGACGGTGGTGACCATCTCAGGGTCTAACCTGGGGCAGAAGGCTGAGGACATCCTCTACTCCGTCACTGTGGCTGGGGTCTCCTGCTCCGTCATACCCAACCTCTATGAGGTCTCCTCCAGGTGAGATGTGTCTGTGTCTGTGTCTGTGTCTGTGTCTGTGTCTGTGTGTATGTATTGAAGGGTTGTGACTAATTGCTACGTTTCATAATCACTTAATATTGTTGTGTGTGTGTGTGTGTGTGTTCCCTGTAGAATCGTGTGTAAGACAAAAGCCAGTGGGGGAGAGAAGACAGGCCATGTGTCTGTTGAAGTGAGTGGAGGAGAGATTGGCCTCTCCAGCCAGAGGTTCAGCTACCAGGTAACCAGAAGCCGTGCTCAGAGTGTGTGTATGAGTGGTAACAAACAGCTGTATTCAGTGTTGAAGGACAAACTGTGAGTGTGTATGAACATAATGTACCTCAAATCCAATCAAACTTTATTTATATAACAATACAATGCCCCTTACAAGAAAATGAAATAAAACATTGGAATGTGTAGAGGTAAACATGTATGGATGTCATTTCTACATGTTTAGCAACATGATAATAATCATTAGATAGACTAAATGCAGTTAAATAGCCATTGCTCCACTAACTCCCCCCCTCCTCTACTCTGGACCCCCCAGGACCCGTTTGTGATGGAGGTGTCCCCTCAGAGGGGGCCCAAGGCGGGTGGCACGACTCTGATCATCACAGGGAGGAACCTGCTCACCGGACGCTCCATTGACCTCAGTATTACTGTAGGGGGGGTGCCCTGTGTCATGTAAGTGGACTGCACACACACACACACACACACCCACACACACACACACACACATACATCCCCTTACAATCGCCATGCACTGCTTCTTGAGTAGGCCAACTATTTGTATTTAGTTGCAGGACATGAAACCTAAAACATTGTAAAAGCCCAAAATAAGACAATTTATTCAAACTGCTTTCTCACTTCGACCTTCGACTCATCGACCTATGCCCTCTACTTATCTCCCCTCCCTCCTCTCCTCCTTCTCTCTCTGTCTCTCTCCTCCTTCTCTCTCTGTCTCTCTCCTCCTGTCTTCCTCCCCCAGTTCGTCGAAGGTCCAGGAGGGCAGTGTGGTGTGTGTCACCGGCAGTAGCAACAGGACCGGCGACCACCGCGTGACGCTTCGCTATGGCAACAGCCAGCGTCACCTACACGACACGGCCTACCGATACACCCCGGACCCCAACATCACCCACGCTGCCCCCTCCAAGAGCTTCCTCAGGTGTGTGGGTGTGTTTGTGTTTGTGTGGGTGTGGGTGTGTGTGCGTTTGTCTAAAACAGTCTAAAAGTGTGTGTTATGTTCCTCGCCTTGTTTGATTAGTGATCCATATAATACACACTGTACACTCACTGAACACTTTATTAGGAACACTATACTAATACTGGGTAGGGCCTCCCTTTGCACTCAAAACAGCCTCAATTCTTTGTGGCATTGATTCCACAAGATGTTGGAAACATTCCTTTGAGATTCTGGTCCTTGATGACCTGATTGCATCACGCAATTCCTGCAGATTTTTCAGGTGCACTTTCAAGCTGTGAATCTCCCGTTCTACCACATCCCAAAGGTGTTCTATTGGATTCAGATCCGGTGACTGGGAAGGCCACTGAAAAACACTGAACTCATTGTCATGTTCACGAAACCAGTTTGAGACAACTTCTGCTTTGTGACATGGTGCATTATCATGCTGGAAGTAGCCATTAGAAAATGAGTAAATTGTGGCCATGAAGCGATGCACATGGTCAGCAACAATACTCAAATAAGCTGTGGCATTCAAGCGATGATTGATTGGTATTAACGGGCCCAAAGTGTGCCAAGAAAACATTCCCCACACCATTACACCACCTCCACCATGAGAAGGTCTACAGGTGTTCCTAATAAAGTGTTCAGTGACTGTATGTGTATGTTCACAACACAGTGAGCACACGTGTCATAAAACCTCATCTGCTCATTTGTCCTCACAACCTGTGTGTGTGTGTGTTGCAGTGGTGGGCGTCTGATCTACGTGTCGGGCCATAACCTGGATGTGGTCCAGGAGCCCAGGATGCTGGTCACTGTCTCCCCCTATGAGTCCATCCCTCAGAAGAAGAGAAGGAGGAGAAGGAGGAATGGAGAAAGAGAGGAGAAGAAGGATGGAATGACTGTGAGGCAACGCAGGATGGTGCAAGACCCGGACTGTCCTGGGGACCCCCTCTGCGCCATCAAAAAGGTGTGTGTGTGTGTGTGTGTGTGTGTGTGTGTGTGTGTGTGTGTGTGTGTGTGTGAGAGTGACAGGCCAGTACGTGAGTATGTGTCTTGACATCCTCACACAATATTAGCAGCTAGAGAGGCCAACGCAAAGGGTACATTCATGTACACTTCAATGAATAGGTAGGAATTCCCCAATGAAGTAATGATGATTCACCCTCACTGAAATCCCCCCTCTGTGCTCCCCCCCTAACACCCCCACCCCCAGTACATGCAGCGCTGCGAGGTCAACTCCTCCTCTCTGATCCTGTGCCGGACCCCCACGGTGGACTCGTCGGTGTGGGGGTCCCAGGTGGGCGTGGAGTTCCTCCTAGACAACCTGAGGTTTGCCTTCGGTTCCGTCAGCCCCCAGGGCTTCACCTACGAGCCCAACCCCATCCTGCACCCCCTTAACCAGCAGGAGCCCC
Source organism: Argentina silus (assembly GCF_951799395.1). Lineage (NCBI taxonomy): Eukaryota > Metazoa > Chordata > Actinopteri > Argentiniformes > Argentinidae > Argentina > Argentina silus. The sequence goes on along the minus strand of NC_139658.1, from coordinate 12,669,143 downwards.
TCAAACCCTACCGCTATAACCCCGGCAGTTTCATCCAGCTGGAGGTGAGTGATGGGAGTCTCTGGTTTTAGTTATTTATTTATTTATTTTAGGTTATTTTTTGGCAGTCCCACTCTCATATTTTTCCTTTTTATTGCATAGAGATAGTGATGAAAGACAGGAAAGTAAGGAGGAGAGGGTATGTCAGCAGGGCACGGGTCAGATTCAAACCCATGCCGACATGGGCATATGTGTGCACTGTAGGCCGTGGTGCTTGACCACTTGACCGTCCCAGGCCACTTCAGTTCTTGTTATTTGAACGTTCTTGAACCAGGAACGTGTTTGCAGGTTTCTGTTGCTCATGTCTACTTACCCTCCCAACACACAGTTGTTTATAAAAGTGGCTCGGGATGTGGACATGGGCTCTTCACCAGTGTAGTTGCTCAGGATCCCCATGAGCTGTTGCTACTGAAGCAGCTTCTCTTCTTCCACACGTAACAAAAAAACAGGATACATTACAGAATAGTTATATATAAGAGTAACACACAGTTATATATACCAGTTGTAGACAAGAGTAACACAAAGACAATACTATTTTAAATGAAAATAAGTCAGATACCGTTAAGACACCAAGAGATGAGAGACACTTACATCATATTTACAGATCATTGCTGCTCCATAGAATATATATATATATATAGTGATTAATCTATTAATCTCTCTATTAATCTCCCTCATCTCTTCCTCTCCCTCCCTCTACTTGTCTCTCTTTCTCTCCCTCCGTCCCTCCCTCTCCCTCTCCCTCCTTACCTTCTCCTTACCGCTGTGTCCCTCTCTTCCTCTCACTCTTACCTCAACCTCTCTCTGTAGGGAGAGAACTTGGACCTGGCCATCTCTAAAGAGGAGGTTGTGGTCCTGGTCGGGGAAGGTGTGTGTGCAGTCAAGACCCTGACCAGGAACCACCTCTACTGTGAGCCCCCGCCCCAGCAGCCGACCCCAGGACCCCCTGGCAAGAAACGAGAGGGTGCCGACAGTCTGCCTGATTTTACAGTGAGTCCACCACTGACAAATACACCTATTCCTATGCATATACGGTCCCCAAGATTGCCCCAAAAAAGTAGTCAGACAGTGTGGTCAATCAAGTGCAATGTAGGACTAATTCAAGCCCGAAAACACATCATTAGAGCACTTCAATAAAAACACACTTCAATTAAAACACTCTTTATTCAAGGTTTCATTCCAGATAAAATCACATTCTGTAGCTAAAGGCTGACTAAAGCTTGTCCGCTTCTTGACGTAATTATTAGAAGAAGAAAGGAACTCTGTTTGCGGTGTCAAGCACATTCAGGCACGCACAAGCACATACAAACATTCCAAAATACATAGTTGAAAAGCCTGTTGCATTTACATCAACCCACTACAGTAAAGTGCATTTAGGGCTTCATAAATGGTTTATCTGTGTACTAAACGGTGCTGATCTCTTGTGTTTTAATTGCTTTGTCTGTTGTGTGTGTTTCAGGTCCAGATGGGGAACCTGAACTTCTCTCTGGGCAGGGTGCATTATGACACCCTCAGCCTGTCCACCTTCCCTCTGGAGGCCCAGATAGGAGTAGGGGTGGGGGCCTCCATTGTAGCGCTCATTGTCCTCATCATAGTGCTCATCTACAGGTGTGTGCGCGTGTGCGCCAGTCTGCATGCGTGCTACTCTGCGCCTGTGTGTGTCTTTGTGTGTGTGTGTGAGAGAGTGTGTGTGTATGATTATTCAGTTGAATTGAATAATTTTTAACCCCCTCTCTCCCTCCCTCTCCCTCTCTCTCTCTCAGGAGGAAGAGTAAGCAGGCTATGAGGGACTATAAGAAGGTTCAGATCCAGCTGGAGAACCTGGAGACCAGCGTGAGAGACCGCTGCAAGAAAGAGTTCACAGGTATACAGGGGGAAGGGAAGGGGCTTGGGGCTGAAATGTGAGAGAATGAGAGAACTTGACGCAAAGGGAGAGAAAGAAGGACGGAAAGAGAAAATAGAAAATGAGAGGCTTGAGAAACCCCAGCAAGTTTATTGATCTTTCTCGACGCCGACGGATCTATTTTGTTATCATGACTGTCTTTATGAAATTAGCTCATTATATGAACTTCCCTCCAAAAAATATTCTACTCAGCTTCCGTTGAGAACAAGTTTAATTTTAGTCCCTCTCCTCATCCAATGTCAACATTCAACATTTTTAAGTTCTCCACACAATTCTCAGCATCCAATTTCAACATCAACATTCCAACATTCAGTCATCGAGTAGAGTGGAATAGAATAGAACACTTGAATACACAGTGAATCCATTTTTGATGGCTACACATCGACAACATTACAAAAATGATGTATCAAATGACATTGTAAAAGAATATGTCCTAACCTGTTCCTAAAAGAGGTCGGTAGATGCGAAATGGGATCCTTGGGATGACCAACTCTAAATGCCAACCTTAACCCTTACCTAACCTTAACGATAACCCTTACCTAACCCTAACCTTACATGTTTTAAATCTCAACTTCAATGGGGTGACGTCAGTGAGTCAGGCCATCCAAAGCATCTCACTTGGCATTTCCCAAAATAGGTCACGCCATGCAAACATTTAACCTTTGACCCTTGTTTCTCTGACCCCGCCCCCCAGACCTGATGACAGAGATGATGGACATGTCCAGTGACCTGGTGGGCTCTGGCATCCCCTTCCTGGACTACCGCAGATACGCTGAGCGCATCTTCTTCCCTGGCCACCGGGAGTCGCCACTGAGGCGCGACCTGGACGTGCAGGAGTGTCGCAGGCAGACGGTGGAGCAGGGGCTGAATCAGCTGTCCAACCTGCTCAACAGCAAACTCTTCCTCACCAAGGTAAGGGGGCACACGATCATCATCATCATCATACATCATTACTATCAGCATTCTCATCACCCACAGCTACACACACACACACACACACACCAAACACACACATATTCCTGAATTCAACCCTTCCACCTACCAGCTTCCACCTGGTTTCACATCTACATGCAGTTTGACGTCGTGGTTATCTGATTTAACATTTACCGTCAAACGTTTCAAGGCTGCTTTGAAGTCTTTCCCCTCTCCTTCTCCTCTTCCTCACTCTGTCGTTCCCCTCCCTCCCTCCCTCTCTCTCTCTCTTCCTGTAGTTCATCCACACTCTGGAGAGCCAGCGTACGTTCTCCCCCAGGGACAGGGCCTATGTGGCGTCCCTCCTCACCGTGGCCCTCCACGGTAAACTGGAGTACTTTACTGACATCCTCAAGACCCTCCTCAATGATCTGGTGGAGCAGTACGTGGCCAAGAATCCCAAGCTCATGCTCAGGAGGTAAGATTGTCTGTGGGTTCACAGCTGAACACATCCGATTCTGATCCCGTGTGTGGTGTGGTGTGTGGTGTGTGGTGTGTGGTGTGGTGTGGTGTGTGTGGTCTGTTTCATAGGTTATCATTTGTTTTCTGAATGGATGGTCATCATACTGAACAACGTAGTTTTGGAGCGTAAGGCGTAGAAATTCATGTCGTCTTCTTTTACCCACTGTAGAACGGAGACTGTGGTGGAGAAGCTGCTGACCAATTGGATGTCCATCTGTCTCTACGCTTTCCTCAGGGTGAGTTGGGACACAATGGTACTACAATATACAGTATGACAACTGTACTATAACAACTTGCTCCTCTTGTCATCTCTAACATTGCCTAATCTCCAATACTTGCCTACTATACCAGTTATTTTTTAAGTTAATTCATTATTAGTAATGGTTAGCACTTGTTTATACTCATTAGTGCGTGTTAGCATGTTGCTAATTGTTCATGTAGGCCTACTGGACAATTTACATTTATGGCATTTAGCAGACGCTTTTATCCAAAGCGACTTACAACAATACATTTGTTTAAGTAAGTGAATCATCTATCCAATAGTCATCATAAGACAAAGTAATCAATGCTCACACCAGGGGCCATAGGCAGTCGTAATGCCAGTAGGCTAATTTAAAAAAAAAAAAACATATTATATTAGCAGGAGAGAACTTGTACAGGGGGGGTAGCGGGGATGAAGAGGTCTCTAGGGTTGGGGTTAGGGTTAGTATAGGGGGGGTAGTGAGGGTGAAGCGGTCTTTAGGAGGGACTGTTAAGATGTAAATGTCATCTCTCTCCCTCCCTCTCTGTCCTCCTCCAGGACTCTGCAGGTGAGGCCCTCTACATGCTGTTCAGGGCCATCAAGCACCAGGTGGATAAGGGCCCAGTGGACGCTGTGACGGGGAAGGCTAAGTACACCCTCAACGACAACCGCCTGCTGCGAGAGGACGTGGAATATAAAACCCTGGTGAGCACACACACACACACACACACACACACACACGAGCGAGCGAACGCACGCACACACGCACAACCACAGAGACACAAGCACACACACATGCACACACGCACAACCACACACACACACACACACATGCAACCACACACACACACATACTTGTACACATTAAAAGCATAACTTATGTGAGACCCACAAAATGTATCTCCCACAAAATGTTGTTATTTCTGCTCACCTATTTATTTATCAAACCTTTTTTTTTACCAGAATCATAAAAAGTATTCATGAACAGATAGCATAGATGAATGACTAGTCTGCCAAAACACCACTGCTAAACCTTCGCCGGGTTGTGTTAACATACTCTCCCTCCCCTCCCTCCCTCCCTCCCTCCCAGAATCTGAATGTGCTGATGCAGGGTGGGGGGGTGAATGAGACCCAGCCTCTGCCCTCCAAGGTGTTGGACATTGACACCATCACCCAGGTGAAGGAGAAACTCCTGGACCAGGTCTACAAGGGAACCTCCTTCTCCCAACGACCACACACAGACTCCCTGGACCTGGGTGAGGAATACACACACACACACACACACACATGCATATACACACACTGGCCAGGTGCACAAATTAATCTTCTCCTGTAGACCACACACAATGGTTGGATTGGGTTTAGGAATACTCACATTAACATACATTAGACTTGGCTTGCCACATTACACTTGGAAATGTCCCTCAGACCACACACAGGCTCTTGTTGGCTCACTGTTGAAAGTTTTACACACACACACACACACACACACACACACACACACACACACACACACAGAGGTATTGTATTCTGTTGTTTGACTGTGTGTGTGTGTGTGTTTGTGTGTTTGTGTGTGTGTGTGTGTGTGTGTGTGTGTGTGTGTGTGTGTGTGTGTGTGTGTGTCATGTCTGGACTGATGTTTCAGAGTGGAGGTCTGGTGTGGCAGGTCACCTGATCCTGTCTGATGAGGACCTGACGTCCGTTGTCCAGGGCAACTGGAAACGCCTCAACACACTCCAACACTACAAGGTCTGAACTCACACATTACATGCCTTCATAACAGGTTATTTAAAGGTTTATCACACACACACACACTAAAGATGCAATCTGGAATTCAGACAACAACAGAGTGGTTTACCACTTTTTTGGTAAACAGCTGAGGGATGGAGCTGGAGAAATGTGACCACTCAATTATAGTTTTAACCAAGTTTCGACACTATACAGTGTTTGTTTACAATTGAGTTAAACAAGCGTATATTTTGGGATCTGATAAGGTAAGACAGTTGAACTCAGCTCATGAGGTTCTCAGCTCATGAAGTTATATTATTCAAGAGTCAGTGGCTGTGTATCATTAATTTAAAGGTCCAAAAATGGATGTAGCAATCCCAGATTGCCCCTTAAAATGTTTATCAAGGATTTAGTCAACACAATGTCCGTTCATGCAGTTCGAGCCTTTATAAAGCATGAATTAAGCATTTATAACACACTGTTCTTATTTGTCAGGTTCCAGACGGAGCGACGGTGGCTTTGGTGCCACGCCACAGTAAACACATCCATCACGACAACCATGACTACACAGCAGGAGAGAGTGAGTTACCCTTTCAAACAACCTTATTATTCCTGTGAGGAAATAATCTCCAGTTCCTCGTCAGAATCGCCCCCATCTGATGACAACTTCACAATGACTGCCTATCCCCACCACCACCACTATACAATAGCCACATCCTCACAACCTGCTGTGGTTCGGGGCAAAATGGAGGACAGTCTCTCAAATGCTATATGTTCCTGGTCAAGTTTCAAGTTTTGAAAAGTCATGGTTGTAGGTATAAGGATACAGGGGAGTGTACGACAGTCCAATGACATTCTCACACTGAAGCTCTCCTCTTCGAAAAAACACAATAGGACATATGGGTAGCACAATAAGGCCATGATACAGTTAAATTGCAATAGAAATCACAACACATGGTCATGACATGGTCCTAACCTCTCCCCCCCCCATCTCCCCCTATCCTCCCCCCCTGCGTAGAGACGCCCATGCTGGAGGACCTAGACGAGGGCGGGGTGAGGCTGTGGCACCTGGTCAAGGCCAACGAGGAACCTGAGCTCCCTAAACACCGGCGGGGAAGCCTGAGGGAGAGAGAGAGGGCCAAGGCCATACCAGAGATCTACCTCACACGCCTGCTCTCTATGAAGGTAGATATAAATACACACACACACACACACACACACACACACACACACACACACACACAGACGCACATGGGGCCAGAGTCATACAAGAGTCATCAACCCACATAACTCTTTCACATGTTTTTTGTTTCACAGTTTTTTGTCATTTCTTTGGGCCGGGGGGGGGGGCTTGAGGGGGCCACTAACCCCAGAATTATGATCGCTTGAATATGATTTGGTGCTCAAATCGGAAATAAACTCCTGCTGTTCAGGAAGTTGGAACAGCACAACCTCAAAATGGATATAGGCTAGGAGTGGTACAATAAACGTAATGAAGCCTAAAAAGGCCTACCACTAACAATATATCCCTACGATGGCTTTACAAACTGTTTATTTCTAATCTGTGAACAGGCATTGGCATGTGGTGGTGACAGAAAAATAAGCCTAAAAAAAAAATATGCTACTGAAGTATCATACTGTAATTCATCTCTTCCCCTCTTCTCTCCCTCTCTCTGCCTCTTTCTTTGCGCCCCTCCCTCCCTCCCTCCCTCTCTCTCTCTGTCTCCACAGGGTACTCTGCAGAAGTTTGTAGACGACCTGTTCACAGTGATCCTGAGCACCAGTCGTCCCGTGCCGCTCGCCGTCAAGTACTTCTTTGACCTCCTGGACGATCAGGCCGTTCACCACGGTATCTCTGACCCCGAGACCATCCACATCTGGAAGACCAACAGGTACACACACACACACACACACACACACACATTAAACCCACAGACATACAGACAGACAGACACACACACCAATACACACAGACACACACACAGACAGACAGACACACAGACACATCTGGAACACCAACCAGAGACATATGCACTCACTCACCAACATACGATTTGCCATCTCATCTACCACCTTCTAGGCCTTTCCTGAATAATGAATTATACAACCGATATATCCATCTATGTTCTGTCTCCAGTTTGCCTCTGAGGTTCTGGATCAACGTCGTGAAGAACCCCCAGTTCATCTTTGACGTGCAGGCCTCGGACCACGTGGACGCAGTCCTCTCAGTCATCTCCCAGACCTTCATGGACTCCTGCACCATCGCAGAGCACAAGCTGGGCAGGGTGAGGAAGAGGGAGAGGACCAGTGGATGGGAGGAGAGAGCGAGGGGCGGGGGGCATGCCTAAAGGGAATTGATTGACTTGGTTGTGGCGGGTTGATTGCATTTTTCTTTTTAACTGGTTCTATCTTTTCTCTCTTTATTTGACTCTTTCCCTCTCCCTTACTCTCTCGTTCCTTCCCTTCTGTCTCTCTGTTTTTCACACCAGGACTCCCCCATCAACAAACTGCTGTATGCCCGAGACATTCCCCGTTACAAGCAGATGGTGGAGAGGTGAGTTTTAACTGTGTTTGTCCCTAAGTACAACTGGGACACTGCATGCTTTTGAGCCATTGTTACGAACCAATGGTTTTGCTCTAACGTGTGTGCGTGTGTGCGTGTGTGCGTGTGCGTGTGCGTGTGCGTGTGCGTGTGCGTGTGCGTGTGCGTGTGCGTGTGTGTGTGTGTGTGTGTGTGTGTGTGTGTGTGTGTGTGTGTGTGTGTTTTCAGATACTATGCTGACATCCGACAGACTATCTCTGCCAGTGACCAGGAGATGAACTCGGCTTTAGCCGAACTGTCCAGGGTACGGAAATATCCCATTTTCTCAAATGGAATAAAAACTCACAAAATGACACTCTCTATAAAGGAATTCAAAGCATGTGTATAAAACCAGCTGAGTTAGAAGTAACACACAATTAAATGTTTCTTTCTTTTCAGAATTACTCAGGAGAGTTGAATTACCTCGTTGCCCTGCATGAGTTGTACAAGTACATCAACAAATACTACGACCAGGTATGTTTTCATTCACTCTTATGTCTGGCTAGACGGTATACAAATAATGAAAAGACTAGTCAACTCCAAAAGAAAGTCTAGTTCTGAAGAATGTGTCTTATAAATGGGGTTGGGAGAAATCTGATACTAAAACTGTTCCAAGCCGTGCCCTCATCTTCAGAATCAGAGTCAGAATTCTTTGACAACCGCACAGCTGAGAAAGGGGAGCCGGACGGTTAACACGGAGACACTAATAGCCCTCTCTCTCTCTCTCTCTCTCTCTCTCTCTCTCTCTCCCTCTCTCTCCCTCTCTCTCAGATCATCACAGCCTTAGAGGAAGACAGCACGGCCCAGAAGATGCAGCTGGGCTACAGGCTCCAGCAGGTCGCTGCCGCCGTTGAGAACAAGGTCACCGACTTGTGACAGCGGAACCACAGACTCACACCAAGGCAGAGGGCAAGGGGACCAAATTAAGAGACGCGCACAGTCTGGGGTTTTAACCACCGGGGCTGCAGCTGGGGTAAACCGCAAGAGGGGATTGAGGACGGACGTGTGTGGAGGACGGACTGAATGAATGAATGAATGAATGAATGATACAACCGTTCCTTCTTTTGTGAGGAGGACAGGTTGCCAGAGGGTAGGGGTGGACAGAATGCCCCTCTTTTGCCACAATTTGGACCAGGGGTGACTTGGGTAGACACACACAAACACAAATACCATCACGGTTGCCTCAGAAGGCCCTGGTAGTGGGAGGTCTGGTGTATATGGGCACAGAAACGCCCTCTTTCTCTCTAAGGAGCCATGAAAGGCCATAAAGATAGTGACAGGACGGGACACCCACCCTCTTCTCTTCTGCTGTGGACTAGACTGAAGACACACACACACACACACACACACACATTGCCACATACATGGACGAGGAAGCTCTGCTCTTCACTCCTGCTCAGCCACCCCCCCAAGTGCGGCCATTTTGTGTCTTCTGCCCCTCATTTAGGACTTTGTGAAAAGGGGCTTTGTGAAATTTAGTGCTGTGTAAATGGAACTTGTGCTGGAGTCTAAACTCTTTGTAGTCCCAAGTCTAAGGTTATAAAGGTATACATTAATAACAGTTCACATATCTATGGTTATATGGGAGAGTAGCAAGCCTGGTATTTTCAACCAATAGAAAAGTTCTAGATAAAGAGAGAGAGAGAGAGAGAATGAGAGCGAACGGTCTCACTGATCAGTCTTTCTGTGGGACGTAAAGTAGTTTCACACTAAACAATAATGGGGTGGGATGAATTTCATAAAGGTACTTCTATTGCTTTGTGTGTTTGTTGTTGCTTTAAGTTCATTATGTCTTTCTTTCTTTCTCTCTATCTTAAACTGTGTGTCTGTGTGTATGAGTGATTGAGTGTGTGTGTGTGTGTGTGTGTGTGTGTGTGTGTGTGTGTGTGTGTGTGTGTGTGTGTGTGTGTGTGTGTGTGTGTGTGTGTGTGTGTGTGTGTGTGTGTACAATCCCCTATACTGCCTTGGTTTACAAGTCTGGCCCACACACTGATACCATTGTATTGTTTTACGCAATTGAGGATATATATGTTGGGGCATTACATGTATATACAGTATTCTCTCTTGCCCATAGAATTTAGGTTTGATTGTTTTATGATCTTTTTTCTTTTTTTTTACATTTTGCAAATGAATGAACCAGACAAGGCACCCATTTTCCACAGCTGAAATATCTGTTTTATCAGTGAACATCAGGTAAACTGATCCTAGATCTGTGCCGAAGAGTAACTTCTACCCAGAGCTGTTAGCTTCCTCTCTGGAGGTGATACCGTATGATAACACAGCTTTCATAGAGGCTTGAGTTTCTACCTCCCCTTCAACTAACTCATTATCTTTCTCATATACAGTATGCTAACATTTTCATGTATTTAGCTATTTTACATTTTGATGACATCATACCCCCCCAACACTCTAGCCAGAACAGTTGGCCAGCACATATCCGTCCAAATCATAAGCATACAGTACATAACCACAGGCAAGTGGCAGTTGGGGAGCTGTCAACCACGTAGACACACACACACACATTTCAGGTAGTGCCCAAGTCCATTACAAAGTGTTTTGTTCTACTTTATGTCACAAAGATGGGAGGGTGTTATGGTAGTTGAAATAGACTGGCTAGATTGCAGGACGTTGAAATAAAACAATGGTACACTTACCAAGATGCAGTCTTTCTGAAGGTACTGAAAACAGTGTGAATGATGGTTTATTCTGACCTTTTTTTGCTTTTATGCTGTTTGTTGATATTTCTAAAGGGTAACAGTCACTGGAGGGACACTAGAACTGAGATGGAACCAAAATCTCAACAGAAGACTCATTTTAGAATTTGATGTAGTGAAGTATGTGTTCCACAGTATTTTATGGTGAAGATTTCCTCCACTTTTCCGTGTCGTACATTTTTTTTTAACATTCCTTTTATGTTTTCAACAAAGAAAAGTATATTGAATCATGTCTCACTTTGTTTTGTTGTGGTACTTAAAGTACAATTTTGGCGACTCACTCTTCTTGTTAATATCTGTAATGTAGTCTATTGAACACTAGATGGCGACAACTCCTTTGATTTTATTTTCTCCTATAACGCTGCTGTATTTACTGTCCATGAGGTTGTACAGAAAACCCTTGGATCCTCTAGTCACATTGTGCAACGTTTGATTAAACATTAGAATCATGTATAAAGCACATTGCTGTTTTTATAATTTACCTGAAGGAGTTTTGTCGTACGATTTCAGAGGCTGTACTCATCATTTTCCGGTGTCCAATAAATGTTCATCTGGAGCTAGACATACATTCTATCCCACGCCTCTAGTAGTTTGTGTGTATTTACATAAATACTTTGATGAAGCTATGTACCAAGAAACTTATCACACAAATTTGTGGTGTTGTATGTTGACAACACCTTACTGATTTTAGTCTCATGGACGAAGAAGTTTGAGACCACCTGGTATGTCTTTATATGGGGGTGCACTGTGGGCTTTCTAGTGAATAGTGACCAAAAACAGCCTGACAATGAGTATGCCTTCCTATCGCTACACTGTAAATCAATCTCTGTGTCAGTACCGTCTTCTTATGTGATCAATAATCATTCTTACGAGAGAGAAACTGTAAACTGATGTGTAATTGTGTGGATTCTCTAGTTTGACGCTGGTGTATGTGTACCCCGTTTTCCATAGATGACACAGCATAGGTGAGTCATATAATAGCCTATAGGTTAACATCATACTGACCACACACCCACCCCCACCCCCCCCCCCCCCACACACACACACACACACACACCTAACGTCTCATTTGAATGGATGGTTTGCACTGTCATGCTTTCAATGCAGACAAGTATGTATGAAGCTTAATGAGGATGGAGATTATTATTTTGAGGGAAAAACTGTAACTATTGTTAGGCTGTATAAATTCAGCTGTGTAGAGCAGGCTCTGCAAGGAGCAATTTTTAAGGATGTTTCTTATTTTGTCTGTTAATATCATTGTACATAATGATTTAATAATGTAACTTGTAGCGACTTAACCTGTTTAATAAGAGAAAGAGCAAATTCTTACAGATGGTGAGGTAATAAAGTATTCATAAAATGATATTTTGTTGTCTTTATTTTTGTGAAGTATTTCTATTCATATTTCTAAACTAGGTATTCGGTAGGCCATTCATTTCTCTCATGTCACATATGATCGCATAATGTAACATCTGTTTAAGCATGTGAATAATAGCATAGTTTCTCTGATAAAAGCTACATTTTGTGAAACACCTGGAGGGAACAGGGGGGGGACAAATTATCTTGTTCCCTTTGCTACATACAACACACTTATTGCCAGGACCGGATTTAGCGGACTCCGCAAGTGACGGCATCCGGTAGACTAGCAGAAAAAAAGAGAGCTGTGCCCAAAATGGTGTAAAGAGCTGAAACCACAACACGCCCATCTATTGAATGAACAATTCATCCAGCTACATGAAAAACCTGTCTTCCTCGCAGTAAAAGACGAAGAGGGAATACTGGTTTAAAAGCAAGCATTACAATCCCAGTAATTAACGGGGATTGCAGCTAACAAGCTAGCTAGCCTCAGTAGCTACGCAGCAGCACACACAGGTAGGAGTGGCTGGCGCAATTCCTAATTGAACTTTTCAGAGAACAGCTGCAAGAAATGTATGTCATGAATATGCCAGGTACATATGTTGTCAAATCCAGGTGTGATCGAGCGATTAGCGAGCGAAATGGGGTCAAATATAATTTATCTCGGCGACGTTGTTCCCAATATTAGTGCAAGGTATGACCTAGCTAACGTTAGCTAGCTGTATGCTATTTGGGTGTAATTTAACGTTAGCTGTGCCATCTAGCTAGCAATCCGCAACCGTGAACGAGCAAGCAAACTGGTGTAGTCAATGCGGATTCCACAATGTCTATCTGATCAGTCGTGCAACGTTACAAGAATGTAGCTAGCTAACTCATAACGTTTAAACGTTAGCTAATCATTAGCATGCTCTCTGCTGGCCCTGATGCCATCAGTGATGGCTTGCCTCTAGTCTACGAGACGACTGAATAGGCTAGATTACTCCCCACAAGTTTTCCTCATTAACCCAGGTTGCTGACGCCCAGTGCATTCCCACGTAGCTCATTTCATCTAACTGAATATGTATTCCTAATCTTAAGGTTTCATGACTGGATGACACATAGCTAGCTTCTATTTTTTTCCATTTCCAGATGAGATGATGACAAATGATGATCCTCAAAGCTGGCCTTATGTCAGGACGAGGCTTTATGCCAAACTTGTCGTAATGCACAGCTGTTGTACTGTGTAATGTAGTGTATGTTTTTGTGTTGATTATGGAACCATTCCATTCAATCCCATCTCATTCCTTTCCCAGCTAACTATGGAGCCCTCCGAGCAGACAGGCCCAGACTCCGGCTCCCAGGAGGTCAATCCTGTGTACCTGCAGCAGCTGCGAGAGCTGGACATCCCAGAGGAGGCTGCCAAACAGGTTGACGCTTTTGCCCCGTTTGCAGTTTCTGGGACATGATGAGCTTCATTACTCGCAGTTGCTCTCAGTTCATGATTCCTCAATCTTCATAACTGGAGATTGATAATTGATACTCAGTCTTGAACAATTCTATTTGTTTTGTTTGTTTGCACCTCAATAGGCCCTCTTGCACACCCGGAATGTGTCTGCAGAGGAGGCTGCCATGTACTACTTCAACAAGCTGGAGAATGAGGTGCCATAAGCGAGCCTTAGTCCGTATAGGTAACACATTGTACATTACCTCTCCTATACTGTGAGCGAGCCCGCTCTAAATCTTGTCCGTTCTGCTCTCAGGAGGAGGGAGATGACGATCTGATGTTCAAGATGGTGTTTGTCATCAACATGGACCTTGCCATGGGTGTTGGAAAGGTCAGTGGAAGGACCAGGCAGGACGTAGTGTGTTGAGATGCGTCTGTGTCGAGAAATACGTCTGTGCTGTTTGTCCGATCCAGATGACGTCAGGGGCAAAGATTGCATCGGTTTTTCTCGAAGGGGAATGAACAAACACACATCTTCTCCAAACACACATTTTACCCTAATACCACATGAAACTGTCGTTATTTACCCAATATTGATGTCCTGTTCCGTCTCTTCACTTGCAACCTTTGTGAGCGAACTGCAAGCTGTCTATCCAGTCTGTCATGGTGTTGTTTTTTGAAAGGGACCATTTACTCAAACACATTTTTTACCTTTTTTTTTTTACATGAATGCAATACAATGTTCTTCACATAAAAAAAAATAAAAAAAGAACTAAAAACAGGCATAATGTAAGGCACATATTGTAAAATATAAAAGTCTTATAGACATCTGTGTTGTGTAGGTAGCTGCACAGGTGGGTCATGCAGCTGTGGGTCTCTACCAGGCCTTGCAGGAGAAGAACAGCTGGAGGGAGATGGCCTGGAAATGGGACCATGGCGGGTAAGGGCTGGGCTGGTCGATCGAGCCGTACTTTAGCTTGTTTTGGTTAGATTATGACAATTTATGATTATGACATGACGATACCACCATGCTTGCCTTTTCCTACGCAGTGTGTCACCCTCTTTCACAATTTGTGGTCTTGTAACATTCTTGTTACAGCAAGGTATATCTACAGCACAGCCTTCATATTCTAAATGTTTGTATAGATGTGTTTATTCAACAACGTATATCTGCCTAAATACATAGTATGTCGATGAACATTTGTGGTCCTCTGTGGCTGGACCTTGGCGTTGGTAGAGCATGGCGCTAACGACACTTAGGTTGTGGGTTCGGTTCCCGCTGGGACCATATATACTGAAAAATGTATGCACTCACTGCAATGTAAGTCGCTTTGGATGAAAGCGTTGGCTAAATGGCATATTATTATTATTATTATTATAATATTATTATTTGTCTGTTTTATTGTTGTTTCCTTTCTGCCATGCAGAGCTAAGAAGGTGGTGGTGCAGGGGACCAACATGGCCCATCTCCTAGAGCTGCAGGCCTTGGCCATGAGCCTCAGCCTGCCAACCTACCTGGTACAGGACGCTGGGCGCACCCAGGTGAGACGCCTTCCGCCATTATGGCATTATCACCACTGCACCGCCATTACGGCTCCGTATTAACAAAGCAGCACTTGCTTACGTCCCCACCGCCATTCCGGTGCCACATCAACATTGCTCAGAAACCATTGTTTTGAAATGAACAATTTGTCTGGAAGATGTTTGCGAAGTAAGCGGCGCTGGATGAAACACTGCCAGTGGTTGCAAAATGATAGCAGGAAACATCAGGCGAAAGAGAGGGTTCATGGAGTGCGTGCGTTGATAACGGTACACAGTACACGGTACACAAGCTAGCAAGCCCTTGTGCATGTTAAAATGTAATGATACGGACCACATATACTTGTGTGAAAATAAAGAATGCAACAACTGATTCAAAATGTTAATAATCTCTGAGGAGCACGATGTGATAACTAAATACAACCTTCACAAGCCCCAACATAAACATACGCGCTGTAAATGGGTCAACAAACGCATGTCACTGGTTGCACACGTCGTTGTCAACGTCAACCTGCATTTGACCGACAGCCGAAATGAATAGTTACTGGTGTTAGTTAATGAATAGTTACTGGTCTTAGTTAATGAATAGTTACTGGTCTTAGTTAATGAATAGTTACTGGTGTTAGTTAATGAATAGTTACTGGTGTTAGTTAATGAATAGTTACTGGTCTTAGTTAATGAATAGTTACTGGTGTTAGTTAATGAATAGTTACTGGTCTTAGTTAATGAATAGTTACTGGTGTTAGTTAATGAATAGTTACTGGTGTTCGTTAATGAATAGTTACTGGTGCATGTGGAATTGTTACGAACCGCTTATGAAAGCAATTTTCACAAACTGATCATTTAGGGCAATGACAAACTGAAATGATGATGCAGAGCTATCGTAGTTAGACATGTGGCCTAAATCCTATGACCTCCGGCAGGTGGAGGCCGGCTCGCGCACCGTCTTGGCCATCATAGGGGAGGAAGAGATGGTGAACAACGTCACTGGGAGTCTGAAGCTGCTCTGAGGGACTAAACTGGCTGTGGAGGTGCAGGAGCTGTGCAATGCCACTGGGGCAACCAGCAGAGGGCAGCATCCCCTAACAGCAGGAGGGTCTCGGCATGCAAGCGCGCAACAACAACAACAACATAAAACAAAAAATAAGAAAAAAAAAGAGAAAAACCAAGACATGACCCAACTACAAGACAAACACACTCAGCTATTTTTTTTTTTTTCTTCTTCTGTTCCCTGTCCGAGCCACTGACTGGAGATGTATGGAGAGCTGCTCAAGCTGAGAGGAAGGGACTTGTTCCTCAGACGGGCCATGTTGAGGACAGTTAGAACAACTTTTAAAGTCTGCGTTTATTGTTTTGATTGAGGAGTGTTTAGCTAGTTAAAGGGGAGAGGCCATTAGTATCTATGACAGTCATATCAAATGTTGATGAAGGTGAAAACCCATGACATCCATAGTCCCGTTTCCCAATTTAAGATATGATTTAGTATGAAACTAAAAAACAAGGATAGAACCTAGTGTTTTGGTGAATGTTATTAAATACTGTTGTTATCGTAATACAAAGAGCAAAATGTATAATTGTAATGAAATCCTTTTAGATGTAGGATCTCCCTGTGAAAGTTACTGCTTGTCAGTAAAGAGTGCTCTAATGATGATTATCTTTACTATTTCTTCGATGTGTAAAATAATGTGTATATGTATACACCTGTATGTATGCAACATTCTCTCCCAAAGACCCCTATCCTATAGAAACAATAACTACATATTATCGTCAAATTGCCGTCCTTTGCATTTACTTACGTCTGTTTAGACCGTATATAACCTGTGGTGTGCCATCCTCAACGCTCTGCACAGTCACTGTTGGACTTTGTTACATGATGTTGGTGTTTTGTTTTTCTTTCTGCAGAAAAAGAAAGGTCAACTCGAGGCTTTCTCTAAGTTAGAATTCCTGGACATTGCGGGGGGGGGGGGGTTGGCCGAAAAAGTAACACTGACTTGTATTTCGTAATAGCACTTGATAGAGTGAAGAACTCAGTGTATGGGTTAAAATTGCCTCGGGGTCTATATCTGCACAGTGCCCAAGCACATGTACTCTTACTGTTTATTGCAGATAAGGATAATGGTTTACAAAAGTGTGAGATGTTTGTCATTTTTTTTAAACTAATGAGAGGGAGACTGCTTTCTGCAATGTAGTCAAGGAGTGCACTATCAATAGCAAACAAAGGGTTAGCTGATCAATCAGTATATTGATTCAAGATTGAATGGGGAGTATGACATTTCTGAACTGTGTAAAGAATTATTGAGTCTTGAACTTAACTGGTCTTACACATTGAACAAGCATCTGATATGTAAGATGTCTTGTCTGTTTTTGTTGATGACTCTCCTAGTTTATTAGTAAAGATAAAAAGGAATTGTGTTTTGTGGGCAGGAGGTGCCACTTTTGACGATACATGGCTCTTAAGTCTTACCATGGACAGATCTTATTTTTAGACATTATTTAAATGTTAATGACATGCATGTAACAGTCATCTGAAATGTTTTTCTTTGCATTAAGAGACCATGAAAACCCCATGGCTGCATCCATTTTAATAACATGTGTTAGCACTTTGACCTCCCTATGTTACACAACCGTTTCCTGTTTTAGAAACCAAGGAGACAATTAAAAATGCCTCCAACTGATGAACTGAGATTGTGATTTGTTTTCCGTAACAATAAAATGACTCTACACTGTTTACTGTTAGTAACATACTCAAAAGACAATTGTCATGTGGTGTTAAAATTACATTGGGGTGTTTGTTTATGATCTTGAAATCTGTAATGTTTTAACTCCCCTGCCACGTTTCAACTCAAAGGAGGGTAATAATCACTGAAGTTCTGGTGACTACTTGCTTGGTGAGATGCCCATGTGACATGACTATTGGTATGTAACTTGTTCACTGGGGTTACAATAGAGGTATTGTGGAGGCCAGCCTCGGTCTGGCAAGTTTTGCTGGGAAACTTGGAAAGAGTCCTTTAGAAGAAATACTTGATTACGTGCTCCTCAAGGGCTGTGGAACAATGGGTTACCCTGTCTTAACATGAATTTAAATTCCCCAGAACATTATCTGGTGTCTGTTGGCTCATTAAAAAAAAGCTGTGAAACAACGTGGAGAATAGTGAGAGACATTCAAGGGTGACAGGACTTTTCCCCTCATTCAGTAATGTCTGCTGCCTAAACAGCATTTTCATGGGTTATCTCACTGTCACTGAGCTATGCTATAGTAGTAGGCTGTCTGCGGTCCTGTATCAGTTCACATGGGAAGCGCAATAAATACATAAAGCCTTTACAATTACGTCATTGGTAGTCTCTAAATCAGACATTCTGGGATGCAAGATTACGTCAAGGGGTAAATCTAGTTTGCCACGTGCCCCCGCCTCAACCAAGAGGCTTTTAAGGAAAACAGGCCCTGCCTTTTAAGGCCAAAATATTGACTCTGTACAACGGATCCATGGATATACACTACACATCATTGAACTACGGATCTGAAAAGAATATAGGCTAATACGACGTCAGTGAAGACGTTAAAATGCCTATGCTTTTATGAAAATAATATGCTTTGACATGTTCACTGTTTATATTGCGCAGTGAAAATACAAAGGTGACGATCATGTGGATCGTAGTTTATGGACGAATGTGTCTGCGTTACACTGTAGGTTAGTCTGTTGCCCACTCTGAAGCAATGCCATAATTTGTCGTTTTTTGGGGTTTGGAATTATCAGCGTTGTGTCGTTGCAGTCTTTTCATTTCTTCAGACCACTGCAACAAATGACGTTGGCATTTAGCACCTTAGCCAATACAAATTCGTCACCCGAGTCTCATGACACGAAAAGAAATCAAGAAGCCAATCGCATTTAAGCGTAATTGTATCCATTCATCTTCAGATGCTAGTTATTTTTAACCCAAGAGACTGCGAATCAACAATGGGGATGTTAGAAACGTCTAAAACCGGCACATTTGATCCATGGTTGTTTTGAGTCAAAGTAGAATTTAAAATCGCTTGCCCGTACGGACATTGTCCACAACTACTGTAGGCTATTTAGATTTATAACAATACACTTGATGTTTATTCTTCGTCGCCAAAACTCCCAAGACCGTAAGCCATGATGGTATTTTCGAATGTGTATCGTCCTCTGCTTACAAAGTGTGTGGAGAGAGACTGAAATCAACAACAGTGCAGGAAGGAGGGGTATTCGCTGGTCAATTTCCCTGTCCAATCTCTTAACAGACCCTACATGAGCGACACCTCATATTCCATTCATATCACTTAGGTGGGGCTGACCCTACCTCTGTCGTATTCCCTGGTATGGGGCCCCGGAGACCCCGTGTAGCTAAGGTTGGCTACTTTGTATCGGTATGTAACGAAGGCTTTTTCCCCCTTTTGCGTTGAGTAACACCCACAAATAAAAAAAACAATTGAAACAATAGAATCCTTCTCACTAGAAGAATCAACGAAACTCCACGGCTTTTGCATTTAATCAATTTAGCATTTCCCCCAACTTTGAAGCCATATAGGTCCGCTTTTTGTATCATATTCTTTTCCCGAATCCATCCATTCTACCGATCTCACTCCTGTGTGCCACCACTACACATTACATGATAAGACTGTTTCACCACCCCTCCTCGGAGAAATGTTACGCCCTCTTTGCGTTGACAAGCAGCGCAGCTCGGCGCCCTCTTTGTCCAATAGCTTGCGCGTACGGCGGTTTTCGCTCTCGACAGACACTTTTTGGGACCAATCATACGGAAGAGGCGGGACATCGGCGCAAAAGCCCGCCCAACTAATGAGCCCCTGCACGGTCGCCAGGGAAACCCCGTGGCGTGGTTGTGTGTCAGTTTCGCTGGGACCCGCGGTCGATGCCGGTGAGGAGGGGGATGGGCGCTACTGCGAATGTGAAGGACCCGAGACAGAATCAGAGCCCTGTACCACATAGAGCAGCATATACCCCTATATAAATATCGATTGTAAATATATAAAACACCATAATAAATGGAATTAACCAACGGGGATTCAACCTAGACACTCGATGGAAGTACTGTACCCCAAACAGGACAGGGAATTAAACTTTCAACCTTTGCGTGGGGGACATTGAGAAGTTTGTTTTCTACCCCAGGAGAGGGAGCTACCTTGGAGGGCAAAGGAATACAGGAGACGCCGTGGCCGAGGTAGAGGCCTTGTGGTCTGGTTCGATTTGATGTTGGAATACTCGAAGATCTGCAGGCAACACAGGAGCTTACTTTATTTGTACTGGGTTGGAATGTCTCACTAGGTGAGTATTTTAATCTTGATACATGTTGCTGATTTAGTTGTGTATGTGTTAGTTACACATTGGCTTAACTGTTACTTGATGTTGTCTGTAGCTATCATGATCAGATCAATAATAGCTGCAAATGTCATTCTAAGCCTGTTTGTTAGATAAGTTGTCTCATGCAACTGTTCAGTTGTTTTGCTCACTTCTTTTATGCTTTTCATGGACTACTCAGTCTTTTGATATTCAGGTTCGATTGATAATGTTCCCATAGTTTTATCTAGCGAGGCAGTTGCTTTATGGAATGATTTTGCTTGGTTTTGGCCAGGTCCTCGTGTAATGCATGTTGCTAACTCAGCCTGAACACATTCTTCTGATAAACATTGTTCATGTCGTTTCATCCTAGTAACCTCAAACATAACATCATTCTGTTGAAATAATTGTATGGCGTTTCATTGAGGTAGCTGAAAAATGTGTGCAATTGAACCAGTTACCCAATTTTTAATGTCTAGACCAAGCCAGGCAGTCAAAACTTGCAAGTTGGCTCATGATAGCTAGGTTGCCAACTGAATATCCAACTCACCATTTATGTTATTTCCCACCATTCTAGCCAATGCTTACCTCCTTATTTTTTTTATTTTGACCAGATTTTCTTCTACTACCTGACCATGATTCGTCGACTAGTCTGAAACAAACTACAACTAGAATGCACTGGATTCCAAAACTATATTTTAAGAGGACCTATTATCTTTCCCCATAGTTGGTGTTTATTATTTGAGATTGTTAGCAAGATAGCTACGTAGCTCTCTAGCTAGGAAGAAGTTAAGCTTTTGCCAGGTTCTTATAATCCAAGAAACAAGTTGTCACAGTCTAGATGGCTGTATTAATGTGATTAGGTGGTTTGCCAAAACATACAATTGTCAATGTTATGCATAACTAAGTTGCTTTAAATGAGCATCCCCGGAGGTAAATCTGTGTCAGGAAAAGTCCTCATTTTAGTAGCTAGCTGCCTGACATGGCTAACGTTAGCAATGCTATGGCTAACTTTTTGGATATTTTCCAGTTGATTGTGTCCTCACTTGTATTCAGTGTTTCATAATGTATATCACAATAGAAAAAAAGGGCTGCATTGTAACATATAACGTGATTGTGCACCAATTTGATTCAAGTATGATCATTATTCTTTTTTTCATGCCAATTCTTCAAAGATAATTTTCCAGCCTGACTACGTCTTGAGTTTAGGTCAGGGTAGTTGTGTTTACGTTGTAGTGTTTTTTTTTTGTTGTTGTTACATTTCTAACCAAGACTGGGCCTTGGAAGTTTCTTCATGGGGATCTGGCTAATAGAACGCCTTATCTGAGTAATAGTGACTTGCTTTTCTCATTCTTCTCCACCTCCCCCATCCACCAACCCCCAACCTCTGTGGCGGCTAGAAATGGGTGGTATTTTTGAAGGGAGGGAGCTCGCGTTTCCTTTTTTAGCCTCCATTTTTATTTCAACAACAAGTGAGTCGACGCGAGAAGGGAATGTCTGTAGTGGGACTCAGTGTTGAGCTTTGTAGCGAACTTTTTCGTCCAGCACTGACATGGCCTGTATTTTTGACAATAGCCTGTATATGGGGCATTGCGGTGTTTTAGCGATTCTCAAACATATGGGGAAGTCAGCCATCGAGTTGACGATGTTGCCAAATCCACACTACTGTATCTTATTGTTGACGGAGCTTCTTCCTATGTTGACTTATATATCTTATCAATTCCATGCAGCTGCATGGCCTCGGTTGAAGGCTTCAGTATAGTGGATGTGTAATGTTACAACACAAAGCAATTGATGCGTGAACTCAAGTTAAATATAATAACTTGTTTTATAAAAATAAAAAATCACCCGGATCCCATATTTTAGTTTAATAACGGCGGACTGTCCTAACCATTGGCTGAGTTGGCCACGCTGCGCTGTGTGTGTGTGTGTGTGTGTAGGACAGAACAGCGAGTCTTGAGCTGTGGGAAAGATCGTTTTCTCTCCCGGTTTCGCCTGGGCAGGCCAACCGGATGTGTGACAACCTCGTCAAAGCGAATGTTTTGTGTCAGACCCCGTGTTTGACGTGTCATTACAGTTCTCTTCTGGAAGCAATAGCTCGGCCTGGCTTACGAATTATAATACAGAAATTGTTTCAGGCTTATTTGTAAAGTCTCAATTCAACATAGATGAGATACTTTTGTTTGTGAAATTTGAGTGAAGGATGCATAGAGTTGTGGGTCAGTGTGTGACCAGGGCTTTGCTGCGTTTCTTACGTTTGTTCTAAAAACCTGCTTCCCGTGGTCACGTCAGTACTACACAAGAGAGTCGTAAGCACTCTGCCCCTTAAACTGCAACACACAGGCCTTCATATTCATAGGTGAGAAAATTGCATTTCAGTGCATCAAAGGAGCCAACCTTGTTCCAAAGGGCAAAGAGGAAATTTGTGGCCCATTGGACCTGTACCACACTGCTGTAGTAGCCTGTGTTTTTCATACAGGGATGGCTGGGCTGAAATGTTTTGGTTAGTCTCAAAGCCTGTCGGTGGCAAGCTCCCAGAGTAGAGAGCCACGTTTTGATTGGTCGCGACTTGCATTCTCCGAATATGTTTTCACGTCTTTTAATAGCCTCTGCGCTGCTGTTCTGGCCACTCATAACCATTGGAAACCTGAGCCCCCCACACTCCCCCTGCCCTGACCCTTCTTGTTATCTAGAACAAACGGTGTGCTCAGGGAGAGGGACAAAGACAAGCACATAGCCCCTTAAGATATGCATGGAGAATTGGGACAGGGGCACACAAAGGCTTGCTTTCTTAGCCCAACCTGCAATCCTGTGAAATGTTCAAATGGGTCTCTGTGGCTTGTTCCTCTACCCTAAACTGCTTCACACCTTGATGTTTTTAGGCCCCTTGAATAGGCTTGCATCGAAGTCATGTTGGAACATAAAGCAGTTCCTGCATAACATCGAGGAGTTTAAAAAGGAAGGGGTCGAGTGAGAATGGTTCTGGAAGTGAAAATGTTTTTTCCCTTGATAGCTTGCCTTTGAGAGTACTGTACTGTTGAATAACCTCTGCTCGGATTTCCCTTGGCTTTATTGTGGGTGTGTTGGTTATGGGGGCGGGGGGGTTGTATAGAGGCTGCGGAATTCCCCCAAAAGTGGGCCTCTGTAAGTTTCAGAGATCTGAAGGAATGTGCAGACGAGCAAGGTTAGTCTGGTCTGATTCTGTGCTCATGTTGAAGGAAATGGATAGCTACACTCACAACACACACACACACCCACACACACTTCGCAGTGAACACTTGTCTTGTCACTGTTGGGTTACATATTGTTTAAAAGAAGGGGAGTTGCACATTTTTGTTTATCTCGATTAATACCCTTAAGCTTAATCAAACGCTGCAACCATGCTTTTTCTATCTTGATGTGTGTGTTTGCGTATAGAGAGGGAAGGAGAGGGGAAAGCAGGATGCTGGCTCACCTCCAACAGAAGAAAACAGGATTCCATCTCAGGGCAGACTGGTCTAGGGCAAGAGAGGGGGATGTTGCTGTGGGGAATAGGAAGAGGGGGAAAAACGTCCTTTTTCTTTTTTGCTTTCCATTTACATGCTGATGACACTCTGTGTCATTACATTGAAGGCAGGTGTGGCTATTGACATGTTAATGAGATGGTGTGTTTTTCTGCTTATGCAGAGCCAGTGCCAAATCTGTGTTTTGAATGTATGATTATATTCTGGAGTTGGAGAATCAAGTTCAGTGCTCAGAGGATTGAACAAGGGCCTTGTTTGTTCAAAACCTCTGTGGTTTGACCTTACCTCATGGCACTTTGGTGATTTGTACTGGCTTTGGGTGAAACACATTTTTGTAACCTGTTATCTTTGCCTCATGCGGTAAAAAATGCATCCCAAGTATGGTTTCTTCACATGCTATGTATCAAGTCTCTATCTCATTTTTTCTGACTGAATAGGGGCGAGAATGTGTATTCTATGTGCTAGAAATTGCATTTGCAACATCGTTTTGTCGTGTCAATAAAGGTTGTCTGAATTAGAATACGTTTGTAAAAGGATGTGTGACTGCCTGCGTTTGTGTGCCTTTCCTCCTTCTCTTCTCTTGGCCTTGCTCTCTTTTTCCTTCTCTCTCTCTCTCTCTAGCTGTTCTCTCCAGCAGCTGCTCTATGTTGTGTTGCTGGCTCGTCTTGCACAATGGGGTTAAAAACAAGTCGCCGTGACGCCCGTCTCTCTGGTGCCCTCTGATTGGCCCAGGAGCTCTGGAGCTGCTCCAATGGGGCGCGTCAATTCCTCAGCACGGCCACGGCAGTGGGGGAGCCGTGTTGCAGTGTATTTCTGTTGTGTGGCGAGGAGCAAGGCTTCTTGGGAGAATAATGGAGGAGGAGGAGGCTGGGAAAAAAAACAAGGCCGGGAGAGGAGAGAGGCGGGCGAGCTACGTAATCATCTCTCAGCCTCTTTCACTCTTGTGCCTGCTTTCTCTCTCTCTCTCTTTCTCTCTCTCTCTCTCTCTTTCTCTCTTTCTTGCTCGTCTTCTCACTCCCTCCCCTTCTCTTCTCATGTTCTCTCTGTTCTCTTTGCTTTTTGCGCCCTCACGCTCCGTCTTTCGCTCTCCTTTCTCTCTCACACAGGCAGTGTCTTATCCTCTCGCTCTCTCACAAACACAAACACTCTTTTCAGTCCTTCTGAAAGCTGAAGAAGTGACCTTGTCTCGTGGGAGGCAGAGAAATGCTTTGCATTTGGGAAGTCTCTGTGTGTCTCCTTTTTAACCCCAGGCAGCCATTTTAGTTTTCAGCATTTTGACCCCCCCCCCCCCTTCCCCCATATGTGTGTCGACAGGACAATAAATACAAAATAAATACTTGGTCAGAGTTCAGATTTGCCTTTACCAGGTGAAACCACGGCCACATTTCTGAACGTATGTTTACACAAAGGGTGTTGTCACAGAGGTGGAGCCAATAAGGAACATCAACGACCCCAAAGAACTTTGCCCCAAAGTCAAGCCACTCGACGCCCTAAGCCTTTCGCAGCTGTCCTGTTTTGTAATGCACGATGGCCAATGCTAAAAACAAAAGGGGAAATAGCTGCTGCCAAGTTTTTCCTGTTCAAGCCCCTCCACTCCCGTCACCTGGAGCTCAGGGATCCTGTTGGGGGAGGGGGTATGGGAGGTGTCTCTTAAAGCCCGTTTCAGAGTCGTTCCCTCACCCTCCCGAAACTGGTTAGGGCTGAAAATGGAGACACCCTGACCTCTTTGCCCCCATGTTTGTATATCCTGACGAGCAGGCAACGGTAAAGCGTTGAGCAGGCATGCTTGTGTAATTCGACTAAAACGTCGATTTTTAGGAGCATGTGCGTGGGGCTGGTACAATCCTTTCTGCACTGCACCCTAGACATCTCCCTGAACCCTAGACAGCTGATGGGAGGGAGGAAAAACCTGGTAGCCCCATGGCAGTTCAAAATGGCCGCACTCACAATGCTCTCTGAGTGACGCCTCTTTCCTAGCATTAGCACATGTGAGTGTTGGTGTGAGGTGGAGGGAGGGCTGATCCGTCTGTCTCGCTGGATAAGAGTGTTGGCTAAAGGAGGAAATGGAAATGTCATGTAAATGTGTTTGTCATCCCCTGTGGTCACGTGGTGAGAGAGAGAGAGGGAGGGAGGGTGTCTCTGGTTTATGTTATGCCAGAGCATGAGCTTATCTAACAACTCGATGGCTTTTCTTTTTTTCTTTCCCCCCCCCCCCTTTTTCTTTTTTTGTTCAGGCTTTGTGAGAATACATCTAGGGGAAAATTCCACCCTCACAACAACACCCATGGTGGATGTAGCTAAGATGACATTTTTGCCATTTCTGACAAGCCAAAGTAGGTCACTGTGAAGCAAAAGTAGCCTACTGTAATAAAGAAAGAAATAGAACACTGTTCGTGTGTACCTACAATGCAACAAAGTAACCCCCCTCCCCCACACACACACACACACACAAACACACAAATAACCCGATATACATTTTGTTTAGCCTCCATCGTAGCTATGCTAGCTAGCTTTTGCCTTTAAAACAAGAATTCGACTTGTATAACCTTCTCTGGTGTCTTAAGTCTCATGAACAGAAAGTGATAGGGCAGACCAAGAGAGTCATGCCCAAACAGGCAGCCCTTCCTTCTGCTGTTGGTGCCTCCGTAGCCACCAAACGGACAGTGGCTGGTTTGTTTGCTCCGAAACAGATGATTGATTTTGTGTCACACTGGCCCTTCTGTCGACCGCTCTCTCTCTCTACCCCCCCCTTATGGGACCCGCGCCCCCTTTGTTCTCCATTGTGTCCCTCTCATCCCCGGTCTGGTCCCGGTCCATTCAGACAGCTGGACATTGTTGTGTTAATGGCAGGCCGCAATGCGCTCCTCGCCGCTTGACCGCACTGCATGAGAACGGTCAGATCATGATAGCAGCGTTCTGATCTGACGACATGGGTAGTCGTGGCTGACCGAAATTCTACTTAATCACCAAGTTTTTTTTTGGCAGAGATTGTGCGTCTTCATGTTGGAATGATATCGATTGATGGCCTATACCAATATAATAACCCTAACCCTAACCGCGAGAAAGGCTAATATCGTAATCCTGTGATATGCTAATGGTGGTTCTGAGGTTCTTCTCAAATCCTGCCCTAACCCAGTTCACAATTTGCATTTCTTCCCCTCTTCCTATCTGATGTTTACCTTCAGGAGTCCTTTCAGAAGGACCCGGCTGGTGGTTCCCTATCTGATGTAGGGCGCTTTTCTGCTTGGTAATTGTATTTTGGGACCAGGAGACTGCTGTTGCGGGGAATAGCCTAATTGCGTTTTTGAGTGGAGCAGCCGGTTGTTGTGTCACATAATTGTGTTTTTGAGGGAGCGTCAGGGGGGAAATTCAATTCAAAGAGGATAAGAGGGATGGAGGGGCTGGTCCGATGCTACTGCGACGTAGCTTCTGCCCTTATTTCTCTTTCATTCTCTCTCTCTCTCGCTCTCATTCTTCATCCCCTTGTTCTCCCTGCTGTTTTTTTTACATTTGCAGAAATGACAGATGGAATTCCACAGCATATCTTTTTGTATTTCAGTACGGAGCTTGACAATGTAGGCCTATCTATCTGCTGTTGTAGCCCTCTCTTCTTTTCTTTTCCAGATGATAAGTCACATTGGAACATATGTTTCTTATATTTTTACGAGAACCGATTAAAGCGGCACACGTTTTTTGTGCACATCCCCTGCAGCTCAAATGTGAAGCGCTCATCCCAGTCTGCACGCACATGATTAGTGAGACTCTGACGTGTGTGTGTGTGTGTGTGTGTGTGTGTGTGTGTGTGTGTGTGTGTGTGTCTCTCTCTCTCTCTCTCTCTCTGTGTGTGTGTGTGTGTGTGTGTGTGTGTGTGTGAGAGAGAGAGAGAGAGAGAGAGAGGCGTAATAAAGCGGGCCATATTTCCTGTAAAGGCTTTAATTTCCCAGTTCTCTAGAAAAGAACCATTCCCCTTGATCAGTGTTCTTCATCTGCTATTTTCTGCTCCTACCACTCATTACCCACCACACAGTCAGGGTCATCCAGTCAGGGCTGGACTGCGCTGAACAGAAAATGCTCTTTGTGACTTCTTCTTCCAGAGCTGAGTGCGAGGGGGTTGGTGTAATCTCTGTCTCATGGACACGACAGTATGGAGTCCCAACAGGCGCATGACTTGGCATTGCTTGGTGGAAGAGTGCAAGGGTGGCGGTGTGTTAACATAGACTCACTGTTGCTAATCTCCCGAGAGGCTGCACAGTCACTCAGACAACGTGTATGCGTGCGTGCGCGCGTGCGTAACAGTAACCCATGGCCATGCTACGTAACCTCAGCGGCCAGCAGAAAGGGCAGGGAGTGGTAGCCAACGACACAGGACATTGCCTAAGGAGATTTACCCTTTCTCAGCGTCCTTTATCCTGTGCTGGGGGTTTCCCAATGGAAAAACCTGTTCACTCAATTAACTAAGCGTACACTCCTTCTATTTCTTTTTTTAAATGTATATTATTGACTGTGGTTATGGGGTTAGGCCTGGCTCTGGGTCACTTCTGGAGGCAGGAGAGGGTGTATGTGTGTTTGTGTGTATCTGTGTTGTTGTTTTTGTTAATCAGTATTTCAGTTGTCAAGCGTCGCATGGCTCACTCTGTCCTGTGTTTGGGTGCGCGTGCGAGTGTGTACATGCGCTCAGTTCAGCTCACATCGGTTGATCCCCGTCTCCCTCCTTGGCCAGTGTGAATGCATAGCTACATACACTATATCCCTCCAGGGACACCAGAGTATTGTGAATCACTTAAATATTAAAAGGAATCAAATAATTTATTACAAGACCATAGAACCCCCGTCTTGCAGAGCTTACAGTGTCTGGAAAGAGAAAGAGTAGGAGAGGCAGGGAAGAAGGGAGGGCCTGCCGGAATAGAGGAGAGGGGGAGGGTGAGAGAGAGAGAGAGAGAGGATCCTCTGTGCTGTTCATTTTGTGTGTCCCTCACGGACTCCTCTCCAAAATGGCCTCTGTTCTAGCGAAGTGAAAAGACTTTGTTGAGCCCGCTGGTAATTTGAGCCCGGTATTCAAGGCTAGGGGAAGGAGCGAGAGAGAGAGGGAGAGGGAGGGAGGGAGGGAGAGAGAGAGCAAGGAAGAGGGAGAGGTAAAGAGAGGCTTTCCTTCTCCTTTTGGAATTTAGACTACCTCTCAATTCACCGTCTGGCTGTTTTGGAGGAGGCCCAATAGTGAACTCCCTTTGTGGCCTCATAGGAGCCGGCTATTTTAGTCAGAAATGTATCAATTTTAATAGAAGTCGAGTCGTTCTCATACGTACTTGTTCTGTATGCGCTGTGACCATGCGCTGTGGGATTTGGTGCCATCTTTTTTCTTCTTCTTCTTTTTTGTCACAGTCAGACTGTTGTTAGCCTAACTCTTTGTGACTTTACATTCTCTTACATAACTTCATTTGGAATGGAGTTTGTAGAGGAGCAAACGCCCAGGGTAAGGGTTTGGGTTAAGGCTAGGCTAGGGAAAGTTCAAACTCCCTTGTACAAAAAAGGTGATGTTATATATATATATATATATATATATATATATATATATATATATATATATATATACACACACACACACACACACACACACACACACACACATACACACACACACAGAACACGTTATTAGGAACACTATACTAATACTGGGTAGGGCCTCCCTTTGCTCTCAAAAGAGCCGCAATTCTTCATGGCATTGATTCCACAAGATGTTGGAAACATTCCTTTGAGATTCTGGTCCATGGTTGCATCATGCAATTCCTGCAGATTTTTCAGGTGAACTTTCCAGCTGTGAATCTCCCGTTCTACCACATGCCAAAGGTGTTCTACTGGATTCAGATCCGGTGACTGGGAAGGCCACTGAAGAACACTGAACTCATTGTCATGTTCATGAAACCAGTTTGAGACGACTTTTGCTTTGTGACATGGTGCATTATCATGCTGGAAGTAGCCATTAGAAGATGGGTAAATTGTGGCCATGAATGGATGCACATGGTCAGCAACAATATTCAAATAGGCTGTGGCATTATGATTGATTGGTAACGGGCCCAAAGTGTGCCAAGAAAACATTCCCCACACCACCTCCACCATGAGAAGGTTGTACAGGTGTTCCTAATAAAGTGCTCAGTGGGTGTGTGTGTGTATACATGTCCTTTCTGCTCTGTGTCCCAAACACAAGGCTTGAATGTCTGTTATTATCAGATAAACAGAGGGTAATAAAAGACGGTTAAACAGGGTTGGGACCACACCTTTCAACAGAATGCTATGCATGATTCACTCTGATCAAGGAAGCGGTTTGATATTTGTTTACCATCTATTACGCTAGGCTTACTCACTGTTCAACTAGATGACTCTCAATAACAATTGGCAGGGTTAGCTGACCTTGACGTTATTAGAAGCGTTGTTGCCTTGACGCTGGTAACTATAGACTGGGAATGGAAGGAAGCTACTGTAGCCAAGGGACAGGTTCAGAAATGCCATTGCTTTGTCTTCCCATTAGGGTAGTTACTGGAACTCAGAGACAAATGTAGAATGCTGCTGTACAAGGCTACCGATGTTTTACACGTAGTTGAATTGTACCTCGTTGTTTATTTTTGGTGTGTATTGCTTTTTATAGAGTGGAACAAACCACGCCCTACATTGGGGTGAATCAGAAATACAGCCGCATGTGTCAGGTCTATGTGGCCGTAAGATGACCTTGTTCTAAGCTAAATCCTCTCCTCTCAGAGCGTGTGAAATGAGCAGAGAGGCTGGTTCTTCTTTTGAGGCAGAGACTACTGCCTGCCTGCTTGCCTGCCTGCCTGTGAGGCGACTGGACGGGCGGATGTGGGAGCCGGAGGAGTGTGGGTCAGTGTTCCAGCAGCTTGTGGATCACATGACAGACGGCCCAGCCTAATGCTGGATGACTCACCCTCTCCGTCTGGGGATACGTCGCCCCTGCGGGTTCTCCTTGGTACTGCGTCTTGAGGAGAGGTTCCAATCTATAAGGGAGGGGTGGCAACAGTGTAGGCTATCTGTCAGTTGTTTTTCTCTCCACTGGGTTTTCTTCCACCGTCCAGAGCGGAAGCCTATGTATGGATAAGAGAGAGTCGTGTTGCTCGTGGCATAACAAAGTCATCGAGGGTGGAGCCACCACTCCTCACATTAATAGCCTACTTCATACCCAAAACCATGTCAGCGTGACACACACAGCCCCCCCCCCCCTCTGCGGTACATTGAAGTATGTGTACATATTAATAATCTTGCCTTTGCTTGGCAGGTGTTGCTCAACTGATAAAGAGACTGTTATTGCCCTGTTAATGGGGGTTAGTGTACATCCTGTTTGTGAGTGGATTTCCTTGCTGCTGCTATTTCTCTGATTTAATGTTGTGAGTGTTCATTTCATTGGGGTTGGCAAAAGAGACCCTAGCCCTATTCTAGGTAGTGGAATGCAATGTTTATCCTACCCAGTTCCTAGGAAGGGCGGCCCAGGTCAATCTTTGGCGTTTTTTTTTTTTTTCTTTTGCAAATATTTGTTTTGGTTATCATCAGAGCATTGGAATGAATTTGAATGCTATTGGTGTCATTTGCCCTCAATGTTGCCAAGAGAAGAATTAAGGCGTAACTGTGTGTCTGCATTTGTGGCGTACCTCCATCCCCCAGGTTCATTAGGCTTATATGTGCAGATGCGTCAGTCTTTTGACTTCAGTTGTTTCTTCCAGTGTGATGCGGGTGTGTGTGTGTGTGTGTCCTGAGACTCCCTGACCTCTCCTCCTCTTTCCCCAGGTCTCCCCATGTCCGTGAGCCGTCGGCTGCGGCTGTGCGGCGCCCCACCCCTGGAGTGGTCTGTCGCTGCAGTTTGGAACCCGTGATCCCCTCCTCTCCTCCTCCCCTCTCTCCCCCCCCAGTCCCATCCCACCCCTTCCCTCCCCCTCCTTCCCCCTGTTCCCCCCTCCCCACGCGCCGCTGTGCTGGACGTCATGAGCATAGTAATCGCGCTGGGAGTCACCACACCAGAAACGTCTTACTCAGATATGGCTGCTGGATCAGAGTGAGTATTTCGGAGGAGAGGGGGGGGGGTGGGGGTGGGAGGGAGAGGGTTAGAGAGAGCTCTAGGGCTTCTGGGATATCCACTCTCTTTACAACTCTACAACATGCAGTTATTGCAGTTACATAAGATCACAGTTTGCTGAATTACATTGTTCAACAGCCATTACAAAAACAACCACCGTTACAATATATTAAATCACAACATAACAAACAATGTGGTTTTCATCTGGGATTTGATCCCTTTTGCTGGAGTGTAGGGCCCTGTTCAAATACTGGCAAGATGAATTGTTTTCTCGCCTCTGTGAAAGAATCATTGTGTAGTTCAAGGTTAGGGTGTTGGTTATTGGAAGAAATAGGGCAGAGATGTTGCCTGTCACGTACGCATCAGTGATTACCTCAAGCAGGAGGACTCACACAGGTCTGTGTCTGCTGAGGAGTCCTGTTAGAGGAAATAGCCAAGAGACTACACAAG
Source organism: Argentina silus (assembly GCF_951799395.1). Classification (NCBI taxonomy): domain Eukaryota; kingdom Metazoa; phylum Chordata; class Actinopteri; order Argentiniformes; family Argentinidae; genus Argentina; species Argentina silus. The sequence goes on along the minus strand of NC_139658.1, from coordinate 12,636,843 downwards.
GAAGTCAAGGCCTAGCAACTGTAGTGACGGGACTGAGGTTTTGTGGAATGCAGCAAGCTGGATCAGGCCTCCCCCTCTCTCCTCCTTCCATATTTCCCTTTCTTTAGGAACCAAAACTTGAGTCAGGGGGGATTCACATGAAAACAAAGAGAAAATAGACATGCCGGCATTTCGAAAATCCCGGTCTGGATGTAACATTTAGTTTTGACCGTTTGACATTTAGGAGTATTCCAGCGTTACTTAGGACTGATTTTGTTAGGTAAAGACGCGGTTGGTCTCCTCTGGGACCTCTGGTAAAGGGCAATGTGAGTTGCATGACATCATGGCGGCCGACATTCCATTTCCTGAATTGAGATTCTCCCAGGCTCCCTCTGAGGAGAAGATTTGGGCTATTGCGCCATCTAGTGTAGAATGGGGCTTGTGGCCATATTTGACCATGTTTACAAATTGGACAGTTCTGCAAGCCCATTATAGCTCAGCTGCATGTATGTTGTATTATTTCTGCCACTCTTTCTCTCTCTGACGTTCTCTCTCCTTTTCTCTGTTACAGCCCTGAGTCAGTGGAAGCAAGCCCTGCCGTTAACGAGAAAAACTACCCCAACCACAGTTGTGGGAGTGCACAGAGTCATGGGTATCGGGGACTACCATATGCTGTGAGTACAGACATTTTTTCACAATTGCAATTGTAGTCCAATATCCCTTATGAAAGCAGATATTAAGATTTTTGTCAAACACTAATCGAAGATGGAAAAGAAATGAAAAACTCAGTCAGGGAACTTAAATGCTGTACCGTCGCCTGTGAGGAAACAGAATCCCACAAGACACGCCGAATCTATTGTATCTAGGAAACCGAACAAAGTTAAACCAAGTAAACAAAAGCTAAAAGAAAGGATGGAATTGTGCTGGATAGTGTTTGAGGGACTCCGTTCAGGGATATGATCTAATTTGCTGTACATTCACAACCCGTGCGTTTTTTTAACAGCTGTATTGTTTCACGTACATTTTTTGTCCTCATTTTCATTCGTCTCCATTTTCCGTTTCCCTTTTTGCCTGAACACCCGTTGTTTGAAGATGCAACAGTCTTCCGTTGTGTGTTGTCAGGATCACAACTATGGCGCGCCCCCACCCCCCACCCCACCCGCCTCCCCGCTCTCCCAAACCATCATCCCCCGTATGGAACTCAATGGCGTGGTGCGCTCCGCCCGTTACCATGACGACGAGGACAACTCGGCAGACAGCGACAGCTCCTCGGAGGAGGACGGGGGCGTGGCCAGCTGGTGCCACTGCAGCCTGACCCAGGATGGCTTCCTTATCAAGTGTGAAAGCTGCAGGTGAGGAGGGAAGCTCTCCATAGACACTGATATTATCTATCTGTGACATGTCTTTGTCACCTTTACCTGCTGTCTCTTGGCTTACGTCTTATCTGTTTGATATCAGGGGCCTGGACAGGCGGAAAGGATTGGAAGGCCAACGCAGGAAACCAGAAAATGTATCAGGTATGTTGAAGATGGAACAAATGAAAGCACAATGAATCTTGTATATTTAATATTTGCAATGCGTATACTGCAACGTACTCTTGGCCGGTCTCCCCGCCTCCACCATCAGGCCTCTGCATTTCATCCAGAACGCTGCCGCCCGTCTGGTGTTCAATCTCCCCAAATTCTCCCACGTCACTCCCCTCCTCCGCACCCTTCACTGGCTCCCGGTAGCAGCTCGCATCAGATTCAAGACCCTGGTGCTCGCCTACCGAGCGGCAAAGGGAACAGCCCCTCCCTACTTGCAAGTAATGGTCAGCCCCTAAACCCCTGCCCGATCACTCCGCTCTTCCACCTCGGCTGGCCGTCTGGCATCGCCGCCTCTATGTGGATGCAGCAGCCACACTTACTCGGTCACGGCTTTTCACTGTCCTGGTGCCCCACTGGTGGAACGAGCTTCCCACTGCTGTCATGACTGCAGAGTCACTACCAATCTTCCGCCGTAGATTGAAGACCCATCTCTTCAGGCTACATCTTAACAGTCCCTCCTAAAGACCTCTTCACCCCCACTACCCCCCCCTGTACAAGTTTCTCTCCTGTTAATAAAAGGAAAAAAAAATCCTTCTAGCATTGTGACTGCCTATGGCCCCTGGTCTGAGCATTGATTACTTTATCTTATGATGACTGATGGATAGATGATTCACTTACTTAAACAAATGTATTTGTTGTAAGTCGCTTTGGATAAAGGCGTTTGCTAAATGCCATAAATGTATTTGATACCGGCCTGTGTGCCTGTTACTAGCGTAGCTCCATGTTTTTACATTGATATGAAGCTCTTTTTTTCCAAGTGTGTGTGTGCTCATGTTGTTTGTGTTTTCTAGTTGGCGAGAGCAGTGCCACCGAGAGCGGAGACGAGGAGGTGTCCCCCGCCACAGTGTCCTACACGGCCACCCAACACACCCCGACCAGCATCACACTCACCGTCAACCGTGTCAAGAGGAACAAGTCCAAGAAGAGGAAGAAGAGCACGGAGAAGGCCAGGGGGACGCCCAAGGGCAAGAAGGTGAAGGTAGGCAAGGCTCAACATTAACTTTTTCAGTTGGTAGCGCCAGTGCACCCAAACTAGAACATTTAGGAGCCCCCCCCCAAAAAAATGTAGGAGCACCTCTTAAAACAGTTTGAGTTAACACTACACATAGGTGTAGTAGGTCTTTATAGGCCAACTACTGCTGGATATGAGGGTTGAGTAAAATGAATGACTAGACTTGCAGAGAAGCAAAGTGGATTTAATCCAATTATAATGGTCTGATAATGATCTAAATGTATGGTCATATGTCTGTGCATGTAAAGCTGCACTACTCTGATTGCTCGCCTGGACGCATCATCTCTCAAACATGTATTTATTTCCGTTTATAACTAGAGAGATTACGGCTGTTTTACAGAGTTGCCTTATGAGATGCAGGCATAAGCCCAATATTTTGATTGTTTCCGAAATGTTGCCGCTGCCAACACAGTTTGTCGTGGATGAGAAGTTGTGCAAAACATCTTTGCAAAAAGCAATACTTTTCAAAAGTAATCCGAAAATAAATAGTTTGCTAACAACATTAATTGAAAATAGAGCCCTGAAGGTTGGGAAGGGAGCTAACCGCTAAGTGTGCTAAACTAAGACACTAGTGTGTCTATCGCTCAGCTTGCGCAGACTGTCAAGGGCGCTAAAGCAGCTGGTAGTGTGCACTGCTAGCAAATAGCAGTAAGTGGGCTAAATGCAGTGTCAGTGAAAAGCACGCTCACAGTGGGAGTTTGTGCTAAGTATGCTAAATGTAGTGCTAGTTGCTAAACGTGTGCTAAATGCAATGGTAGTGAAAATAGCTAAGTGTGCTAAATGCTGTGTGACCAACGGGGGTGCTAAATACACTACCAGGGCCTAGTGTGTATAACACACTGTTAGCAAATCCATTAAGATGGCAAAGGCGACTGAGTGGCTCCACAGAGATGCATAGAGTAGGCACCTGCCATCTTTACCATTAATTGCATTTATAACAGCATGAAGGGCGCCATGTGGTCAACTAGGGTGGGACTTCCTATGAGTTGGGAAGGCCTCAGCCAATTGGATATTCTTCAATAGGTTTATCTATAGATTGTAAATGGCTTTCAGGTGCCTGATGCCAATAAATGACTGACCTGAGACACTGGAGCTGAGCTGATACTATACTCCAGCACAGCAAGTGGCAGTGAATCTCCAACATTTTCTGCCACTCAATTCACAGAAGATGAAGAAAGTTGACGACACAGCACTCCCCATATAATCTGTTATTTTAAGAGAGTGCGCCCTCTAGTGTTAATAACTCTTGAGTAGCTCTCAGTTATTAATGTCGTTTTGACCCTTGGTGGCCAATATGGGAATTACATTCTCTTTCTGAATCCTTGTCAATAAATGCTGTCTGTTTTTACAGGCCTTCAGAGAGGGTTCTAGAAAGTCGATGAGGATGAAGGTAATATTCAAATTACTGAGCATCTTAGGTTAAGATTAACTCTAGATGTAATCTTGATATCATAGCTTTTGGAATCAGTTAGAAAGAATGTATAACATTTATGTAGCACTTTCGCAGGTCCTAAAGTCCTTTAACTGTTTCTATGGGGGTAAAGTAAAGCTGTCTCACACGCCTTCCTCCTCGCCTCCCAGAACTCCACGACGGAGGCCAGCACGCTGGACGAGAACACGGCGGAGGGCTGGGAGACCAAGATCCGCCAGTGGACGGACCAATACGAGGAGGCCCTGGTCAACCAGTACAGTGCCGACATACAGACACTACTCCAGCTACACCGCGCCGCCAACGCCACCGTCAGCAGCGCCGCAGAGCGCGTGAGCACGACGCCGTCGCCACAGGTGAGCGCCTCCGCAGACACCATGGACACCATCAACCGCACCGAGCTGGCCTGCAACAACACGGTGCTGGGCTCTCAGATGCAGGTCAGTTTGATGTGCGTTTGCTGCTGGAAGGTGTGTGTGTGGGCGTGCGCGTGTGTGTGTGTGTGGGCGTGCGTGCGTGCATGTGAACACGCGCATGTCATTTATTTTAGTTTGGTTATTTTTATTTATGCCTTTAAAAGTGTATTTCCTGTAGACTTTTGGTTGTAATCAATGAGGAAGAGAGTCCAAGAGGGGCTTGTGTGAGTGCAGTAGTGATTGCATCAGTATTTGCATTGATATGATACTTCCTCATTCCCTCGTTTGAGAATGATAACGTGTGTGTGTGTGTCAGTTGCAGTTGGGGCGGGTGACCCGTGTGCAGAAACACAGGAAGATCCTGCGGGCGGCGCGTGACCTAGAGGCCGACACCCTGATCATCGAGTACAGGGGCAAGGTCATGCTCAAGCAGCAGTTTGAAGTCAACGGACACTTCTTCAAAAAGTAAGGACCCTCTATGCCTACTTGCTGGGGTAATGTACAGTACCAGTCAAAGGTTTGGACACACCTTCTCATTCAATGGTTTTTCTTTATTTTTTATTATTTTCTACATTGTAGATTAATACCGTATTGAAGACATCAAAACTATGAAGGAACACATATGGAATTATGTAGTAAACAAAAAAGTGTTAAACAAACCAGAATATGTTTTATATTTTCGATTCTTCAAAGTAGCCACCTTTTGCTTTGACGACAGCTTTGCACACTCTTGGCAAGGTGTGTCCAAACTTTTGACTGGTACTGTATGTGTAGATGTGAGTAGCCATGAAGGTGAGCGCTTAAAACCAGCCATGAATCTGTGTTCCTGAGTCTAATCAATATGTACGTTTCCTATTTTGGTCTACATGAATAGCGGAAGCAGACAGTTCAGTTCAGATCCAATGGGGAACCAATGGGACTAAAGAATAAATGGGCTTGCTTGTGCTCAAAAGCATTTACATGTTTTCACTCAAACCATTACGTTTCTTTCCCCAGGCCCTACCCTTTTGTGCTCTTCTACTCCAAGTTCAACGAGGTGGAGATGTGCGTTGATGCACGGACAATGGGAAACGACGCTCGCTTCATCCGGAGATCCTGCACCCCCAACGCTGAGGTCAGCCATCTTTTGTTTTATTCTAGGATTTTTGTGCATCTCAATAATCCAAAGTAGGGGGGAAAAAAGTCTCCCCACCTGCATTCACATTTGAAGTCATAGGATAGAGGGAGGCTTTGTGTATCAGATATGTATTTTCCCCTGTTTGGTTCATTCACATCAGCACAAATAAGAATAATGAAACAAGGAGAGGAATCTACCATAGACCATTCAGAGTCACCTTTTTACAGAAATAGAAATGATTTAAATGGTTCAAGAGAGATTCAAGATTCAAGATTCAAGATTTCTTTATTTGTCACGTGCATACAAGTATACAGTGAAATGCAAAAGTGACAGTGCCACAGAGTAGTGCAACAACACAATAAGTTTTAAAATACAATAAAATAAAAATAGAAGTACTAAAAAATATACAGTATGGACAGTATAAACAGTATAAACAATATGAACAGTATAGCCAGTAAGCAATATAAATAGCAGATGGATGATTATGTGTGTGCATATGTGTTAGAATGACAGTGCATGTGTGAGTGACTTGAGGGGGGCACTGGTGGGGTCATCGTTGACAATTCTGATGGCATGGGGGAAGAAACTCGATTGAAATGGGTCTTAACTATTGAATGTCTCCCTTATTTCCCAGGTCCGGCATATGATTGCTGAGGGCATGATCCACCTCTGTATCTACGCAGTCAGTCAAATCACCAAGGATGCTGAGGTCACCGTCGGCTTTGACTATGAGTTCAATAGCTGGTCAGTCACACAAATGGTCACTCTCTTTCCCCCTTTGCTTCTAAGTTAGACTGTGATTTTTGATATTGCCCCCTTGTCTGTCTCCAGTCATGCCTTCACAAGAGAGACTATAAGAGCAAAATGTTCTTCTATCAAATTAGCTATATATCTGTTAGATTTGTTTTTTGTTTGTTTTCATAGTTTTTCCTAGAATATAATGTTTTCATAGACATTTCTGATGATTTTTCTTCCCTCTTTTTAAATCCCAATCAACAGTAACTACAAGGTGGACTGCGCCTGCCACAAGGGCAACCAGAACTGCCCTGTGCAGAAGCACAACCTCAGCCCACGCGAGACCCTGCTGTGCCCACCGTCGTTGCCCCCTCCCTCCACCCCGGCCTTGACGGGGGCGGAGACGCGCAGGCGGAAGGCCCGCAGGAGAGAGATGGAGGGGGGTCTGGCCTCGGCCCCAGGGGGCACCTCTGACGACAGCAACCAGCCCCCAGAGGAGCCCGGCGAGGCCAGGGACCTGCAGGGAGCCAGCCTGGGGAACAGCGACGCTGAGGTGGGTGGGGGTGGGAGAGTGGGGGACATATGTGTGTTTGTGCACTTGTGTGTGTGTGTGTGTGTCATGCATGTGCCGTGTATGTGCGAGCTCGAGTGTATGTGGATGTGTTGACTTCTTTTCACTCCCTCACTAACTGTTAATGTCTGACATAGGACGTCATGGATGGAGTGAAGCTGGAAGAAGGGGAGGATGGAGAGGTGGACGAGAACGGAGTTCTCATCTCCAGCAGACGAGTATGTACCCACATCATGACTGACATAAACTCCTGTGACACTGACCAACAGGCAATCGCCTGTTTACTTGGAGTGAATTAAGCCAGTCAGAGTTTTGCATTTTAAATTCACAATTTGAAAGCCGATAGAGCCGTAAAAGAACAAGCCACGAGATGGAGAGCCTTTCACTTCCAGTATCACTCACCAGTACTGAACTCCCCCACTCTCTGTAGACACGCGACGAGCGCAAGGCAGAAGCCATCATGCACGTGTTTGAGAACATGGAGAAGAGGAAGAAGAGGACGTCCCAGGGGGCGGCGGGGGGCACAGACGAGCCCAAACGGGAGGGTCTGGAACCGGAGGAGGGGGGTGGGAACCCCCCGGGGGGCAACCCTGCGCCCCACATCACAGGGGTGGGAGTCAGCACCCGCCGCACCACCTATGTCACTGTGAGTGGGACTTCTCCCATGTCACTCACTCTTCCCTTTCACTACTTTAAGTCTTTGTTTCTCTCATTGCTTTCCTCCTGGTTTCACTTCCACCTTTTTTGTTTTCCTCCGTTCCTCTCTTGCCTTTTCTCTGCTTCTTTTTTTCACTCTGCATTGATTCGTTTCTTAGAAACTCAGAACTTTGTGTCTAATTTCAACACGCCTTTCTTAGACATCCACACTTCCTGCCTGACGACATATTCTGTCCCCTCCAGGAGCCCGCTGCAGCCGACGCCGAAAAAGCCCTGACGACGTCCGCCCCTTCCCTCCCGGCCCCCGCCGCGCCCCTCAAGCCGCCCCCGGCCCGCACAGCCAAGCCCCGGCCCAAGAGCCGCATCTCGCGCTACCGCTCCAGCTCCTCGCAGCGCGCCCGGCGCCAGCGGCAGGCCCTGGCCCAGCAGGCCGCAGCGGAGCAGGGGGCCGCGGCCACCGAGGAGGGGGGTCCCCAGGGGATCGCTGGGGCAGAGCTGGGGCTGGGGGACAGCAGCCTGGGACCAGGGCAACTCCTGGACGCAGAGGGCCTGGGGCCAGGCGTCGTAGGTCTGAATAAGGGCAACCTGCGCTATCCCAAGACCAAGAAGGTGAGAGAGAGAGAGAGAGAGAGTTAGATGGGTTTTAGTGTGGAGGGTTGTATTTGATGTTTTGAGGTGTGGGTTGAGATTATTTAGTTTTGAAAACTGAAGACCAGGACTTAATGATACAATATGTTTTGCCACATATAGGTTGAGTTTGTTCGATCGTTTTAACAGTGCTGTTTAAACATTGTTATGTGTAACTCATGTCGTAGTCTTTCCATATGCAATGACTTGAACCCCACCCAAACTACCCCATGTAAACGCATCCGAACCGTCTAAAATGTCCCCCCCCCACTCTTCCCTACCAGTACCTGGTGACAGAGTGGCTGAACGACAAGGTCCTGGATAAGGCCCCGGTGGAGGTGCCGGTGGAGCGGCCCCTCCGCATCACCACGGACCCCACGGTGCTGGCCACCACCCTCAACATGCTGCCGGGCCTGGCCCAGTCGCCCAGCCTCATCTGCACCGCCCCCAAACACTACGTTCGCTTCGGTTCGCCCTTCAACCCCGAGAGGCGCCGGCCACGCCCAGTCGGCATGGACGGCACCTACGGCTGCTTCAAGAAGGTAAAACAGTTCAGGGACGGTGAAGGGTGTCAGAGGTGTCTGGGGATACATGGGAAATGTAGTTGAGTATCCGTTACTATCCATTACAGTGTAGTATGGCTACAGCGCCTGACTGAGGTATTCCTAACTACGACTGGAGCAGTGGTAAACTGTAACATGTAGTATTGTTCCTTTATCACTCCCCTTGACGCTTCTTGGGGTTTTACAATGAGGAGGTCGGATTTCCTGACCTGATACCATGTTTCTGTTTCATGTGGACCCCAGAATGCAACAGCTAATGGGGATCTATATTCAATAAATAAATAAATGTATGTTTTCATGATGTGTGCTTTGTTTATACAATTGTCAAAGTAATAAACTAAACTAACTAATCTAAATCTATTGCGTCATGTTCCGATTCCACAGAGATGGATCAAACAAGCCCAGGATGAGACCACATGCTCTGCCAGCCTGGAGGACGGCACGGAATCCACCTCCTCACACCAAAGTAACAGCAGCAGCTCCACCCCCAACCCCTTCAACGCCGGTACCTACCTCCCTCCCTCCCCGCTCTTATGCACCCAACACCTTGTATTCATAGTCTACCAGTTATCTAAGAGCACTAGATAACTGGAACACATTTCCACTCTCAGCGGGTGCCTCCCAATAGTCTATCCTTTCTTCCTCCCCTCCTCCTATCCTGCTTCCTCGCTTCCTTCTCGAAACACATTGAAGGAGAAGACATAAGTACCTCCCATTAGGACATTCTCCTCCAATGCTTTTTGAGAAAGAAGAAGGGGAAGAGAGAGGAATAGAGGAAAGACTGTTGAGATACAGATACAGATACAGTGACTCACATGATATCCTCAGGTGTGGTGTGTCGTTGTTCTGTACAGAGTAGCTATCAACCACCAGGAAAGACAAATGAGTTGAAGAGACAACGACCACATTGTCTCAGGTTTTCAGGATGTCTGTATGATCTCAACTGAGACCCAACAAAATCTCAGAAGTATCTCTTACATGAGACATATCAAGCAGTTGTATGTGTCAGTATGCGTTGCACTTTCAACAGCCAGATCATCTAACTGTCATTTCCCCTTCCTCCTCTTGCGCGTTCCTCCAACGAAGAACTCGCGGCGCCCTTAAAGAAGCGGCTGACGAAGTTGGCCTCGGAGGCAGCGCCCGGGCCCTCGTCGGACCATCTGCTGCGTCCCCTGTCCCCCATCACGCCCCCGCTGCCCTCGGACCCCCTGCACCCCCAGCTCAGCGCCTCCTACGCCGCGGCCCTGCTGCTGGGCTCCCACCACGGCGAGGAGCACCGGCCCAACGGGATGGCGTACTCCCCCCTGCCCTCGCTACCCACCAGCCGCTGCAACACTCCGCTGCAGTTCGAGGTACGCACACCATACACACATACGCAGAATGTACCACACATACTGACACAGGCACACACTCAAGCGCATACATACAGAGCTTACCAATGCTATGAATGGGGCATGACTGTATTGTTTTGGGAGATGTTTCAAAAGCACTGTCTCTTATTAAGTGATGTACAGTTTTCCGATTGCTGCATCATTCACAATGTGTATGATTCTTATTCTGGGCACTCATTATATTTGATTGTTGGTATGACACATCTCTCAAATGTCATATCCCTTCTCTCTCCCACCCATCCAGAACATATCGTCTCCAGAGGCCTCTCCTGTACACAGGCCGGAGTCTATCTCTCCAGAGGTAAGTGTTCACCCCCACAAACCCAGGCTGAGAAGCTGGGGCAGCACTGAGGCCAGGGTTCTATTGGACATGGAACACAGGGCAGGGAGTACAGACTTTGCTACTGGGGAGAAATCTTCTTTGGGTTTTCTTAAACTCTTTTCTCTTTCTTTCCTTCCTCCCTTCCCGTTCTCCTCTCCCCCATAGCCCTGCCTAAGGCCGGACTTTGACGCCCCCCGCGCCCAGTTTCCCGACCTCTCCTTGTCCTCCAGCCTGGAGAGCCCCGTGCCCGTCGCGTCCGACGACTTTTCCCTCTCTGTGGGGCCTCCCCAAGAGTCGCAGGGGCCGGCCTCCGTAGGGGGTGGCTCCCTCACTCCCGTCTCGGCCACACCCTCTGACTCTGCCCAGACCAGGGAGCAGGCGTTCAGGACAGAGTTCAACCTCATCTACACCTGCTCGCCCCTCAACGCCAACCTGGGAAACCCCGCCACTGACAGACGCCTCTCCCAATCGGAGGGCAGCTTCTCCCCGGCCGAGTCCTTCTACAGCGCCATGAGTGGCCAGGGGCTCCTGGCGGAGGGAGGGCCCGGCTCACTGTCGCCCTATGGCGAGCCTCACTACGGGGGAGGGTACCCAGACAGCGGCACGCCCCCACACACCAGCAACCCACCACAAAAGAAGAAGGCAAGTCTTCCAACCCTCTCAGTGTGTCTTTTTGTTTTCTCTGAATCATACTGTTAATGAAGTTATTTATTTGTAGTTTGATTTATATATTAGTTTGATTTAAACTTCCCTTGTGAGTAGGTTAACACATGCAAGAATGGAGATATACTTATTTATGGAATGACTTATTAATTATTTACGTCAGACTTAGAGGGGAGAGAGTGATATTATGAGTGTGGTTTGTGAAAAGAGCAAGGCTAAAGTCATTCTGTGCTTTTTCCTTGCTTTGTGTTTTGTCATTCACTTTGTGTCAAATGTACCAATTGGTCCTAGTGACTCCATATCAATTTAATGAAACCAAAACAGACACGGGGATAATCATTTTGCAAATGATTTTCTGACTAGACTTGTGGTGTTTATATGTGTCATATAATTAGTGTCTCTCAGTTCTAATGTTCTGTGGCCGCATTTGTTTTCTACTTTCTTTCCCCCCAAAAAAGCTGCAGAATTTGCTTCTCAAATAATGTACACTTCTCTCTCTCTCTCTCTCTGGATTCTGTCTTTCCAACTGCAGCTAGCCCAACGGTTTTGTGTTCTGTAGCTTTTGACCCTTACCCCCCCACTTCACTCCCCCTATGCTCCTTGAAACCTTTGCCAAGTCTTTCTTCCACTTTTTTTCCAAGGCAGAGGGCCAACCTGCATACCATTAGTCTGCTGACAGGAAAGCCAGATTACCAGCCTATAGCTGTAAGAAGTGAATACAAGCCAGTACAAAATATGGTGAATATTTCCATACAACTACATTTAGAAGTGTGCATGTAAATATTGTTTTTGCATCCGCATACAACCTCCCCCCCCTCCCTCCAATCCCAAACCTTTCTCCAAAACAGTACATACAAAATATGATCTATAAATCAAACAGGAACATTTGTCATTTCAACCCAACACCATGTAGCCTAGTGGTTGTGGTCACCCATTGTCTTGAGCCTGATGGTTCATGATATCATCTCGGGGCTTGGCCCTGCTGCTCTATGGTCCGTCCATCTCATCATGGCTCTGTCCCTCGTTCCCCTCATCCTCATGCCCAAGTCAGATCCTGCCCATCCGAGCAGCCCCTAAGGGCCCAAGGGGAATCAAAAGGCCCATGGAAGTAGTCTACAAAGCCAAATAGTGTCTCTCGTTCACCTTTTCTGATTTAGGGGGCTGAGCAATAACCAGTCAAGTGAGAAAATGTCTTGCTTGAGATACTGGTTGAACATGCAGTGGCGCAGTTACTGTTTGGGAAGAAAAACCTCCTGAACTGACAAACCAGAGGCAAGCTAGGCGATGTCATTGCTGGACACAAGGCATAAGTGGCCTCTCAAAAGACCCAAGAGGTATCAAACATGTAATTGGCAGGTATCAAGATCCTAATATGCATTCTAAAGTTAGAAATCCCCACCCAGAGCCTCTTCTCCTCTTGGCCCTTCTCTGGGTTCAACTCTCCCCCAAGCCTCCATATCTGACTGTCCATTCAGCCAGCCTGCTCCATCTCTCTCATCTCTCCTCCTCTTTAACCCTCGAGTGTCCTGCCTGTGCCATAACGACATTCCGCCGGGCTGTTCTCTCTCCATTGTCTCTGATTGTGGGTGTATGTACTTTGTGAGTGTTTTGTGGTTTTGTTTTTTTTGTCGTGGTTCCTTTTCTTCCCTTCCATTTTGTGTTTCTTTACCTCTCACAGTGTTTGCTGTATGTGGTGATGTGTCATTTGATGATGATGACAAGTTGCCTGTGTTGATGTTTGACATTTGACCCGCTACTAATGGTTCATAAAGAACAAAAAGCTGTTTGCCCTATCGAGACAACCTATGCAAGTGTGATGGCTTCCAGATTCTGCTAATATTATCAACTCCAAATGTTGTTGTCATGGTGTAAGACCAGGACAGATGGAGTGCTCTTTTCTCGAGTTCCCTTTTGATATGGTTCAGCATGGTTTTGTGCTGATATTCGAGGGAGAAAATGGTAAAGGTACATTGGATATGTCCATTGGAAGTCCACAATATGTCCAAAGGTCCGATTGTAGTCTTGCACCATGTTTGTCTTAGTTAAACTCCATTTCTGATCACCAATAGTTGCAGCAGAATTGACAGGAAGTTCAGCCACAGTCAGACACAACTATTGCTCTTCAAGTTAGGTGCAATGGGAACATTTTGGGTGTTTGTTATAATATATCAAATATGCATTCCAGGTAGGTGAGTCCTCTAATGGTTGACTTGATGCATGTCGTCTGGCCGTACCGGCATAGTGTCCTTGAATGATAACTGGTGTTGCAATGCAAGCAATGGAGCGAAACAAACTACCAGTGTGACATCATGGTTGGACCAAGGCTGTGCATGTACTCCCCTCAGTTGGTTGACGCAGGTACTCCCCCCACCTCCCCCCTCCCTTTCAACTCCTCAGGTGTCTCTGCTGGAGTACCGCAAGAGGAAGCAGGGGAGCAGCAGGGATCCCTCTGAGAGTTCCCTGGGCACCCCCACCCGCCCCAGCTCCATCTGCACCAGCGCTGAGTCCCCCGGAGGCCCTCGCTCCCTCCACTTGCAGCCCCCGGCCTCTCCCCACAGCTCCTTCTCCTCCCCCGCCCACCCCTCCTCCTCCATCCCCCAGGTGGAGGAGGTCAGCCCCCCGGACCATCATCATCACCACCACAACGCTGTCACTTCCCAGTCCTCAGGACCTTCACAGCAACAGCAGCCCAGGGCTCAAGACGGCAACAGCCACTGGTAAGAGACACTGACTGAGGAGACGTGTGTAATATTATATAGCCATTTGTCTTTCTCTGTAATCTATGTTTTGAGACCTTTTGCACAATGTTTTATTTATTTTGCATCTAAGCTTTGTGTTTCCAGTCAAATTACAAACTCACATTTGGTTTTTCACCCTGAAAGCAGTCTATGGACAAGGACAGACTTCAATCCACACTTTGGTTCTGCTCATCTGGGCAGTGTCTCTAAGCGCTAACTGCAGCCGGGTCTGTCCAAAAACCAATGGAAGCTAATAGACCGTAATAAACATGTCTGAATCATGTCAAAGTCATTTAAATCAAGTAATTTCAGAGAATTTGGGATGATTTGGTTACGACATTTCAAACATGCTAATTTAGGGACCGTTGACTTCCATTGGTTTTTGGTTAGAAATGCTAAAGTTAGCAGTTTAGTGACGGTGCCCAGATAAGCAGAACCAAAGTGTGTCCTTGTCCGTAGACTCCCTTCAGGGTAAGGAACCAAATATGACATTTTGTAATTTGGATGAATGTCCTGTACCCCCTCTCTGTCACTGAATGTACATGACGTTGTTTGTGTGTTTGGCTTTGTCCCAGGATGGTGCCGACAACGGTGGAGCGACTGAGGGAGGGCCAAGGGGTTCTAGAGCGGGTACTGAGGGGCAGCCTCAAGATGGACCGTGTGCTGAAGAGAACAGATTGCTCGGCTGGAGACAAGGACCCGGGTACAGCACAATTTTGTTTTCTGATAAATGTTGTGTGGTAGTAAATTCAGAATTCAACTGTTGTCAGATTCAACTGTTGACATGTAGTCTGTTACGGGTATCTGGTGTTTGACATTGGGGCTCCAATTATTCTAGTTCAGTTTTGCCAGAAACAGCTGTTCTCCTATTAAGATCATAACCGGTTTCCAACAGATGCAGACAGGTATGAGATCCAGACCGTACCACTGGCCTCTCCCATGAAGAGCCCACAGAGATACAGCCACAGCCCGTCTGTCTACACACACCAGGTATGTGGCTCGGAAGCGTACGTGTATCACACATGTTGATGGAGTGGTACTTGTTTCTTGTTACACATGTATTTTTTATGTACTGTGAGCTGTGGAAAGTATTTCCTCTTGAAGAAATCTGAATCTGTTAACTTTCTATCTGGGCTTTTATTGGACTTTGAACTGAGGAAAGTGAATTGATTTATTTTAGTGTACGGTACAGTGTCAATGTGTCTAAAGTTATTATTTGTGTATTTTGGTGTTGTTAGGTGCAGCCTCCCTTATCGGAGAGCCATCACCAGACGGAAAGTCCAGTCTTCCTGCAGCAGCAGAGCGCTTCCTCTCCATTCCGTGGCTCCTACAGCCCCTCAACCCTTGCTTCCTCAGGCCAGGGCTTTTACCCTCGCCTCTCCTCCCACCCAGTCCTGTCCCTCGACTCTTCACAGCAGCATCCACAACAGCCCCTCAACCCGCCGCCTGGGGGCACCCTGCACCAGCAGAGCAGCAGCAGCAGCAGTATGGACGGATCCCAAGTGTACAGCAGCGGGAGCCACCTGAAAGCTAGTCTCTTGAACCACGGGCCGTCGGGGTCTCCCACCCCGGGCTCCAGGGGTCACGGCAACCCTAAAACAGACTTGGGTGCTGCCACTGCTGCGGGGATCTCCATGTCCCACGCCTCCAGACTGAGCCAGCAGCAGGCGGCACGGACCCTGAAACCAGGCAGCCCCGGGCAGTCGGTGCTGCAGGCCGGCTCCAGACTTCTTTCAGCCTCCGGCGCCCAACACTACTCGCAGCGCGGGGCTCCCCTCAGTCAGTTCCAGCACCCCCCCATACAGGGGTCGGGAGTAAGGACACAGTCGGGAAGCTTTTAGGGCGTTGTGTGTGTTTGTGTGTGTGTGTGTGTGTGTGCGTGTTTGTGTGAGCGTGTGTGAAATCGCGTACCTCCTCACCTAAAACCTGTGGAGAAACTAGGCTTGGGGGGTAGGGGAGGGGAAACGTACTGACCTAAGAGGAGTAAGGACTTCTTGTATGGATTTCTCCTTTCTTTTTTTCTGTCTTTTCTTTTTCTTTTTTTTTGCTGAAATTGAATTACTGCATTCTGCACATAGCTAATCAAGGACTTCAACATCATCAAGGAATAATGGAAAAGAGAAAAAAAAGACACGTTCTAAAAAGAGAAATCATGTGTAATTTGAAATTGCGTTTCCTGATGTGTACGGACTGTGCAAACAGGCAAAGTAACATTAGAAGGTAAAACTTCAACACAAGTATCTGTACAAAGTTTTAAAAAAGCGTACCTGTTGTTTTGGTACCTGGTTTGATAATGCTGGGATGCAGTTGTAACTCAAGCAGAGTTTGTTTTTGTCGAGATTACTTTTTTGATTTGGCCAAACAGCCGAGTCTGTCCTGCAGTAAAACTGTTTCGTTTGGAAAGGGGAAACGATACGAGCAGAGCGTACGTGTGTATCATCCGTTATAAAGATGCTTTGGGGGGTGGGAGAACAAGAGCTCCCTCAAAAGATCATTCCATATGATTTCCAGCTTTTTGTTCCTCTCAACCGTAGCCTATTTCTGAAGACTCTTGATCCTTTCTTTACTGTTCATTGATTTCCTTTCTTTTTTTTTCATCCCCACTTGACCGTTTTGATTTTACTTAGTAGTACTTCACAGTAGATTTGCTATATTGTACATGAGACGGACAGGTCTTATAATTCATGGTGCTGCAGTCTTGGTTTTCCAATAAATTATTGTCCATAAAATCAAGTTATTTCTAATCCCAGTTCTCTACACACAGGTAGATTCAATGCATCATATGTCCTTTGGAATCAGAAAATATTTTTTCATCAAATTTCATCATAATAATTGTTACAAACGTTTTATTGTGTTGGAATGCAGGGACAGAGTTGGAAGTAAGAAGCAGAATACGTTTTTTTTCTTTCCTCTGTTGTTGGGTTTGTTCTCTTTTTTTGAATCCTGTCGGATTCTTTTTGGAAAATGTATTGAGAATATATTTTTTCTCTCCTTCTGACCAATCCTTGCATTCCGAATGCCACCTAAGAAAAGAGGGGAGGGGGGATCATGTACACTCACATAGCACTTTATTAGGAACACCTGTACACCATCTCATGGTGGAGGTGGTGTAATGGTGTGGGGAATGTTTTCTTGGCACACTTTGGGCCCGTTAATACCAATCAATCATAGCTTGAATGCCACAGCCTATCTTGAGTATTGTTGCTGACCATGTGCATTCCTTCATGGCCACAATTTACCCATCTTCTAATGGCTACTTCCAGCATGATAATGCACCATGTCACAAAGCAAAAGTCTTCTCAAACTGGTTTCATGAACATGACAATGAGTTCAGTGTTCTTCCGTGGCCTTCCAAGTCACCGGATCTGAATCCAATAGAACACCTTTGGGATGTGGTAGAACGGGAGATTCACAGCTTGAAAGTGCACCTGAAAAATCTGCAGGAATTGCGTGATGCAATCATGTCATCATGGACCAGAATATCTAAGGAATGTTTCCAACATCTTGTGGAATCAATGCCACGAAGAATTGAGGCTGTTTTGAGAGCAAAGGGAGGCCCTACCCAGTATTAGTATAGTGTTCCTAATATAGTGCTCAGTGAGTGTATGTCGGGGATGGTTTGAACGGTATATAAAAAAAGAAAAAGCTGCTGTGTTCTCCTTATTTGTTTTCTTTTTACGCAAGTGCTGCTTCAAGAAGTTTCCCTTTCCACAGAATGCTGTACCCCCTTTTTATTAGGGTCTTCACCAACTGAATTAAAAAAAAAATAAAGAAAAGAAAAATCACACAGCAAAGTTAACGAGTCATGTGCCATGACCACTGCAGTGGGACTTAAACGACGTCAAATGACATTTGCTGATGCAAGTTGTAGTCTCCTCATGACAGAGAGGAGACTGTGGGAAGACGGACCTTCATTGTTTGGACCAGACGTTTTACCGTTTGGCTGAGGAGAGTAAATGTGTTTGTCACCCCAAGAACCAGGTTGGGGCTTCGGAAAGGCTTAAGACAAAGGGACTGGTCAGCTGACTGGACACTTGACCTGTCCCCTTTCATGCCTCATCCACCAACAGACATAAGGGTACTCACTTGTTACATGAATGTTTGACAATAGACTTCAGAAAATTTGTGACCCAAAATTACCAGCACCTTAATTAAAGAAAGAAAAGAAACCTAAATGAAACAAAACAACATATGTATGATCATGTGTACTTGTATAAAAATGTGTCATAAACTGTACGAAGAAAATATAGTACACTAAATTTGCCGCATGATATTTCTTTTCGGGTCTGACCGCCAGATGGTCAGATTCTGATGATGATTGGGTCTGTTCCGAGAGTCTCCTTTTACTCTTCACTTTGGAGTCCCTGAAATATTTGATTACGTTACCTTTTTGTTTTATTTTTTACACAGCATAGTAGTAACTATTTGGACTCCCCCTCCAAAAAATTTAAAAGCAGAAGAGATGTAATGCATTTTGATAATAAAATACTCATGATGGTAATGTATTTTGAAAATGGCAGTTTTGATTATTTAATTCAAGGATGTGTTTCTCTATAATCAATGTCATATACCTTCTCCAAGACACGATAACATTGAAAACCGGCGCACAGTGCACCACTCCTGTATTTTATATGAATTCAGAAGTGTTATCTTATATATTGTCCCATTTGCAGCAATTCATAAACACATCATACATATACAAAGTATTTATTAAGAAAATATACCAATACATACAGTGAATTTAATGGTGAAATGTCTTAAGCCATACAGACCAGGCTACAAGTATGGTTGGAGAGTCGAGCGACGGTTGGAGTGTGAATAGGTTGGAGTGACTGATGGTCTCTCTCCTCCCATTGTAAACCTAGCGGACTGCAACAGTGCCACTTAGTCAATGTCATACAGAAGACTGAACATCTACAAAGGAACACTTCAGAAAATACTGCAGGGAATACAGCTAAATGCCATTGTAACATTGTTCTGTAATGAAGAGTGTCTGGTCTAAATTATTTGGGGAGTCCACATTTCAGAGATGTAGCAGGAGAGTCTAGAGATGTATACCACCATGTGGTTTGTCTTATTGGTCACAAGATGGTACAATATTGTTATTGGCATTCATTATGGTCTGAGGTTTGTGTCCTTACTTAAAACCTGCATGCGTAACTTGAACTTTAGCGCAAGTCGTCCATTGACATCAAGAGATTTAGGCATTAGTCCCCAAAAGTTACACGTCTTAAGTGCACTTTTCAGCCAAGTGGTCAGTGGTCATTAAGGTCGAGCGAAAAGGACTGGAAGCTGAGCAATAATACTGGTACAATAGTATAGTATGGCTTACACACACACGAGAGGATGGTTGGTGACTCATACTCGTATTAGCCTTGGAGAACCCAGAGAACGGAAGTTGTCTCCTTTGTTGTTAAAAGGGTCAGAGTCAACCGCAAGAGGAAAGTCTTGTTATTTTACAAGAAGCTGCAAGTGTCTGAGCCATCACCAGATCCAGCTGTAGGCTCTACATTCCACCTCTGGCAACTCCTTATAAACCACCCGGTAGCCACACTCTGTCGGAATCCTCTGGCACTTGTTTGGCCAGGAGGTAGGTTTCATGGGCCTGGGAATACCAATCAAAACAACACGAGTAATTACACTTCACAGTGACAATGAAATGACAATCATAATAATTGTTTATTATTGATAATTGATAATTGATACCTGTCTTTATGAGGTACGACATTTTCAAATGGGTCTTATGAACCCAACCCGTAATTACATCAGTTTACTCACGAGAAGCAGATATAGCCGGTTTCGTGGCAGAAACACTTGTCACAAGCTTTGTAGAATGTCTGGCCAGCCTGAAACTCAACCTCCTTGTGGATACACAGACCTGCAGTCAAAAAGAATAGTATAAAGACAATGAAGAATTTCATTTGGCACCTGAACATGAATTTAGGCATAAATCACGGCATACAGGAGGAAATTAAACCATATGTTGATCACTGACTTATATATTTTAAAAAGTGTGAATTATACTGTTATTTTAACTGTCCACTAGAGGGAAATATTGCACTACTGGTGAAAGATGCAAGCGTTCCCATTAAAAAATAAGAGGTACGTGACTTCAAAAACTGAGATATGTATATGTCTGATAATATAATCTATGAATTGATACCATATACATTTTCCAATCTCAACACAACATGGATTTTGGCTTTGTTTTTATACATAATCTGTATACATAATCTTGCTCATATAATGTCACTATTGAATTATCTTTCGAAATAAATGTAGACATTTTCTATTTAACTATTTTGACAACACGATGGGTAGAAATAGATGTCTAATAACACTCTGATAGTCAGTCAAATAGAATGAACAGAGGGCTGTCTGTGTAAGTAACCCTGTTCCTCTGCCATGAAACCAAGGTTCTACTGTACCTGAGTGTCTGTAGACGGCCGCCTGGGTCACCTGACTACTCCAGATGAGGCTGAAGGACAGATAGACAGCCAAGAGACTGCTGACTGACATCCCTTGTCCAAACGTACATCTCACACACGCCATGCTATGCCAACTCCACTTTCCAAAGATAGAAAATAAAGACTTGTAAAGAATCTCTCACAGCAAGAAGTAGGTCTTCACACCCAGTTAGTCACCGTAGGGCAGATGCTAACTGAGGCGAGTGAGTGAACAGGTATGTTTGTAGTGAGTTTGAGCAGCGGAGGCCGGTGTGGGAACAGGTTTCTTAAGCAGGGGGGACCAGATGGTTCGTCTGAGCCCTGTCAGTGTGTGGAAGTCTTCATTCTCACTGCTCAGCGCTCCCTCGCTCCAGATGGCCTTTATACCCTGCCCAACACCTGCTCCGAGAGCCAAGGTACCGGCCGCACGGCGAAAAAGAGAGAAAGGGAGAGAGAGAGAGCAAAAAAGAGAGAAAGGGAGAGAGAGAGAGAGCAAAAAAGAGAGAGTTCTTTGACTAAACAGTTTTTTGTGCTTGTTTCTCTCCTTTTTTTCTCATTTTGTTCCTCCCTCTCTCTTTTTCCATTGCACTCTAGTCTGTGCCAAAGGGTCACCCCCTCCCCTCCTTTTTTGGATCGTCCATCGTTTTGGAGCACTCTCATTCTGGTTCGACTGGGTTTGGTCTGTCTGGGACTGGGCAAGGGAAAAGTTCCACTAAATATTTTGATATTTCTTCTGAGTCATTGGGTTTATATGAGCAAAGCACAGCTTCCGGAATGGTAACGCTAGGTGTGGAATGTGGACCGCTTTCCTTTCGGAATCTCCTGTCCGGGTTTTTTCCTCTGGGTGTCGGTGCGCCGGTGCGGTGTGTCTGCGCTGTAGCACGCTGGGTGGCTTCTTCACACAAACACACACATACTTACACACTCACATACGTTCACACACACACCTACACATACACAAACCCAGCAAACCACACCTGGAGTCTTACGTGGGAACTGTCATGTAGGTCGATCTGTCGTCACTACTGCGCTCTGAATAACAATCAGACAGAAGGGAAACTCTCAAGACTCAACAGGAATGACAGCCTCAGTGAGCTAACCCAGTTAACCGCAAGTCAAGCACTCTCAATCCCCCCATTCAGGTCTGGGACTGTAGCTCCCGAGCATTCCAATGCTCTGAACCGCCTACAGCTTTTGGAAATGTCTTGTTTCACAACAAATCAACCAAATGTTTCTAGACACAAACAAGCAGTAACCAGTCGTTATTCCAAAATTAAAATATATATATATATATTCCAACCGTTCTGTTTATGGGGGGGGGGGGGGGGGGGGGTGTTGAATGGTGATACGCCCATCCATGATGGTGGCATGGCATTAGATGTGTTCATTCGTAATGAGGAGAACCCCCTTCACGCCATCATTGTGGAAGAGCCGTTACATTACTGGTTAATTATAGCAGCTGATACCCTCTGTCTAATTTTATCTCGGTGCATCAGGCAATGAGTCTCCAGATGCAGAACCAGCTTGTTGTGGCTGGAAGAAGATTCATGCCAGTGGCACTGGGTGTCTATATAGATTAGCTGGAGGTGTGTGTTACAAGCCTATTTTCCTAAGTTGTATTGACAAGCTCAAATTCTTAGAAGGACGACTCCCGAGATCTCTGTGGAAATAATGATAATGGGCTCATCTTGTAAGACTTCATAGGGCTTTCTGTGTGTGTGTGTGTGTGTGTGTGTGTGTGTGTGTGTGTGTGTGTGTGTGTGTGTGTGTGTGTTCCTTGTGTGTTATAGTACATAGTGTATCAATAGTGACTGTTCAATGGACTCAGGGTGTGGCTTTATATTAGGTCTAAGCACATCATGTTCTTTGAGACAGAAATTAAACAATTCTGACATATCACCCAAAACAAGGGTGTGTGTGTGCGTGTGTGTGTGTGCATGTGTGTGTGCGTGTGTGTGTTCCTTGTGTGTTATAGTACATAGTGTATCAATAGTGACTGTTCAATGGACTCAGGGTGTGGCTTTATATTAGGTCTAAGCACATCATGTTCTTTGAGACAGAAATTAAACAATTCTGACATATCACCCAAAACAAGGGAGTGTGTGTGTGTGTGTGTGTGTGTGTGTGTGTGTGTGTGTGTGTGTGTGTGTGTGTGTGTGTGTGTGCGCATATTTGCATGTGTGGGGGTGGATAATATGCAACTTAGATAAACATCATATGCTTCCACATGGGCCCTGCATGTCTGTGCCAAGTTGTGGTTTCTCATCTTGCGTGTATGTGTGCGCACACGTTTGCGCATTCTAGGTAATGGGTGACGTTTTCCACCTCCCCTGCCAAAGCCGCTCACACAGGGGCATGGCCCTGCTGGCAACATCTCAGGGGGGGACATGACGTGGAGCCTCTGTTTTCAAAGCTGCCACTGATGGTGGAGCATAAACACTCCAACATCCCGTGTTGAACCAGAGACCTCTCCCTCCACTGAGACCCTGCCTAGGACATCCCGTTCCCTCTCTCCTCTCCTCCCCTCTACTCTGCACTAGCCCATCCACAGATGAGAAACACAGGGCCAGAGCTAACCTCGGCTCACCCGACAATGACCACACTCAATGTGATTATTTCACTAGCTGCGTGAGCACACACAGGCCACACACACACACACACACACACAGGCACAGGCCACACACAATTGTGCGCACACACTCACACGCACATACACATAAGCATCCTGGCACACACACACACACACACAGTCACTGTGGTCCACTCCCTGACTTTGACTGTTCACCATCCAGTTGGTGAGCTCAGGCCTTCTGCAGTGTATTAGCGCCTGGCTGTGTGCGTAAGAGTCCGTCCTTGTGACTCAACCACTGGTGATGATTTAGAGGTGATGTCTGATTTAGAGCCAAGTCTGTCCTCCTTTCCTCTCAGACTGTGTTATTTGAACGTGGCGAGCTAAATAAACAACATGATTCCTCTGGCGAGGAATTCTCCCTTCACATCCACGGTCAAGAGGAAAGCGGTCGATAGGACCACACTGAGACTCAGACTGAACGTCACAATGGGTTGGGTTATGATGGAGTGACGCGTCCATTCTGTGTCTTGCCTATTTTGGTGGCAACCTTACTTTGACCTATCCAATCACTTACAGATCAATGATTGCCTGAAGGGTAAAAGAATACCTGAATATGTTTGAATATTGGGCTTTTGTGCGATTAAACCGGCTTCGTATCTTCACCAGCCTGCACCACAAAGCAAGAATAACATGAATACTGGTGAAGTATGACACCTTGGCCTGGTTTCCCTAGCGATGCCACCCTCTGTTCAAAGTGAAAGCAGCCCTGACAGTGCCCTCCGCAGGGCTCCTCTGTGCAATTGGCACCCTCCTGATTGGCCTCTCTTACAGCCTGCTGGCATGGGCTGGCAGCACTGGCATTGCCCAGCCCTGTGCCCCCTCCATCCTGTCATCCCATTGGCCCAGCCCAATGGGGGAGGCAGACAGGAGACGGCTCTCTGAAGCCAAGCGCCAGACTGACCATCTGTGGTTCCACCTCTCTCTCAATCAGGTCTCTCAGCGCTCTCCTTTTCCATTTGACCTCTCTATTTTGCCTTCCCCTCTCTTTTTATCTCTCTTTCTCTCTCTCTCCCTCTCTTTCTCTCTCTCTGTCTCTCTCTGTTTCTCTCTAATTGGCATTCTGTCTTCCATTCCTATCTCACTCTCTCTATAGCACTGTTCTGTGATGTTTTGCGCCTTTCCAGAATTCCAAGCTTTTACTCTTGGATGCCTTGCTGTGTCAAGTTATTTAGTCAATACTCCAAGAACATCCATCTGTACTGTATTTGAATTGTCTACTCTACCTTATGTATCATAGCATACATATGAATTGCTATTTCCATTGTAGAGATGCAAATACAGTATGCAGATCATGAGTCTGTTGAATAAGTTTGGAAATCCTTCTACTACCGAAAAGTAACACAAATGTTTCCTCAGAAACTTTACTTTCCTTTGAATGAAATGAAAACATGATTACGAGTCAAGGACTGAGACGTCTAATGTAAACAGATAATGTTGTGTATATATAGTACAGGTCAATGACATCTGACCATGGGGACGTGAAGACAAAGTTTGGACAGACCAGAGGTTGATGACCCCGGGGGCCACACCTCCAGCCCCAGTTGTCCTTTTCTCTTCACTCTCCTGAACTCTGACCTTTCATCAGTGCCAAGCCCTGTTTTCACCCCAGCAGAACTCCTAAACACCTTTGGGCACACACCCAGAGGGGCGTAGCAGGACTCCTAGGGAGCAATGCCTCCTGGGGCAGGGCGGGGAAAAGGGAGACAAAGACTGAAAGAGAGGGGACGGAGGGAGAAGTCTCGGGGGCTCATCACATTGAGCATCACACTTATTATCCCCCACAGTCTGGGCAGCACGTTGCACAAAAAAACGCCAATCTCATCTGACATAACGTGCTGCACCCGCCCCCCAGCCATCTTTTAGCCGCTCTGCCAGGGCTATAAATAGCCGGCTAGCATGCTAACTGATTCAGTGGGGTGGAGAGATTTGTGTGGTGTGCCAGGAGATGTTTCCACAAGGTTGGGTTTCACGTTAATGTGTTTTGCAGAACGTCCATACCCCCCCCCCCCCCCCCCCCCGTGCCTTTGCTTGTTGATGTTGCATCCACTCTCCATACCTCATGTAAAGACGCACTGCGCTGATGGAAAACATTCACCTCTGGATTGGAAATTGTTTGTCTGTAAATGGACTACATGAGCATTTCATGGCATCTTCTGTTCTATGTAGTGTAGCTGAGAGAGTTGTAACCCCTGACCCATATAATTCACAGTGAGTTCTGTATCATACAGCACACAGCCTCAACAAAGACTGTAGGCTCTTTCCAGTTGTGACAACAGTTGGTTTTCTAAATAAGAAATGTCAACGGGCATAAAAAAAAAAATACTGCATTAACGTATGAACGTGCTGAAAATATGTCAAGTTTGGTTAATCTTGGTTCATAGTTTTCATATGTTCACAAAAGTGTCCAATATCCTTGCTTACTTTTTGACTACATAACCTGAGATGTCTACTGCCGTTCTGTGCCAGTTGTAAAGCAAAACAACACTGCAAATACACCATAGTCAAACCCAAGGGTATATTTCCCTCTAAACTGGCTAACAAATTGAGAAGGGGTCATTCCTATATGACCTCCTATTCCCCCTAAGTGGTGTCCATGTAAAGCAGCCCTGGGGACCCAGCTTGGCTACGATAGTGTTGATCAGTTACAGTCCAGTGTCTTTCACACCCTGCCGCTTCTCAAACAGATGGGACCAGGGGATGGCACTGAGGTGCACAACACTGTCACCCCCCACTGCATGCTCCACGCCCACCCCCACTCCCCTTCTAACAGAGGGGACTCCACGGACTGTTAGCTGCCATTACGTATGCCCCAAGGGGGGCTTGTTTCAGCACAAATAAACCGTGTCCAGATTGTGGATGGAAATGGGAGTTCAGGATGGGTCAACTGTTTGGTGATGTGATTAGAGACAGCATTACAAGGATGCTTGGCCTTACGGCTTTTTTCCTGACAATAATGTATAGTCTGTAATAGTGGATCTCATCCACCCATCACTCACTACCCAATCAGCAGACAATCAGATCTGGTCTTGTGGTGGCATATATGGCTGAATGTATTATATGGTGTATTATAAGTATTATGAGGGCGAGACCTGGTCCGAATGTGGGGGTGCAGCTCTGGGTGAATGTTGGCATTTTGCTCATGGGCCAGCTCTGGGATGTGATATCTAGCCCTGATACTTTACTTTACCTTGTCTCTACTGGCCCACTTTTGGTCTAAATGTGGTGGACCAGTACTGGGTGACAGTTGGAACTTTGCTCATTGGCCAGCTCTGGTATGAGGACTGTGGCCCTGATACGTTCCTGTAGTTATTGGGCCATTTTGGTTTAAATGTGGGGGACCAGTACGAGGTGGCAGTTGAAACTGTGCTTATGGGCCAGCCCTGGAACTGTATGTAGTGTATGGTTATAATAAGTTCAGATTTTTACTAGGCCAGTGTAGGCCTAAATGTGGGAGATCATTACTGGGTGAAGATTGCCAGTTGCCTTATTGCCAAACTCTGGCTTGAGGTGTGTAGTCCAAATAAGTTACTGTAGTTGCTGGGTCACTTGGATTTGCTAAGAAATGCCATGAAAATGTTAATTCTGTGAAAGCTATTCCACACCTCCCCTCGCACCCCAAGTTCTTCCATCCTCGACTGGACTAGCCTAACCCTTACATAAGGAATGTTGATCCACTGCTGGGAACAATATAGCACTATTTAGTCCTAGCCAATGAGAAGATGAATCATAAATTATGTGATATATGTTGAAATGGATAAACTGGTTGTTTGGGTTTTCAAAGCACCTGTGAAATTGTCTCATACATCCCAAGTCACATCCCAACCCAACTGAGCCAACAGTGTTTAGAAATAAACAGACCATTTGGGGAATTCTACTCATCTCATCTGGTTTAGAAGAGTTTGACTGTGGAACACTGACTACATTTTCATGCAAAATATTTGGCGATACATGATGTATTCGTTCCAAACGAACATTACAAAAGAACTGTTTATATGGCTTTACATGTCTTAACATATAGTCTGAATAAAGTCGTTTCTGATCTGCGCAGTTGCCTTTTCTTCGTGTGTCCCACGACACAAACGGCCAACATTTTTTTTCGCATTATTTGCACTGCGGGTTCATCATTTGTTCTGCCAATTAGACAGACACAATGACAAATCATTATGTTACTCTTGATCAGCAGATCGAGTGAAGACTGGTGGGAAAGAGTTGTGTTCCTGGAATTTACCGATGAAGAATGGAAGCAGAACCTTCACATGACACGCTCATCATTTACAAAATTGTGCACGCTCATGGAAAGATTTATGGCCAAATGGGACTGTGTGCGCCTATATCCCATTGATGATGTGTTTGGCATATGTTTTGCATGCCTTTGGAAGCTGTGCCCAGTACCGATGCATGCGCATTAGAAACTGTTATTCTAATTGGGCAAGTAAGTCGAATGAGCGTTTACGTGCCTAATATTAGCTAATATTGTCCTATCAAACGGTTTATAAAAGATATAACCCAGCCCTTCCATTCGGAGCGGTCTGACTGAAGTGTTTATATGAGGGTGTATTATTCAGTGTATTCGTTTATTTGGATTAGTAACAACATATTAGGCTGCATGTAAACTTACAGTAGTCACTGACAGACTCATCCAAACCAGATGAGATACATACAGACCATCTGAAGAAATCCAGAGTGTGGCCAGTAAAAGAAAAGTAGACCGACAAAGATCTGAGCCAATCAACTTGACATCTCTTCTAGACTTCATCAGACTGACCATCTGTGTCCTAAGCTAAGATGTTATCAAAGTACAGGACTGATACAACAGCTAAATATATTTATTTCTGAACAAATTGGATAAGCCAACAAACTGGTAGCAAATTAGCTGACTTCCAAAACCTCCCCAAACATTTCACACATCTTCCATTTATAGGAGACTCCCAATTAGACTCATGTGTGGCCAATTAAGACACAATGCACCTGATACCCCTCCAGGCGTTATGGCAGTATGTAAAATCAGTGTAATTTGATGGGAGGGCTTTGGCAAGAGGCTGCTTATACATTTGTTTAGATTGCAGTGTTGCTGGTAAGCAGGGTTGCTGTGTTCTTGTAATTAGTCATTTTCTCTTCACTTTTCAAGTCCTAAAGGTCTTTTTTTATATCATTGTCTTAAATGTTATTCAGTTAAATTGTAGTTAACCTGACTAGAATTGATCTACCCTTAAGTTAACTAAATACCCAGTACAGACTTGATTTGACCTGAGTGGGGTATTTTGTGGTGAGTGTCTTGTGTGTTGAGTCTCTGTATTGTGTTGCTACTGCCTGCCTAAGTGTTCAAACTGTTTGCCTTCCCTTAAATGATACGTTTGTGACATTTAACGTTATAATCAGATGAATCCTGATTGGGAAAGTAATCTTTGGGCAGGAGAAACGTATGCTGCATTCATGATTTGTCAGAACTACAAAACTCTATTTTCAACTTGGAAATTAGTTTCTGACTTGTTATGAATGCAGCATTATCCATGGCTTGTATTTGTTTGACGAAACTACTGCCAACGTCAGCTAATTTTAGCCCCCACTAACAAAGATGTGCTAAGTGAATTCATCCATGTTTTAAACTGCACAACCAAATCTACTCAAATTGCAATAAAATTAAAGACTGTTACGTTATATGCATTTGTGGTGACCTTTTTTGTTAGTAGTAGTTGTGGCTACAATTAGCTGAATTTAGCATTGGCTATTTCAACATATCTGAATGGTAACGTTTCTCCTGGCCCATAGATTACTTTCAGAGTAAGGAATCATCTGACTATCATGAAAAAGTCCTTTAATTGGGTATCACACTGAATCCAATTGAAATGTTGATTCATCCCACTTGGAATAAAGGAACAAAACTATAGTTGCTGTACAAATGTATAATCTGACAATGCAACAATGATCTGGTTACCATGCATAAGGCTGCATCTCAGCACATTCAATAGTACATCTATAAATGGGCCTGTTATGGTTGCCATAAGTAAACCAAATCTTGGCCACAATACAAAGTGGGCCCAATCTGGTTGTTGTAGAGGTCTTGAAGACACTTTGAATACAACAGGGCCAGATCTGATTGCCATAACTAAGATAGGCCATTGCCACAAAAAGACCGAGCCTGGACCAGAATGTTTGTTCCCTGGGCCAGAAGTGGACCGGAACTGGTGGCCATAGCTAAGGCCAATCATCACCATGAAAAGGCCATATCTTAGCCAACATGTGGATTTGGTCCAATTACCACTTGGAATTATGGCCCAGAAATGGATTGTGGCCAGATATGGTTACCACATCTAAGCCTTACGCAACCAGACACAGCCAATATCTGGACCATTTATCAAGTGATAACTGAGCCACACATCCACATACCGGCCAAGGTTTAACCTTTTCACGGCAAACATCAGGCTCAGGTACTGTATGACAGCCAGAGTGGGTCCACTTCTGACCCGGGGAACAAAGTTGTGCTTGGGCCACATCCGGATGCCGGTAGAAAACAGACGTGGGCCATATCTGGGTTGTCATTTCTCTACTGACTGGGTAGTGGTATAGTGAAGAGATGAATCAAACTGAAAGGTATTGAGCATTATTAAACAGTTTGAGAGGAGTCAAGTGGTCAAATGTCCAGGTTGGCAAGCTAGAGCAGCCATCATTAAGCTATCAAGCTATACAGATTGACATTGATCAATAATTTAAATACCTTCTCCAAATGTGCAGTCATGATTTCAAATTTAAATGCTATACTAAAAAGTGTGTAAGCTAGTTGAGTGTGTCATATGTGTCATAATGATTTCAACTTTTAATTATATTCTTGTGGCTGTAGACTACAGTGTATGCTTTATTCATGTGTAGAATTCCATCTCCAAACTTATCTGAAATAACAGAAATTCATGATATTCAGTAGATTTATTTCTTTTTTTTCTTCTTTAAAACAACACCAACAATGTTAAAGTGGTGCGTGACAATGTCTGCCACAATGGACTCTCCTGTGACAATCTTGCATAAACATTCCATTTTCATAACATTGAGAGACATCACAGCATCTCATTACGATAGAAAATAACATTACAACTATAGCAAAGCAAAATAACATAAGATAGAAAAGAAAAGCATTCAACTCATGATGCACATTAAAATAAATAGCTGAATGAATAAAAACATATTACACCATTTCCATACCTTGTTTTGGCACATTTTGAAAGAGATGCAGATATGAGCAAATAAACTGTAGTCAAAATAAAAGTGTCAGTGCATGTGACTACCTAAAGTGACTCTTGACTGTCAGACATTAGTAAACTCCTCTCAGAGAAGATGGCCTGACATATGACTCATCTAGAGGGATGCTGAACTATTGATAGAATTTCAAATGTTGGCACATTTTAGTACATCATATCGAAAGCTTGATCAATCTAGCTAACAAACATGAAGTATGATATCCATATCACCTTTGCTGGAAATTGCAAGTTTTGACTGACGAGTACATTTGGAAATTTGCTGACAAATATCATTGCAGCTATACTTAATTTGTTCTTTTAAAATGTTAGCTCCTAACTTAGCCGTAATACTGATGTGGAGATCTAAGTTGGTTTGATATTATATTATAGTTTGATATTTCAAAATAAAATAGTCTCTCATTTAAACCATCCTACAACATTTTAATACATCTCTGAATATCCTTTTTGCAATATAGAAAAATTACATCTGTTGTAACATATAAATAAAATCAGTAAAAGCTTCAGGATTTGAGTGGGAATCGACTACACGAGGAGTGGCCACTTGGAAACTGTCCCAAGGAAACCCTCAGGATGTTGTTGTTCTTGCAACCTTCCCCCTCACTTGGCCGGGGTGATGTGAGTGGTTTACAGAAGAATTGCCCAGTGAAACACCCAATGAAAGGTGTGCCACATGCGCAAGTTGAAACAAAAAAGCCTACTGAGGTCACCTCTATCATACAAAACTCTCAGTAAAATATAAAACTCTCCAAATATTTGTAAGGGTCCAAGTACTCAACCACGAGGCCTCCCTCCCAACCTACGCCAACGTGGGCTCTTGTTCCGTAGGTCTCTAGAGCAGAAAGATCATATGATGGACAGGTGTGTTCACGGCGAGCTGAACTCAGTTCTCTCCTCATATTGTCATTTCGAAACAAAACCAGAAAATAGCACAACAAGTTGAAAGTATGTGAAAAGAAAAGGATTCTAAGCACACCAAATTATGTTTTTGTTTTCTCGCTTCTATTCATGTCCTCAAATCCCTCTGTGGTTAGTCACACCAGTCTTTCATCAGCTCGTCCCTCAGGTGGATAAAACGCCCTGAGAAGGACAAGCATTCCTTGAAAAAAGTCTCCCAAAACGGAAACACTTTTTAAAACTGCAGATTTCAAAATGGTTGAACAAAAAAAAAAGAAAAAGTTATTCAAAACACTATGATGATATTCAAATACTACCAAGAAAACCTAGATTTCTGCATTTACAAGTCCTCAATTTTGAACTGCTGTTCCATGGGAGCCAGAGGATGAGGAGTTGGGAGCTGTAAAGCTGCAAAGTCAGAGTGTCTGTGACATCTACAGAAAGATGTTGAGTTTGTTTCAGGCTTTGTTTGTTTGGGGTGGGGTGGGGGTGGGGGTATTGGGGCATCACAGGGATGGGGAAAAGCACCATACAGAGGAGTTCACCACCTAACAAACCAACTAAGAGTCCCTCTCCACCGTGTCCAACATCCTCTTAGTCCAGCCAGGCAGGGACATTATTACAGTGTCGCAGCACAAGAGATCAACCTCACTGATCTCTAGGATGATGACACCAGTGCATCTGAGCAGGTTCCAATGACCCAAAATACAGTTTTCGTCATTTCACCAGGTGCTGGTGAAGACCCTTGGAATATCCAGCACAAATGGAATTGTAACCACAGTGTGCATGCGATATCAGCTAAGGCTCAGGGTTTCAATGAACAGAAAAGAGCAGGGAGGGGCCTATGGTTTTCTGTATGACCTTTGACCTACAGCTTACAGTGAGATCACCTGTGAAAAGTGTGGGGCAAAATTCTGATCTGCGGTCAACTGAGATCATTACTGTCACCAACACAGCCTATCCATGATCTTGTCTGTATGGTGTTGCGTTGTTGAATGCATCAGGTGGGATACTGTCTATGTTCTTCATTTGTTTGTCTGTGCATTGCACCTTCCTGAGAGAATACACTGATCTGCAAACATAGATGAAGATACTAACATGACTTCTGCGGACCATTTTGAACACCAGAGAAGTCACAACTACACTGTAGGGTAAGAGACCTGTCTTGTGTCTGCATCCCCTGCTTCCTGGGCAAGACCAAAGGGCCCATAGAACTGATGTAGAACAGCACAGTGCATGGCGGTGTGTATGAGTGGGGAGCCATCTTCTGAGATGGAACTGGTCTGTGCTCAGCCTGTGGAGCATTGCTTGACTCCTCGGGTCTGTTCAATGTCATAGCGATGCCTTTGGACTGAGCAGCACTCCAATGGCTGTGTCTGCGGCATGGAGCGTAGAGTAAGCCATATCTTTGCACAAGCCTGAGTTAGATGCAGCATGCAGGGCCTTTCCTTGTGATGGGGTGCACAAACAAAACCCAAGTGGAATAGAACAGAACGGTGAGAGAAAGACACATCTTGAAGAAGGCGAAAAAATATGGAACATGGTTCAAATGAAGTAGAATGAGAGTCTTTTCTCACTCCCAATACCTGTCAGTCAGTACGGTCAGTCATCACTTTCATTGGCCCAGTTGGCTTTTTGTTGGATCTGAGATGTAGGTAGGCTGAATTACAAATGGGAGAAAAGAATTGTTTTAATAATCCACACTTCTTTTTCCAAGACGATGATGAGAGCAGGGGTTGCTATCCCAAAAGGTTCAAGTGGACAATGATGGGGTAATCAATGCTTGAAGTCTTTTTTTTACCCTGTTTCCAAAGAAACATGTTATTTACACATATCTTCGTTTTCTTGTTTTATTTCCTGACCTCATGTACAAAGAGGGACGTTGAAAATCTGTCTGAAAAACACTGTCTTCAAAATTACATTGTGGCTGTACATACAAAATTCTTGTTTTTGTTCTGTTTTTTGTTTTTATTTTAGTTTTTTTTGGCTTCTTTTATTACACATATATCTCAGAAGTAGCACCCATATGCTTGTACATATGCACTTCCTAATTGTTATTTTGAAAGCTGGAAATTGAATTTTCTATTCTGAATAAAAATATGTCAATTTTCATAGGATATTCCTGCTGCAAGCATTATCATCATCATCATCATCATCATCAACAACTTCATTATCTTTGATATATTATACTATATCATGTGACAGTAATACTGTATATCATAAAATATTTTCCCAGAGTTTTAGAAAGCTGATCATATACTTCCTCTTGAGTGTATTTCCCTTCAAACAGGCCAACAGTTTCTCTTTTGGAATATATTCCATTTCAGTCCTATATTACAAATATCATCTCCACACTGAGACCAGGGCTTGAACCTGATGAGCTGGAGGGGTGAGCGGACGGAGGAGGGATGGAAAAGGACGAGGAAGAAGAAGGGGGGAGGCTCGAGACAGGTCAGGAGAGGGATGCTCAGTGGAACCGTTGGACTTGGAACCGTGGATCCTTGGTCTCCCGGATTTCAATCTGCAGAAACAAAAGAGAGAGAAAGAGAGAGAGAGAGAGAGAGAAAAAGAGAGAGAGAGAAAAAGAGAGAGAGAGAGAGAGAGAGAGAGAGAGAGAGAGAGAGAGAGCGTAAACTCAACATAGGTTACACTGAGAGGGGGAAAGATGGAATGGGAGAGGAACAAGGAAGGATGGATCTGGGCTGGAAACAAGAGGAATAACACGTAAGTTCAGGTTGACATTCATTCATGCCCTATGTCTTGGTAGTTTGTCCTGACTGTCAAAAAAAGGATATCGACTTCTTCAGAAGAATCATAATGTTGTGTGGTATCTGTATATTATTTTGTTTCAAATGCATGTCTGCTCCTGCTTACAGTGTCCTTTTCGCAGCACTAAAAGACAGTTGTGGCTAGTAGTGGCCTAAGATGTAAAGTTTGACCTAAGATGTAAACAATGAACTACCAATGAACTACTAACTACGATACACTACCCTTGTTAAACAGCTTGCGGGTTTAAAAATGACAGAATGTAGTTCCACATGGTGTAAATTGACAGGATATGACATAACATATCAGACTCTGGTAGCACGGTAAACATGGCAGGTTGCAGACAGAGTTCCAGATAATGGTGGAGTATGATATTGTAACATTTGGGCTACATGGTTAGCATTCCCCAGATGCTATGAAGAGGTGGCTATAGACTTCAATCTCTGACTGATGCTTGGCATCTATATGAACCCTTGCCCTGGTATGTTCATCAAAATGGTGGACTTTTAGGTGGCTCAGGTGGTTGGAGCACATACAGCTAAGCAACACTATGTTTATGTGTTAGGTTAAGTCTCTCAAGGTCTTAAAAGGTATGGTAACTGTAGGTTGCATTGGACTACAGCATCTGTCATATCATCATCCTCTTTTGATGATCATTATTATCAACTCAGTGAACTTAATCTGTTCCCTCAGAGAGTCCAGCAGATATGGCTCTGATTGGATGTGAGTGAAGCAGCACAAGGAACATGACATATGAGTCACTGTCAGCGACCAAGATGTGGAATTTAAAAGAGACTTAAAACAAAAAAACATACAAATGTAATAGCTTTAAAAGGTCACACTTCAGTACGTTCTCTCTGACATTTCCAAGCAAATCAGGAGAAAAACATTCCATTATGTTTAAAAAATGTATTTTTCTATATGGGACTACTTCATAAATAACTTCATAATCATATTTGAAATACACACATTATGGAACCATTGAAAACAAAATGTTTTCATTATGTTTGAATTATGTTGTAGGACCCTGAAAACGTGTGAATTATGGTCACTTCACCTCATAACCCAAACTTATTTTTTTGTTAGAACTCGCATTTGCCCTTTGTTTTTGTTTTTTTTACAGTTTTTCTTGACTGATTACGCCATTTGTATGAAACTGACAACAAAACAATTAAAACAACTCTCAAAAATCAATTGGGTAATTGTTGACAAACAAAACAGAATTATTTCCTTACAGCATAAATCTACACTCACTGAACACTTTATTAGGAACATTATACTAATATTGGGTAAGGCCTCCCTTTGCTCTCAAAACAGGCTCAATTCTTCATGGCATTGATTCCACAAGATGGAAATATTCCTTTGAGATTCTGGTCCATGATGACATGCAGAATTTTCCGGTGCACTTTGAAGCTGTGGATCTCCTGTTCTACCACATCCCAAAGGTGTTCATTATCATGTTAGAAGTAGCCATTAGAAGATGGGTAAATTGTGGCCATGGAGGGATGCACATGGTCAGCAATAATACTCAAATAGGCTGTGGCATTCAAGTGATGATTGATTGGTATTAACGGGCCCAAAGTGTGCCAAGAAAACATTCCCCACACCATTACACCACCTCCACCATGAGAGCTAGGTGTACAGGTGTTCCTAATAAAGTGTTCGGTGAGTGTATTTCTCCCATTATAGTGAATCACTACGACGTACATTGTAACTCTCATCACTCAACAGTTCAACTAACAATCAGTCTGGAATCACCAATGAAGTAAGTCATCAGTAACGTGGTCTGGCAGACAGGAGAGAATAGATTACTGTAATTTTTTTTTGGGCACGTTTTGTGTTCTTACAGTAATGCAATGTTTGTTGTAACTACCTGCTTGATTTAAAATATTGTAGATATTTAGAACAGGCGCAGTACTACAGTACCATAAACTACATAGTAGAATGTTGTTTCTGCTAAGTGAAATTCTTAATGTTTTTCAGCTTTGTTTTCAAACAAAAGTTGTCTAACCTGCAATGCATATTGATGTTTATAGTTACTATTTAGTGTCATTATGAAATGAACGGTGCCTTGAACTTTTCATTAGATGACAAAGGACACTGTTTTGGCGAACGCGTTAACTGTTTTGATAAGTTGAATACTGTTTCAAGAAATGTGCTCAAGCAATCGGCACTGTAACTGTATCTTTCACCTGAAAATAATGTCTGCATTAACAACATCTTACATTTTCTAGTCTCCGCACCGCCTTTTGCAGCACACATAAGAAAACCAAGCTGCTGTTTTCAAACACAACAGCAGTGTCCGCTCTGTACATAACATCAATTGTACATAACAAGGACTATCAAAGTAACAAGTCCATTTCGGAGTAAGAAATGAGACGTCATGTGACGTCATCCTAACCCCGCATCGTTAGTCCGGTCAGACCGAAGTCTATATGAACTTCCTGTTTGCGACTCGGCGTGCCTGCGGGGGATAATGATAGCTGAAGAACTTTCTGATGACTCATCCTCCTCCACGCAAAGCCAATTTAATGAAAATCGGATTATGCCAAAAGTGAATCAATCAGGGTAGGGGGGGGGGGGGGGTGGGGGGGGCAGAGAATGAATAGGTGGAGGGGAGGAGAAAGGGGATTATAGTGTTATTAATCTGTTTAGGCCCCCGCTCTACCTCCGCCCGAGCAGGTGTCAAATTTGGCTGGCTGGGATGGCTGCGGCGCAGATGGAATTAAGTCATCGCATTCCCACGTTGGAAACATACGGCGGAGCGCTGCTGAGGCGCCACCTGGAACACAACACCAGCCCCCCACCCCCCCCACCCCACCGCCCCCCCGTACTGTTTACACTTAGGTTGGGCCGCTTGCCCGGAGCATGAGGCTTCTGCTTTGTGGGGGAACAGCTAAGTGCCTTCCATAGTCTACCTATCTGAGGTCATTAATTACAGTAGTTCAAACCATATCGACCGTTTCTGTCTGTCGTTGTTGAGTGACCTATGCACCGGGTGTGGCTGGTGGGGGTAAAAAACAAAAAACAGGCTCATTGTAATGCATGGAATGGAATGAGAAATACCATTCATCTCACACACAGAGGTGACATCGGGAGAAGTCAAGGGAGAGAGTTTACAAAACACTACCACTTTGGATAGGGTGACGTTGTCGAACAGCCATCTTAACAGCGACACACAGTTCTTAGGTGCATGCCGGGGTCACAAAATGTAATGGGAATGGGAAACTGATCGGTCTTACTCCGTCCATCCTGAGGGTGGAGCCAAGGTGGAGCTAAGGAGATGAATGTAGCGTTAGCATTACACTATCAACATGAAGACATCAAAGGTACTAGCACATCCTTAATACTACTGACACTTATTTAGCATTTATTAGCGACTAAGCTACTATGGAAAGAGCAGCACTCAAATGGAAGCTTACAGACAGCACCAGTCAAAAGTTTGGACACACCTTGCCAAGAGTGTGCAAAGCTGTCATCAAAGCAAAAGGTGGCTACTTTGAAGAATCTAAAATCTAAAACATATTCTGGTTTTTTGTTTACTACATCATTCCATATGTGTTCCTTCATAGTTTTGATGTCTTCAATGAATGACAATGTAGAAAATAATAAAAAATAAAGAAAAACCATTGAATGAGAAGGTGTGTCCAAACTTTTGACTGGTACTGTATACCAATCAGTCAATTCATGATTAATTGGACATAACATATGCTACCCTCATATCGGCTAAAGATTTCAGGTGACATTATCTTGCAGTGACCACCAGGTGATCAAAGGTGGCTGAGGTGGTGTGAGTGGAATGGTCGCTTTCTGTGACCTCAGAAGTGTCTATGCGAAGCAGTGTAATTTGCTCTCTGCTGCATATGAAACACTAGCCCTGGCTGCAGTTCCCCTACTCTAAGTTGTCATTAACTTCACACCCCTTCAGAGGACAGCTGTCTCCCTGATGTGCAAATGAAAAGGCCTTAGGTTTTGATTTGGCCCATTTTTATTGATTGAAGCGCAAAGTCAGCGTTTGAGTGGGTAGACACTCAGTCTGCTGTAGACATGGAGCTAATTTCTCCACTGTTGGAATACTCTACTTTAAGGGCATTACCTCTCCTTGAACAATAATAACCTTTCCCTCCTTCTCCTCCTCCTCCTCCTCCTCCTCCTCTTTCTTCACCGAGAGCCTTCCACTTCAAGTGAACACACGCAAAAAATGCCGAAAACGGTTCTTAAAATACCTCAACATTAAATATTCAGATATTCAAAGCACAATTCCTTTTTCATTGCGAGTCATTTAAGATCATGAGAGGGAAAGAAAATGTTCAAGCACATTAAAAATTATCGCGGCCCGTCTTCTGGCGGAATACAAAGCGGTGTGTACATGTTTTTCCTCGTTCTTGAGCATCACTAGTGCTTTTAAAAATTTATTTTTCATGGGCTCTGGTGTGCACAATTCGCATCATATTTGTGTTTGTGAGGATTTTTTTTTTTTTTTTTTTTACTGGCTTGGTTTGTAATTAGGCAAGCATTTTCTCTCTCCTCTTTCCTTCTTTTCGATGTGAATCAGAGTACACACTACCCCGGGGGTCCTTTGTGAGGCAGACAGAGGCCTCAGCGATACGCTTTCCTCAACTTGACGTCTCCTCTCCATTCGCGGTATGCCTCGTTCCTTTGGGAGTGCATTCTGCCCCGGGATCTTTAATACAACATGCTACCACCTCTTTGTTTTCCACTACCCCCCCCCCCCCACACCCCCCACCCCACCCCCCACTCACCCCCCTCTCTCTCTTTAATCTTTGTCCCCTTGAGGGGGGAGGAGAGAGACTGAAATCATTGTGGAATATCACTTAGTGAGGACCCGCTCATGTGACCAAACGCATCATCTCACGGGGACTGGCGGTACACTGAGGGGTAAGATATCCGACATGACACCAGGTTGGGTTAGCCAAGGCAAGCAAAACTGGGGCATTATACCACACACACACACACAAAACGCACGCACGCACGCACACACGCACGCTCACTGAAATACACACACAGACACACACACTCAAGAAGGGGAGAGGAGAGGCTAAATGCAAATTGCTAACCCACCTGGACAGCAGAGGTCACTATAGACACCATACACACACTAGTGCATCACAAACAAACAACACCGATACCTTACAACCACAAAACCACAACAGCACAAACAACAGCGGTCTGAACTTACCCTGGACACTGCGAAATCTGTGAAGACAGAATGAGAATACTTTTGAGTCATCTTCCTTATTATTATTATGATTATAACTGACCTGAACACAGATACATACATACATACATACATACATACATACATGTTTAGTATTCCTTATGTAAGAACCCCTCAAATCAAAGGTCTTCTTTTGATACATATTAAAAGCACATCATATTTCTATCACAAACCTGTGAAAAATAGAGACAATTTCAATGTAACATTAATAAAATAATTTTTTTCACATAGATATATACAGTGTGGTGTATTCTTCCTCTGGTGTATTCCTTCCACTGCAGCTTACACCAATTATTTATCCCAAAGGGGACATAAACGGGACTGTTCCTCCGGCCCCACTCCAATAAGATTTAGAGCACCAGCAGAATA
This sequence comes from Argentina silus, assembly GCF_951799395.1. Taxonomy (NCBI): domain Eukaryota; kingdom Metazoa; phylum Chordata; class Actinopteri; order Argentiniformes; family Argentinidae; genus Argentina; species Argentina silus. Next base: position 12,597,441 of record NC_139658.1, on the reverse strand, counting down.
CTGTCCAAATTCTGGCCTCCCGCAATGAGAACCAGTGGGAGGTCTGGAGCGGGAAGCAGGGGGTGGGTGGGTGGTTGTGTGTGTGTGTGTGTGTGGGGGGGGGGGGGGGGGAGACGCTCAGAAAAAAATGTGTCTGGAAAATATCCCTCGCAAGCAGGAGTCTCCGACACACAAACCTGTTTCCGTCTGTTCATTGCCTCACGTCATAGTGTCTGAATCAAGCTAAAATGAGATCAATCAATTCAATTTTAAAAGAAAACAAAGTAGTTGTGTGTCAAAGCTGACTTTGCTTTGGTTTAGGCAGAACTGCTTTGCCCCATAGGACAGCGCCTGGCTGATGAACAGACTGTGTACGTGAAGTCTTCTAACATTCCCCCGCCTCTGGTGTTGTGGTTGCCATTAATTGCCCGGAGAGATGGTGATGCACATTGTGGCCAATAGTGTCAGGGCTGTACTATAACAAGGTTTAATTAACCCTGAAAATGAACACTAGCAGTACAAATGTGTCCGCAATGGTTAGCCATGACGCTAATGGTTCCTTGTCTGATGCTAACGGCGCTTTAGACAGCTCTGTGAGCGAAGCCTCATGGGAAAAGCACCGACCTTGTTTAACACGGAGGCTATCATCAAAGGGGTGGTGGTAGTGCACCATGCTCCCTGTGCGCAAACTAGCTGGGAAGACAAATTACGACAGCTTTGATTGCTTCGGTCAAAGGGAGAGTAAGCGAATTCATATAACGCATGTCTATGAGAGAGGGGGAAAAAAATGAAGGGAAAATCAGGCGAGTGGATTAAGGCAAAACAAATAACGGCAGTTTATTGTTTTGGCAAGCCGCCACCAAGTTGCTATTGATGCAACACTGATCCTGAGGCAATCACAGATGTCTTATCAACGCATCAGCACCCCCCCCCCCTCCCATATTTCACCACCCCCACCTTCTGTGCTATCCCCCAGCCCCTTACCCCTCCATCACCAAAACCTCCCCTCTGTCTTGCCTTCCGCCCTCTCCCTCCTTCCTTCTACTTCCTCCTCCCTTTAAAGCAGATGAAAAAGAATGAGCATCCAGATGATGGGGAGAGGAGGAGGAGGAGGAGGAGGAGAAAGACAGAGGGAGAGAGAGAGTGTGTGAGAGAGAAAGAGAACTGAAGAACGAGAGAGATGAATTGGGGGGGGGAATCAAAGAAGAATGATCAGAGAAATATTGGAGATGTTGTGTTTGTGTGGGGGGATAGAGAGAGAGAGAAAGAGAGAGAGGGGAGGAAAGCAGGCACAGCTGCAGAGTGCCGAGTCGCTGGGGAGAGAGAGCAACCGCAGCCTTATCCTGCTGGAATCTGACACGTAACCATGGAAACTTCCTCAATAGAATCAGAGGGCTATGGAGGAATTGGGGGGTGTTTTATTTAATTTTTTTCTTGAGGCAGCTCGACACGCTCTCTGTCTTCTCCCTCCTCTGATCATGCTGCAATACCTCTCATCACGACGTTAGCTAACAATATCTGTGGTAAGGCTTACAAACACACAGATATGCGCAGAAATCCGAGAAATTATTATGTTTCTACACAGTAGGCTTATGGAGAATTCGAGAATATTTCAAAGACTTGGAGAGATTTTGCAAAAGGAGCAGTGGATGGATGATTGAAAACCTGGATGATGAAATGCGCTCGAAACCACACCACAATGCATTTCAGAGAAACTGAAATGAAAGATCAAATATTTATGAATGTGTGTCCCCTGAAGCTTGTACCCAAGACTTGCAACCTCCACCCCCATCAACATCACCATTTTGAACTCCAACGCCCTGGCTGTTCAGACTACATGAAAAACACCTCCCAACTTAAGTAGATAAGATCACAGGTTCTCCCTGTGCTTTCCCCATAGTTTACATCATAGCAGTTAGTGGTTTGTGGTTGAGCTAGTCATATTGAAGCTCATTTGTGTCAAAATTCAGAACTGAGACTACATTTGAATACTCCTCAAAAATCAGTCAAATGCTTGTATTGACAATTAAATGACCAAGACAAATTTTGAAACTCATGAATGCATGTGTTCACAAATCATGAAGGCCTTCCACACAGTTGATAACAACCTATCGTGCTATTCTAATGAGACATCAAAAACAAAACAGTATGACATAGTTACTATGTAATTACTATGTTGTTACAATGTCATTCCTACGCCATCTTTTGCTACTGTAGCGTTAGCTACCATCGTTAGCTTAGCCTAGCCTATAGCGCCTCACCTTTGTTGTCGGCCTTGAGCTCCTCTGCCAGGAAGTCGTTCTGCCGGTTGCCCAGCACGAAGGCCAGGAAGGAGAGGATGAGGGCGTCCAGGATGCCGATGATGGCCAGGATGTAAGCCCAGCGCACAGAGCAGTTACCCAGGGTGTACTTCCCCGTCTCCTCGCCGCACATGTCCCGCACCACCTCCGCATCCCAGCCGTCTGGGAAGATCATGCAGCCCAGGACCAGACACACAGCTGAGGGGATGAGAGAGAGAATGAGGGGGGATGGGGGGGATGGGGGACGGGGGGACGGAGGGGTTGGGGGAGAGGAGGGGAGAGGGACAGAAAGGTGTAACAGGTGGGAGGGTGCAGGGTGTTGAATTTGGGAAGGAGGCGTGAACAGGGGTTGATAGGAGGATATGTAGGGAATAGGGAAGGATGGTATTGAGGGAGGGGGTTGAGGGAGGGGGTAACATGGGATTGAGGGAGAGGGTAACATGGGATTGAGGAAGGGGGTAACATGGGGTTGAGGAAGGGGGTAATGTTCATGGTGTTGCACAGTTTGGAGAGCATGGAAGGTATTGGGTTTGGGAAGGGGTGGTTTGTGCAATAAGACACAGTGACAGGTCAAGAGGGTTTTGGTGAGAGAGAAGGGAAAGATGGGCATGTAGTGGGGGTGAAGGGCGAGTTTGTTTGTGTTTGACAAGAGAAAACAGGTTGGGAGTAGGGCACACAGGGAGAGAAGACAGAACAATACACTTTATTATTTTCCCATTTCACACTGCACAGTCAGTCCATTGGAACTGCATTACCAGAATCTCCTTCTCTGTCCTCTTCTTACACTCAGCTGAGGCAAAGCTGCCACCCTCTATTGAGCCAGAAAAAGAGGGAGGCAGAGAGAGAGAGAGAGAGGGAGAGAGAGAGAACAAGAAAGAAAAGAGGAACAGACTAAAAAAAAAAAAAGACTAATAAAGAAAACAGCAGGAAGAGGAAGCGAGTAGCCTTTCTGCTGACAATCATCTTGGGTCTCACTCAGGCCCAGTGAGTCAGAGCACTGACGCTGCATCTGACGCTCGCTGGAAAAGACCTCGCTAAAGAGCCCCGCTCTGACAGGCGTGTTGATGAGCGGACCGCAGCCATCCATAATAAGGTTGAAAGACCACACCGCCACACTGTATGTACTCAGCTATACTTCCTCGCTTCAGGCAGGGTCAATAAATACATTCCTGCGGGCAGAGGGAGGGGGTGGGGGGGGGGGTGGGGGGGGTGGGAACTTGGATCAGAGATACACTACCCTGCAGTTGTTGTTTTGTAGAAGTCATCATGAATTCTGTATCAGAAAGCAATATACAGTACACTAAGCAATTTGCAGTATCTTGCCCTTCTACTCTCTACGTTATTGTGCGTTCTCTGAACAAGCCTCTGACTGATGAACAGTAGTCTGCTATTATTGTACACGACGCTTGAATATTGTATCGGCTGTAACGTGTAATATGCTCTAATAAAATGTGTTATGTAAATACGGCAGAGATAAACCTGTACAGCGGCTTTCACATCAGCCAAACCCTAAGAAAGCCAACATCAAACATCATGAGACAATCCCTGGCATGGAATGCGCAGGGCAAAATAAGGCGAGGACGCCCAACGAACACCTAGAGACGGTAAACACAGAAGCCCAACACAACAACAACGTCTGCTCCTGGAGTGGAATAGAGAAGGTTGTCCAGAGTTGAGTTCGCTTTAAAGGTGTCGATGACGGCCTATGCTCCTCTTGGGGCGGTGGGTAAGTAAGTAAGTAAGCTTTCACATACTGTACAAAGTGCAGGCTTCAAAACAATGTGCCAAACAGAGGTCTCCTGACAGAACTGCCAGTCCTGCAGGCTATAGTTCAGAGAAAGGGAGAGTGTAAATGCATCCTTCCTTCATTTCTCTTCTCTTAGAGAGGAGAGCAAAGTTGTTGGACACGTTGTTTTCTGTCACTGTACTGGCAACCCAAACCAGTGCTGATCTGCTCTGTGAAGGTAGACGGGTCTTTGATCCTTCACTGGCACACACAGACAGTACGCACACATACGCCACCGCCGTGTGCACGCATGCACGCTGCACACACACACACACACACACACACACACACACACACACACACACACACACACACACACACACACACACACACACACACACACACACACACACACACACACACACACACACACTGCCGAGGATGCAAGAGGTCACTTATTGATAATGAAAAAGAGAGAGAGGGAAAGAGGAAGGTATGGAGGGAGCATGCCAGAGTGAAATAGAGCCTCAAAGGGGACGGAGAGAAGGGTGAACAAATGATTGGCATTGAAAAAAAAGGTGAACAAATTAGAAGGATGAAGGAGAGATTTTTGGAGAGATAGAGATAGATAGAAAAGGAGAAGTTCATTTGGTGAGTCAAGGATATAGAGGGGGTGATGATGATGATGATTAATAGTTTCATTGTTACTATGCCCTCCCTCCCACCTTCCTTTCCCAGCCTCATATACCTCCTGCTAATTTATTCATATCACTGTGTCCTATGGACATCTGTCCTCTATGCCT
>NC_139658.1:12582633-12587633 GCF_951799395.1 Argentina silus | reverse complement strand
CTCAACATTAGATGCGAGTCACGGTCCTTCTGCTGTAACACACACCGTACTAGGCCCTTCAGTGTATATGAGAGAGAGAGAGAGGGGGGAGTTAGAGAGAGGGGGGAGGGAGATAGAGAGTGAGAGAGAGGGATGGGAGTAGAGAGAGAAAGTGGAAAGAGGCAGAGAGAAAAAGGGAGAGAAACACAAAGAGTGGGAAAACAGAGAGAGAGAGAGAGAGAGAGAGAGAGAGAGAGAGAGAGAAAGAGAATAGGGGATGATTTCAAAATTCTCGGGTGAGAGAATGAGGGAAGGAAGAAGGAGAGACAGAGGGGGTGAGAGAGAGAATGAGGGATGATGGAACAATTAGAGGGATAGAGGGGGAGGGAGGAGAAAGACAGAAATAGGTGGTTAGTTGAACAGAGAGAGAGAGAGAGAGAGAGAGAGAGAGAGAGAGAGAGAGAGATGGATGGGATGAGTGAGGAGAGGGGTATGAGGACAGAGGACAGAACCATCAACAGAGTGGCCAATAAGGAGCTATGTAAGCTCTGTACCGCAATGCAAGAAGGATAGGCAACCATGGCAACATGTAGGGCCCTGAAGAGGGGCGGAGCCACCCCCACAACGCCCCGCCCCTCAGCTCCGTCGTCCCCTGGTGAAGCGTGGGACAGAGGGTATGTGCCACCAAGAGAAGGAGAGGGAGAGAGGAGGAGGAGAGAAGAAGAGGAGGAGGAGAGAGGAGGAGGAGGAGGAGAAGGACAACAAGGAGAGGTAGGCAACAAGGAAGAAATGAAGAAATATAAAGGGAGGGAGAGAGAGAGAGAGAGAGAGAGAGAGAGAGAGAGAGAGAGAGAGAGAGAGAGAGAGAGAGAGAGAGAGACGTTACCCAAACCATTTCAATGGAAAAAGCCCAAAGACTGTACACAGGACAGAGTGCCATACAGTGCCAGCCAAAACACAGCAAACACACAGGACAAACAGACACAGTGCCAGACTGTACTGGGCCTGGTCCTGCTGTGTGTGGGAGATAGGCCTTGATTGGCAGCTACAGACCACTCGCCCACTTTACAGAGGAGTGCAGTCATATAATTCATAATCACATGTTCTAGAATAGAGTCGAATTCCATAATTATCCAAGAGTAGCGTTTCCAGATTAATATGATTGCATTTTACAGTGATGTGATGATGCACATGTTCACAAGATGGTAGAGAGAGAGAGATAAGAGAGAGAGAGAGAGAGAGAGAGAGAGAGAGAGAGACATCAGGAGAAAAGTATGGTGGAGAAAGAGAGGATAAGACAGATGAAGTTTGTTAAATTGTACTGTAGTAGTCGGGAGACTATAAGGCCTCTGGCTCAAATGACAGATGAGGAGAGGGGAGGAGAGGAGTAGAAGAGGGGAGGAGAGAGAAGAAGAGGATAGGGGGGAAGAGGAGAGGGGAGGAGACGAGTGGAGGGAGGAGAGGGGGGAGAGGAGGAGAAGAGAGGGAAGAAATAAAGGAGAATAAAGCAGACAGGAGGGGAGAGGAAAGGGGGAGCACTAAAACGAGAGTGCTGAACCGTGTAGCCTCCACTAACACACTGTAAACAAATGTCGGGCCCCTTGCAACAAGTGTTATTGTAACTTCCTTGGTTTATTACCAGGGCAGTGATAGTTTAACACTAAACCCATCTGCAACGATAATATGTCAGGGTCGAATTCAGGTGTAATTGGTGCACCTGTGCAGCAATGCTGAAGGTTTAATCTCACTTGTAACGTCCCACTTTCAGGTAATGGCGGAGGGATACGTTCCCCTAACTTGTGCAACACGTTAGATCTAGGAATTCAAGGTTTGCAAGCGTGCCGACAGTTCTATTATTCAATAGTAACTGAATATACAGTATATAATGAATACACCATGGCGTGTTTTTACACACAATAGATGCTTTAGATAATTTGCTGAGAGGACTCGTGATCTGTTGATTCTGTAGAATATTATGCCAAGTTCAAACATCCGAAAATGTCAGTTTGTTGTAGCCTACACCTTAAGCCTGTCAGACCACTTCATAAAAATGTCAAAGTGGGAAACCACATTGATGAGATTGCACACACCATGTAGATAGGTGGAAAACAGTGGAATCAAATAATAAGAACATAAGTCAAAGTTCTTTATTGCCACATACAGTATCTTATGACAATATTTCACTGATAACATTTACACAGCAAATCATTATCCTCCTACAAATTGATTGTGATGTGAATGTTCAACTCGAAGAGCTGTTTATACATCAACTGGGCAACACCGCAGCATCTCAACATCTAACTCATCTCAACTCGTCCTTATCTTCATTGCAAGTAGGATACATTGTTACCACCATTACAGAAACTTCTATTCCGAGGAAGTTACCGCAATTTAGCCGCTGACATGCTTGAGATATTGCTCTGACCCGTCATGTCCTTACAGTATGAACACAGGAAGGGCTTCTGTATGTACCTCACAGGAAGGGCCTACACACTTCTGTATGTACCTCACAGGAAGGGCCTACACGCTTCAGTATGTACCTCACAGGAAGGGCCTACATGCTTCTGTATGTACCTCACAGGAAACACAATCTGCTACAGTAGCATGTCCTCTTTCATACCATATAGACAACTACAATACATCCCTAGTCTATCAGAACCATTGAATGTGCTTCAAACCACATTTGTCTACACACACACACACACACACACACACACACACACACACACACACACAGACACACACACACACACACACACACACACACACAGACACACCCACACCCACACACACACACACACACACATCCACACACACACACACACACACACACACACACACACACACACACACACACACACACACACACACACACACACACACAGACACACCCACCCACACACAGACACACACACACACACACACACACACCTACACACACACACACACACACACACACACACACCTACACACCCATACACACACACACAGACACACCCACACACACACACACACACAGACACACATCCACACACACACCCACACAGCATACATAACCTATGTTTCACTTTGTTCCCGAGACATACAGCACTTCAATGGGATTATTCTGCCTCGTTATTTTCCACGGGGTTGAGAATTCAAGCGTGAAGTGGCGTCGAAAAATACAAAATGTTATCGGAGTAGCGATGGGTCCATAAATAGACCATTAAAATTGTTTATAAACTGAGGTTACATAACACTTTGATTCAGCAATGAGTCCACTGGAGTGTGTCTAAGACTGCGGCGAAAATGAACACACCAGACATACAGTACCATCCCTCCTTCATGTCACGAGTCATCTGGCCCTGGGGGAGACCACAGATTGAAATGACAGATTTTGAGGATTAACGCTATGGGAGTTCACATGGGAAATGCATTGATATGAGATTAGGATTGAGAGATTGATAACGGAAGTACAATAGTACATCAGTGTTGTTCAGCCCCTGGTCCCGGGGACCCACAGGGGTGCGCAATGGTAGAGTATCTGAACGAACCCTGCTATGTTTGAGCCATGTGACTGTATATGTCCCCATGTGCAAAATGTTTATCCTTCTTCAAGCAACTAGGGCTAATGCAAAGTTGAGTGTTATTATCAACACTAACAAATCAACATCATACAGTAGATGGAATATTCCAGAGCCTGTATAGGCTCTAGGTTGTTAACACAACCTAAATAAGACATTTGTGCTTACTCGATGCTCCAAGGCCCTCGATTCACATTGCTGAAAGCGTCTGTGGTGAAACGGGGGAAATCAATACCTTTACATTAAACGTGGATTGACAATTTGCCTCCACTCAATTACCTCCCTCATGCTGTATGATGTGGAAATGCCTCTCCACCCCTTCTTCAGGAGATGAACGCATGTCTCCTCCACGGCCAAGGAGTGGAATGTAATTAAAAATCCATAAGCGGTTATGATGATTTACTATGAGAGGGAGCGAGAGGAGCTTGGATCTCTCCTCGTTCAGTGTGAACGCACCGCTACGGGAACTGTTAATGACCTAGTAGTGTATACTTCAGAGTGTCAGTGGGGCCTTGGGGTACTCTTCTAGGGCTTCTAGGGCTTCTAAGTCCAAAATTGAAGATGTGTCTTCTTGGTTTTTCTCTCAGTGCAATTAATGTTGTTTTATGGTTGTTTGGTTGTCAGTCAGTGATGAAGACGGATAATTCACAATCCACATTCTCCATTGTCAAAAACACTGTCCATCAATTCCAAATTAGTCTGAAATGTGTCATGGAAGTCTCGCTAAATACCATTCATATACAAGGGTTAGGTTTGGAATTGTCTTTCACTTATTTCTGGCTCAGCTTTTGACTGATGAAGGCCATGTCACCAAAACGTCACGTTTTTAACTGGAATTGCTTCATGAATTCATACTTTTTGAATGGAGAGTGGCGCCTCAACTCATGTTGTTGTTTTAGCACAAACTCCCTCTCTAAACTGGACATGTTGTGTAAATCAGGCATTAATGTCAATTGATGTCAATGACAGATGTGCCCTTACGTTTGAGTTACACACAACTCTCAAGTTCACATTTGCCCCTTAGTTACTCCAGCTGTCACAAAGAATTGAAAGAAATCACATCTCTCTATAAACGGAATACGGCACATCCCCTAAAAAAGCATCCTGGCTCATCTGCGCACACGTACAGTACACACCAGTGGAGGCTGGTGAAGGGAGGCATTGGGGGACTCATTGGATGCATACATGTTTGATTAATAGTCAACAGTTACAACTTGAAAGATATGATAGAGGTACAGTTGGCCTTCACAATATCATCGATCCCTTCAAAATATGCTGCCATTCAAGCAATATAGTGTCTGTTAAAAAAAAGTATGTCTGATAGAGAGACAGATAACAATGTGAATATACTGTAAAAGAATTCGCAAGCTTATCAAGCTTATCAATCAAATTCTATTAATTTCATATTATGTACATACAGAAAAAGAACACTTGTACTTGCTAGTCAACCCCTACTTA